>NW_027397088.1:1569676-1725969 GCF_003265705.2 Callorhinus ursinus
TTGGGTTGTTTCCATAATTTGGCTATTATAAATAATGCTGCAATAAACATAGGGGTGCATGTATCCCTTTGAATTAGTGTTTTTGTATTTTTTGGTAAATACCAATAGAACAAATACTGGATTGTAGGATAATTCCACTTTTTTGGGGGGGGATAGTTTCATTTTCTAATTTTTTGAGGAATCTCCATACTGTTTTCTGCAATGGCTGCACCATTTTACCTTCCCACCAACAGTGTACAAGCGATCCTTTTTCTCCATATTCTCACCAGTACTTGCTGTTTCTTGTGTTTTGTATTTTAGCCAATCTGACAGGTGTTAGGTGATATCTCATTGTGGTTTTGATTTGCATTTCTCTGATGATCAGTGATATTGATCATCTTTTCACCTGTCTGTTGGCCATCTGCATGTCTTCTTTGGAGAAATGTCTGTTCATATCTTCTGCCCATTTTTGAATTGGATTATTTTTTTCATGGGTGTTGAGTTTGATAAGTTCTTTATATATTTTGTACTTTAACTCATTCTCAGATATGTCATTTGCAAATATCTTCTCCCATTCAGTAGGTTATTTTTTTAGTTTTGTTGATTGTTTCTTTCACTGTACAGAAGCTTTTTATTTTGATGTAGTCCCAGTAGTTTGTTTTTGCTTTTGTTTTCCTTGCCTTAGTAGATATATCTAGAAAAGTGTTGCTTAGGCCCATGTCAGAGACATTACTGCCTGTGCTGTCTTCTAGGATTTTTATGGTTTCAGGTCTCACCTTTAGGTCTTTAATCCATTTTGAGTTTATTTTTGCATATAGTTAAGAAAGTGATCTAGTTTCATTCTTTTGCATGTAGTTAACCAGTTTTCCGAACACTATTTGCTGAAGAGATTGTCTTTTTCCCATTTCATATTCTTTCCTGCTTTGTTGAAGATTAATTGACTATATAGTTGTGAGTTTATTTCTGGGTTTTCTATTCTGTTCCATTGATATATGTGTCTATTTTTGTGCCAGCACCACATGTTTTGATTACAGCTTTGTAGTAAACTTGAAATCTGGAATTCTGTTATCTCCAGGTTTGTTTTTTTTTTCAAAATTGGTTTGGCTATTTTTTTTTTTTGGTGGTTCCACACAAATTTTAAGATTGTTTGTTCTAGTTTTGTGAAAAATGTTCTAGTTTTGTGAAAATTTTGATAAGGATTGCATTAAATGTGTAGATTGCTTTGGGTAGTATTTTAACACTATTTGTTCTCCCAACCCATGAGCATGGAATGTCTCCATTTCTTTGTGTCATCTTCAATTTTTTAGTTTATAGTTTATAGTTTATTGTTTTCAGAATACCGGTCTTTCACCTCCTTGGTTAGGTTTATTCCTAGGTATCTTATTGTTTTTGGTGCAATTATGAATGGGATTAATTCTTTAATTTCTCTTTCTGCTGCTTCATTATTTGTATATAGATATGCAATAGATATGCAATATGCAATAGATTTTTGTATCTTGTGACTTTACTGAAATCGTGTATCAGTTCTAGCAATTTTTTGTTGGAGTCTTTTGCGTTTTCTATATATAGTATCATGTCATCTACAACTAGTGTAAGTCTTATTTCTTTCTTACTGATTTAGATGCCTTTCATTTCTTTTTGTTGTTTGACTGTTGTGGCTAGGATTTCTAGCACTATGTTGAATAAAAGAGAGAGTGGACATCCTTGTCTTGTTCCTGACCTTAGGGGAAGAGCTCTCAGTTTTTCCCCATCAAGGATGATGCTAGCTGTGTCTTTTTCATATATGGACTTTTTTATGTTGAGGTATGTTCCCTCTAAATCTACTTTTTTGAGGGCTTTTATCATGAATGGATGTGGTACTTGGTCAAATGCTTTTTCTGGGTCTATTGAAATGATCACATGGCTCTTATCCTTTCATTTATTCATGAGATGTATCACATTGATTGATTTTTGAAGATTGAACCATTCTTGCTTCCTAGGGATAAATCCCACTTGATCATGGTGTATGATTTTTAACGTATTTTTGGGTTTGGTTTGCTAATATTTTCATGAGGATTTTTGTATCTACAGGCCTGTAGTTCTGTTTTTTTTGTGGTGTGTTTATCTGGTTTTGTATCAGTGTAATGCTGGCCTCATAGAATGAATTTGAAAGTTTTTCTTCCTCTCCTATTTTTTGGAATAGTTTGAGAAAAATAGGTATTAACTCTTCTCTAAATGTTTGGTAAAATTCTCCTGGGAAGCCATCTGGTCCTGAACTTTTGTTTGTTGGGTTTTTTGATTCCTGATTCAATTTCCTTGCTGCTTGTCAGTCTGTTCAAGTTTTCTATTTCTTCCTGTTTCAGGTTTGGTAGTTTATATGTTTTTAGGAATTTATACATTTCTTCTGGGTTGTCTAATTTTTTGGCATATAATTTTTCATAATATTCTCTTACAATTGTTTTTATTTTTGTGGCATTGGTTGTTATTTCTCCTCTTTCATTTGTGATTTGAGTCCTTTCTCTCTCTCTCTCTCTGATGAGTCTGGCTAGAGGTTTATCAATTTTGTTGATTTTTCAAAGAACCAGCTCCTGATTTCATTGATCTGTTCTATTGTTTTTTTAGTTTCTATATCACTTATTTCTTCTCTAATCTTTATTATTTCATTCTTTCTGCTGGTTTTGGTTTTTTTGTTGTTGTTCTTCTTCTTTTTCCAGCTGTTTTAGGTGTAAGGTTTGGTTGTTTATTTGAGATTTTTCTTGCATCTTGAAGTAGGCCTATATTCCTATAAACTTACCTCTTAGGACAGCTTTTGCTGCATCCCAGAGGTTTTTGGACTCTTGTGTGTTTATTTTCATTTATTTCCATGTTCTTTTTTATTTCTTCTTTGGTTTCTTGGCTAATCCATTAGTTGTTTTGTAGCATGTAATTTAATATCCACATATTGGTGGTCATTCCAGATTTTTTTCTTGTGGCTGATTTCTAGTTTCACAGTGTTATGATCAGAAAAGATGCAACAATTCAATCTTATTGAATTTGTTGAGAATTGTTTTATGGGTGAATATGTGATCTATTCTGGAGGATATTCCATGTGCACTTGAAAAGAATGTGTATTCTGCTGTCTTAGAGTGGAATGTTCTGAATATATCAGTTAAATCCATCTGGTCCAGTATGTCATTCAAAGGCATTGTTTCCTTGTTGATTTTCTTTTTAATCTGTCCATTGATATAAGTGGGGTGTTAAAATACCCTACTATTATTGTATCACTATAAATTAGTTCCCTTGTGTTTGTTATTAACTGTTTTACGTATTTGGATGCTCTTATGTGTGGTGTATAAATATTTACAATTGTTACATCTTCTTGTTGGATGACCCCCTTTATTAATATATAGTATCTTTTGTCTCTTTTTACAGCCTTGTTTTAAAGTCTAGTTTGGCAGATGTCACTATTGTTACTCTGACTTTCTCTTGACATCCATTCACATGATAAATATTTCTCTGTCTCCTCACTTTCAATCTGCAGGTGTCTTTAGGTCTGAAATGAGTGTCTTGTAGGCAGCATATACATGGGCCTTATTTTTTTATTCACTCTGCTACCCTATGTCTTTTGATTAGAGCATTTAGTTCATTTACATTCAAAGTAATTATTGATAGATATGTATTTATTGCCATTTTGTTACTTGTTTTGTGGTTGTTTTTCTAGTTTTTCTCTGATTCTTTCTTTTTTTGCCTTCTTTCATGGTTTACTAATTTTCTTTAGCGATATACTTGAATTTCTTTATCTTTATTCTTTACATTATCTATTAGTGGTTTTTGATTTGTTGTTACTATTAAGTTTGTATATGATATCTTCTGCAATAGCAGTCTATATTAAGTTGCTGGCCGTTTAAGTTCACTCATTCTTTATTCCTCTTCCTCCCCATATTTTAGATGTATGGTGTCTTATATTACATCTTTTTATTTTGTGAATCCTTATACAGATTTTTTACAAAATACTTATTTTTATTGCTTTGGCATTTCCTACTTTTTATACTCTCACTTATGGTCTTAACTTTCCACTCAAAAAGTCTCCTTTAATATTTCTTGTAGGACTGGTTATTGGTCATGGACTCCTTTAGTTTTTGTTTGTCTGAGAAACTCTTTATCTCTCCTTCTATTCTGAATGACAGCCTTTATGGATGGAATATTCTTGTCTGCAGATTTTTCCTATTCAGCATGTTGAATATATCATGCCTCTCCCTTCTAGCCTGCAAAGATTTTGCTGAAAAATCTGCTTACAGCTTTATGGGGTTTCCCCTGTATGTAACTGTCTTCTTTTCCTTTGCTGCTTTTAAAATTATCTCTTTATCATTAATTTTTGTCATTTTGAATACTATGTGTCTTGGTGTGGACCTCCTTTAGTTGATTTTGTTGGGGAATTTCTGTGCTTCCTGGGTCTGGATATCTGTTTCCTTCCCCAGATTAGGGAAGATTTCAGCTGTCATTTCTTCTGATAAATGTTCAGCCTACTTTTTCTCTCTTGTCTCTTTCTGGGACTCCTATAATGTGAATGCTATTACACTTGATGGAGTCACTGAGTTTCCTAAGTGTATTCTCACTTTGCATAATTCCTTTTTCTCTTATTTGTTCAGCTTGATTACTTTCCATCATTCTGTCTTCTAATTCATTAATTCATTTTTCTGTTTCTTCCAGCCTATTTATTCCATCAAATGTATTTTTAATTTCATATATGATATTCTTCACTTCTTATGTTATTTATCTTTCTTAAGGGTCTCATTGATGTCTTCCGCTTTTTTCTCAAGTCCAGTGAATATTTTTTATGATCATTACTTTAAATTCTCCATCAGAGGTGTTACATATATTTTTTTCACTTACGTCTCTTGCTATGGTTTTGTTATGTTTTTTTCATTTGTGATGTATTCTTCTGTCTCCTCATTTTAACTGTCTATTTCTGTGTGTTAGGAAAGTCAGCTATGTCTCGCTGTTGAAAGTAGTGGGCAGGATGTACACTTTTAATGATGTGGCACTGGTCCTCCTCCCCCTGGGTTGCCACTGAGGAGAGTTGGGTCTGCTGGGGAGCTCTATAAAGCTTCAGTGGGAAGGGTGTGCAGTTTTAACAAAGTGCACATGTCCTCTGTGGGGGGGTCAGAGACGCAGTGTTGGCAAGGTTTGTGTGGGTCTTCTAGGAGAGGGGATCCATAGCACTGGGACTGAGGCAGGTCTGTATGGAGGGGATGGGGCATGGTATAAACAAATTAGATAGTGAGTTCCAGTGCCATGCTAGTTCCCACAGGTGGCTGCATGTTTATGTTGAGGGGTAGGGAAGGGAAATGGTACCTGCCAGCTCCTTTGTTCTTGGCGTAGTCTCTTAGAAAACCCTGAGAATAATAACTAACACTCCTTCCTATAAGCCTCAGGTACCTTTCAAACTGCTGCTTCCAAGCTGTATCTCCAGGGGCTATTTGCGGTGCTATCTCTTTTAAAGGCAAGAACTCATCTTCTTATTGTCATTTGGGCTCTCTCAGAATTGAGCCCACTGATTTTTAAAGTTCCAGGCTTTAAGTCTTGGTGGTTGTATGCGCTCATGAAATTCAGCCCTTCTGATTTTCAAAACCAAATGCTATGGGAATTTCTCTTCTCTTTGTAAGCTCCTCAGTGTGCTAGTGCATTTCTTGCCCCTCTCCATACCTGTGGCTCCCTCTCTCTGGTGGTCAGACCCATGGGATTTAGTCTCCCACTGAGCCCTCACCCTTCCTACCCTCTTTGGTATGGCCTCTTCTCTATATTTAGTTGTGGAGTTTGTTAGGCCAGCCTTTGGGTCCTCTTCTGGGTGATTTGCTCTGATGGGAGTGTTATCTAGTTGTATCTGTGGGACGAGGTGAGTTTAGGGTCCTTCCATTCCACCATCTTCCCTCAAAGTCATCTATGAATATTTATGAGTAAAAATAAGCCTGCATTTCACAATTAAAATTTCTACATTATTCGGTGAGCATCTATTAGATACCCACTGCATTACTTAGTTTGGCCTATGCCACATATAAATAAATCCCAAAGTTTCTGCAGCTGCCGCTACTATTGGTGGGAGAGGGAAAGGTGTGGTTTCCTCATTTGGTCCCACCAACATCACCTGTGAATGGAGAAGAGGATTGCACATGGGAGATTTTATGACCAAGTCCAGAAATGGTGTACATCATATCCTTCTATACATGCTCTGGTTTCATGTCACATAGCCCCAAACAAAGTACAGAGGTCTGGGCAGAAGAGCTTAGCTGTGAGCCCACAACAAGAGGGGAAAGCTGGTCAGGATCTACCATACCTGTTATGTGTCCAATTGATACCAGATGTTGAAGGGTTTATAGACATGAACCAGATGGGATTCTTATGAAGATTCATCTAGAATCAGGAGCCTGCAGCTGAAAACAGGAGTTAGGTTCCGTCTCTTGCCATAATTTGTTTCTGAGTCTGAAACAGATTTTCTGTAAATAATTTTGAATTTCATTGTTGGGAAGGTTGTAACCCACGTTGCAATGAATTGGTAATGATTCTCTTATTTCTCTGCAAATCTTAATTGGTATTTCATCTTAAGCCATTGTGCCTCTTACTAAGCTCATGTCTTTTAACCTTAAATCTACTTTTCTTCCTTGCTCTGTTAGTACTAGGGCTGGTACTACATTTCACATTTGCCTTGTGGCTCCTTGTTAGGTCCTAACAACAAGGGGTGCTTAAAAGAAATTGCAACTAGAGGAGGGCAATGGGACTTTTTCTTTTCTGTGGTTAATTGTTCTTTTTCTTACCACCCCCACCAGCGGTGGCCAGGTGACAGTGATGGCCAACTGCATCCTTTGACTTTTCTGTTGCATTCCCAGACCAGCTTCATTGTGTCTCTCAGTTGTACCAGCCCCATCCAGGCAGTATTCTCTCCTTGGTCTGAGCCCAACTCAGCAGGCTCCTTCCTTTCAGCCTGTGAACTATTGAGAACTCCAACCTCTTTTCTCTGTGTCCACAGACAAGGCTGCTCCCTGCAGTTACTACTTCTGAGTTACAAAAGTGCTCCATTTTTGCCTCTTAAGTCCCAATACCTATGGAACAAAGTTTCTGTATTAAATTCCCTCTGTCAAATTCACTAGTGTGATTTTAATTTTCCTGACTGGGAAATTTCCTGACTAATACAACCATATTACAACTAAATGGTGACTCTTGCATTTTATTAGCTTTTTCAAGACCATTTGAGTAACTCAGGTTGGTATTCATCCTGCAAAATGCTGATCAGTTCTGAAAACTGTTTGTAAGCAAATGCATTTTCCCTTATTTTAGCACATGAAATTGATTTATTAGAATAAGAAAATCAGAAATGATTAAGAAGAATTCATTGAAATGCATATACCCATAAACTTAAGGTTAGCTACTTATTGCAGAAAATATTTTCTGCATAGTTTAGAAATATCAAATATAAATTTGATATATAAATAAATATTTATATATAAATATTTCAAATATAAATATAAATTTGTCTATTCCCTCTCCCCTTTTTTGGTTTGAAAACTAAAATCAGATTCAGTGTAAGTAATCTTATATTAATGGCTTTTATAAACTAATGAGAAATTAATGTAAACACAGAAGCTTTATTCTTAAATTTAAACAGATCACAATTAATGTATTTTGCATGTTAATTTTTTTTACTTTGCAGATAGTATCAACATTCGATGTGGAAAAACCTCCCTTCCCCTATCTATTTGTATATATGTAGTTTGTCCCACTTGCTCTCTTTCCCTCAGTTCCTATTGGCAGCTACTGTACCTTTTGTCTGCACATCCCCCTCTCCTCTTCCTGGGCAAAGTGCCCCTCTTCTTCCCGTGAGTATGCCACCCACACACCTGTTAAGATCCTTACCAGGCTGCACTGAGATAATCTCTTAAGGAATGTCTATCCTAATAGAACTTCTTTGGGTCTGGATTGGCTTCAGTAATCTTTGTATATTGTAGCATGTTGTCTGGCCCCTCAGATGCTCCTTGAAGGTTTGTTGAGTGAAGCATTGCAGGGTCTTTAGCCAGGTTCCTCACTTACATGAGAAGAGTAAGGCCTCTAGGTTTGCACTCACAAGCCAAGTGGTGGCATATGCACATGCCACAATAAAGATCTGATAGGTTGTAAGTCACCATCACCTTCTATGCCCTGAACCTCCTGTGCCACAGTAGCCAGGCAGGAGGCAGAGGATGAGATAAAAACATTGTAGCACCTAGTGTGTGAACACAAACACACTGGGGCCTTTCTGTGCCCTTGTGCTGGGATTTGAACGTGGGTGAATGCCTATGGGTGGTGTTTGTACAGCCAGAATGTGTTGGATAAGCCCTCTTTTTTCATCAAACTGAAAAGATCCAGAGGGCTGCTTTATCTGCCTTCACCAATTGTAGGACTCCCCTATCTGTGGGTCCCTGGGAGCCCACCAGGAGTCTGTGAGATAGACAGAAACTGGGGAAAAGGATGTTTTTCTCTTTCTTTCCAAGTAAATGACCTGTGATGGAAAGTCCAGTCCTGTCCCGCCTCTGTTTTTGAGCCTAAGACATTTGCCCTTTCTCTGAGTCCCTCAAACAACTCCTTTTATTGCCTGAAGTTTCAGTGTAATAGAAACTGTTTTTGCAGATAGCTGCTTTGAGGGTTACACATACTGTTTTAAGGTTGGTTGAGATTTAGACTGGCATGACTGATATTTTTACTAATGTTGGAATTTAATTGAAATACTTAGTTTATTGGCACTAGTTAATCCAAGTTATTTTTTCCTAGTTAAGGAACATGCCAAAAGCTGTAATTTGATCATTTTTATATGAACTAAAATAGATTTTGGCTTCAGGATGGGAGCAGGGACAAAGATTTTATTCCCTTTCAAAATTGGCCTGACAGTTTAACTAGCAAAGTTAACAGAAATGAGAAGAAAGAAATTTCACAGGAAAAAAAAAGCTATGAAAATCCTGAGATGTTTTCATAGAAACCTGCCTGGGGAAGCAGTTTGAAGCAATCTGCAGCTCCCTGCATGGGATGCTCTCAAGCATGTCTCTCCATGAGGGCACAGCTGCCCAGTCCTTCAAATGGGTCACAGCAGAGGTGGGAAAGCCCAGTGGTAACTGAGCCAACCTAAAGAGGCAGTGGCAGAGTCCCTTCTCTTTGTGTCCCACAGGGAGTGTACCAAGGCTTTGCTCCCAGTATGTTCCATACAGGGCAAGTGTTCCATGACAGGGCTACCAGCGTACTAGCCCAGCACTGCCTCCTCCTGTATCCCCCCGGGGAACTGCAGCCAGAATCTATTCTCAGTCACAGGAGTGGAATGTGCTCCTCTAACCAATAGGCTTCCATTCAGCCTCTATTTAGTGACCACATGCAAGGCCAGTTACCGACTAGGGGCAGGAAACTGTTAATGGTGAGAAAAAAATAGACACAATTCCTGTCCTCAAAATATTTACTGCTTAGCTGGACATATAATACATGCACCCATTAAAATTTAGGTTATGATAGAAGTTAAATAGCAATCCAAGATTTCCAGACAAAAGATATCACTAGGTGATAGCTGATTAGCTGCCAGATGAGTGTCATAGATACACATATGACTTTTAAGGAGGGAAAGACAAGGGACTGCCAGGGCTACTACAAGGATCAATCATGTATCAATCACTTCTTTATACAATTCTCTCAAGTCTTGAAAGCCAATGAAAGTGCCTCAATACCAAACAATTCTGCAGTGCTAACTTGAGATTGTTTCAGGGCTAGGTGACATCAGCCCATCACCATCAGCACCATCGTCATCAGCATCTTCACCCTGAACATAATCATTGTTACCACCATCACCTCCTCTATTAATCAACATTTATACTTGGTGCCCCTCTGCTGGCCTGTGTAAGGTGTGAGCAGGTTCCTTTGATGCAGAAGGCATCTAACAAGCCCAGGGGTCCCCAGCTTTCTGCTCTTTGCTTTCACATGCTGGCATAAGTTTTGCTGACATTGTTTTAAGAAAAGACTTGAACATACGAAGCATAGCTGCCTGGGTTCAAATCCTGGCTCATTCTCCAATTCATCACATGTGGTTCTTGTACTTTAGCAGTGACAAAAATATTTTCTCCTTCCTTACTTACAGGAATATGGCAGATATTAATTATTCATAAAACAAAATTTGTGAAAGGCTTGGAAAGCACTTTTTAAACACAAAGCATCATTATCCTTGTGGATCCTGGGACTTCATAATTTTTTACATAAAATTCAACAAATGCCTTAAACAAAATGCCTTCTTCCTCTATTGAAAACCACTCAAAAGTGTTCAGTTTACCCAACCAAAAAAGTGCTATACTTTCCAATGAACATGCCTTCATGAGTGACAGGGGGGTGAGGCAGTTCTGAGTAGGTGGTCTACATAGCTGGTCAAGGGACTGGAGTCAGCTCTGGCTCTCTATCTGACTAGTTTTAGGTGGGAAGTTTGGAGGATACAGATAAACCGTTATGTGAGAGCCAGGACAGTCTTCCACTTTGTGAATAGTCTGTGAAGCATCAGCTTCCTGCTTGGTATTTAGGTACTTGGCAGGTAGCTCTGTGCTCATAGGTCTGGGGCTGATGGTAGTCTCTGGAGGGCCATGAGAATCTTGATTGTTCTCATTTTACTCTTCATATAGTTGCTTGATGGGTAAGAAGTCTAGCAGCAAGTGTTTCTTGAAGGCCAGATTTTAAAATTTTCTGCAAAAATATTTAGAGGTGTTTATACTGAATTGTCTGAAGGAAGTATTGGAAACTTGGCACTGCTTAAGTCTGGTATTGTTTTGCTCTAATGTAGGTTCTGGCAAAGAGCATGCTGATGTGATCTGGCCTCAGTCTACCCTTAATTTGTCTCTAAACCAATGATTTTTTCTTTCAACTTTCTTTTTTTTATTTGAATATAGCTAACACACAATGTTACATTAGTTTCAGGTGTACATCTTTATGATTTGACCAGTTTATACATTATGCTATGTTCACCACAAGTGTAGCTACCATCTGTCCTGTTACATCGTTGCCACAGTATCATTGACTGTATTCCTTATGCTGTACCTTTTATTTCCATGACTTATTCATTCCATAACTGGTGATTTTTAGCTTTCCCCTCATCCCCCTTCCTATACATCCTGAGTTCCAGTTGTTTTAGGGGACTTATGTCTCAGGAATGGATGCCACTTTTCCTGCCTCTAGGTTTGCTCCAGATTCTTCCCCCATTCCTTCCCCCACTCCACTGTGTGCAGGGAAACGCCTGTCTTGTCCTCTGGCTTAGGTGGGAAGGCATTGACTGGAGACTAGTGGGTCTCCCATTCACTGCATAGGCGAGAAGCCAGCGGGTTTTTCTTCCCCATCCCCTACCTGGGGTATCTTTAACTGTGTCTTTGTCATGGCTCCAGCTCTTCTCCTGCCTTGGAAAGCCTTACTCTGGCTGTAGTTTTGGTTGATAGCCATTTCTGGTTTCTGGAAATGTCACCTCCTGCTACCTCCTCCAGTTGTTCCTCTAGCCTTACAACTGTTAGCAACTTCCTGTTTTTGCTAATGTTTTGATCGTTCTACCCTCTCCAGTGTGGCTTCCCAGCATTTTCGTTACTCCTGTAAACAATTTCCTACTCTACTGTAATGTAAGGTTCAGGCAGGCCAGGGTTTGTATCTGGTTTTTTTTTTTTTTTGCTGCAGTATCTCCTGCATTTAGCATTTCACGGGCTGTAAAGTCTTCCTCTTGCTTGATGTTTAGTGAAACATACCTAGGCTGTTAGGGAGCTCCATTGCCCCTATGTCTGAGGCCAGTTGCCATGTCTTGTAGGTCATGAAGAATATTGATGTGTACACTCAGTAAGTATTTAAATGTTGCAGGCATTTGTAAGTAAGTGGAGGCTGAAAACACCTGTGATTGCATCTGTGCCCCAATTCTTGGACCTTCTCCCCTACCATCCCTCAATTACTGGATAGATGTTAAGCCCTAGAGGGAGAAAAATACAGAGAGGAAAATATGGCACATTAGGCCAATCAAAATATACAGGTGTGAGACTTTCACATTTCCTTTAGTCACTTTGAGCTGCACAAGGCAGGGCTCTGTCCATTAGCTGCTGTTCAGAGCTGAGCATGGGGCTAGTGGGCACAAGGTGGCTAGTGGGCATCTGGATAGTGAAGAGACCCCAAGGAGAACTGGTAAGTTCTTTCTTTACTGAAGATACAGTTTCTCCTCTCTCTCCTTCTCCATTTTAATCTCTCTGTAATTGAACTCATTCTTCAATTAATGTATACAATGTAGGAATATTTTATTTCTAAAAAGCTATCATTAGGTCAATGATGCATTTTACACTTGATGTTATTTAGAATCAAAGAAATATTTTTTCCTGTCATCTTTAAAGCAGATAGCCAATGCCTTGGGAAGATAGCAGTAGTCTCACCTGGGCTTCCTCTGATGTTGTCCTCTCCCATGAAGATGAGTGCTGAACAGCTGCCGGAGTCAACATATCTTCCTGTGTTAGGCTATGGAACATCTGGAAAAATAGTCGTGCTGTGTTCACAGGAAGCAAAGTCACATGCCCCTAGAAGGTGCCATAGAGGAGTCCCTAGGGCAGGATCCTTTAGGTCTGCTCTAGGAGGAGGTGTATTAGGGGTCATTCTTACCTGGGGTTTGTATGTTTGGATCTTGAGAATCTGATCACAGCTATGCATGTAAGCAAATACACAGGACCTGTGTGAGTGTGACTTTATGGATGTCACCATCATTAACCTTTCTTTTTTTCCGCTGGGGATTCTGGAAAGACAGTGTTACTCACTTTAAAGATACTAGACTAACAGCTACAGAAATGGAGGAACGACTTCAAACAATGACAGATGACTGAAACTCCTTTGTATTATGCAGGAAACCAGATGGATGAATTGACTCAATATTAGCGTGGAAGGGAAAGTAGAGAGTGGATCTGTACAGGCATTTACAAAGCAGGGATTAGTCCTTTCCAAGCTCTGTCATTATATGTCATCACCTTAGTTCAACATATCTGAAATTCCAGTGTCATTAATGATCCTCAAGGTCCTTTTGGTAATTGGAATTCAGAAAGTATTTACTGTGTAACTTCTATCACCAGGCACTCTCCCAGGTGCTGGGGTCCATCTGGAAAAAAAGATGAGACCTTCATGGGTTTACCTTTTAGGATTGGGGGAGTGGGTAGAGAAAGAGAGAGAATAAACTATATCTGTAAAAAAATCAAGGATCTAATATTATCTAAACTCTTCCTATAAAAGGCCAACTGGTAAGTATTTTAGAGTTTACGGGCCTTGCAGTCTGTACAACTCTGCCTTGTGGCAAAAGCAGCTATAGATGACACATAAAAAATGGGATGACTGTGTTGACCCCTGGCTGTAGTTCACCAACCTCCACCTTTGAAGAAGGAAGTGTGGTTAGAGCTCTACCTGTGGGGACAGACCTTTTTTTTTCCTCCTCAAATCTTTGCAGACCAATAATTTTGTAAAATACAATAAAGTGAGTTACTAGAAAATAAGATGAAAGGAAGACATACAAAATACAAGCCCATTGCTTTCAACAGACAGGAACTGCTCTGTCAAATTACTACACCAAAGCAGGTCCTCGCTCCCTCCTCCTGACTCCTTGTGTTCTCTCCCACCTTTGTCTTTTCTTTCTTTTTCACTCTTCCCTTTGTTCTTCCCCTTCCTTTCTCTTAACATTTAATATATAGATATATATTTAATGTATGTTATAGTTAGTATGTGTATGAATGCTAACATAGATATATATAGATTTAAAACATATGTATGTATGAATACCTAGATTTCCTAACTCTGTTTATGCTGGAAGGGCCTGGAAACAATGGTACTTTGGAAACAATAAAAGCATATAGTGTCCAGAGCTTGAATTCTAAATGCTATACTCTACGTTTTGGAGAAATGTCTGCCTCCGGGTTTGGGTAAAAAAAATACAAGATAAGCCTGGAACATTTATTTTGTGCCACAAAGTAGAAAAGCAATAAACAAATGATGTGGACATGTGGAGCCAACGTAGGAACCAGTTCAAAGGCACTCCCACCGGCCAAATGGAACATTTAAGCATCAAAATAAATGATAGTTTGTAACCCTTTGGGCAAAGTAAGAATTCATGAATTTATAGTGATATAAATACATGGGAGAGAAAGGAAAGGTCTAACCTTCTAGAAGTCTTAAAGTTTCTCCCCACAGAATACCCATTAATTACTTATCAGTTAATAAGTATAAGAAACTGATTAACTAACTTTACAGTGGAGAAATCTGGCAGATATGGTCCTAACTAATGATAAAATTAACATCACTAGTAATAGGACAAACCAAGGCTGGGTGCCCCCAGACATCATACACAGAGAAGAACACAGCACCACTTCCATGGGATCTTATTCCAAATTCACAAAAGCAAGGAAACATCAGACAAACTCAAATTAAGGAACATTTTACTAAGATCTGTACTTTTCAAAAAAGTCAAGATGATAAAAGACAACAAAAGGCTGAGGAACCATTTCTTATTGGACAGCCCTAGAAATGAGAAACTATGTGTAGGGAATGTTCTGGATTGGGTCCGAGTCCTGTAAAGGACATTGTTGAATCAATTGGGAAATTTCAAAGGGGTTGGGGACTTGATGGTACTGTTAGATCAGTGTGAATTTCTTGATGGTTGGACTGTGGTTTTATAGAAAAATGTCATTGTGGGAAATACCCAATGAAGTAATAAGTAATGGAGTCTCTTGTCTGAGACTCATATCAGGTGATTCAGGAACACACACATACACATTGAATGTTAAGGCAATGTGATAAAATGTGACAATTGGGAAGTCTGGGTGAAGGGTATATGGAAGCGCTTGTACTCTTTTTGCAGCTTTTCTGTAAATTTGCAATTATTTCAAAATAAAAGTTAAAAATTGCCTAGAAAAGTTTCTAAATATTTGCTCTGAGTTTCTGTTCTGGTTTTACTACGGTGGGCAGCTTATGGTTTGTGAAGAGGAATTTTGAACAACACTGATCCAGCAACACAATTGATGAATTGAATCTAACTGTTTCTAACACACTGGCTCATATCTAGCAAGGAGTACGATGTGCTAAGGCAACGCATGCCTAATGTATCAATGCTTGGTACTTAAGTGAAAGTAAGAACAGCCATTTTCTATAATTTAAATGCTGTAGCTGGAGAAATTCCCATTAAATATTTTTATCAAGACAAATGGCATTAAAGTCCTCTCCACAAGAGGAGTTGCTTTATCTAGCTCTTAACTAATTCTGTATCACCCCTAAACACCAACTGGGGATGTTTTCTGCAGGGAGGACAAGCCAGGCCTCAGGTACTCCTGGTGTAAAAATCTTTTGGCAAAGAAGTAACGTATTGTTTGAGTTGCCTCCTTCTCCTTTTGTTTCATTACCTGAAATCAAATTAAAATATTTTATGGTGGTAAATGCGTGATCCTTATTACATTCTTTAGAAGGCAGCTTTGCTTTATGCAGGGACACCTGTCTATATGAAAGTCTGTAAATGCTTTTTAACAGTCTTCAAGCAACTCTGGGCACACAGCTGGTCAAAGAGCTCCCGGTGGAAAGGGACAGCTGCTTGGCTGACAGAATTGGAACCAGTGCAGGACATGTGCAGAGACTGTAAACAGGAATGAATTTTCCTTAACCTTTATGAGTCAAATATTTATTTTTGGAATATTAACAGAATCACAAGAATTACGGTGTTCTTTTAATTTTAAGTCAAACACATTGACGTGCAGCTTTTAAGAAATTTTATTTAATGGATAATCTTAAGTTGAAGCAGAAACAAATTCAGAATTACTGGAATTTCTTGCCCAGTATATACAGTAACATTTAAAAAAATCTTTAATGCTCTATAAAAGAGGTAACAAAATCCCTCTTTCCATAAACTGTCCATCAGATATTGAGGATCACATTAAAAACTCCTAAGCATGCTGTGGCTAGAAAGCTCTCGGTGTGTGGTATGTTTGTGTGTGTTTGTGTGTGTGTGTGTGCATGTGGCGCTGTGTGTAAGCTCCCTAGCTCACCTGTCCTCCCCTCTCCCCTTTCCCTCTCATAAGCACATGCACTTGGGTAGGAGGGTAGGAGGATGTAGGAGTTGCTGTTCTAAAGTAGCTAGGAGCAGGCACATGGGAAAGGAACTCTTTCTCTGGGGTGGAGATGAGGAGAAAAGTAAAAAGTCCTTTCCCAAACTGCAAAGAATATTTCTCCATGTGGATTGCAATTAAAGAAAGATGGGGGAAGAAAGAAGAACAGACATATTGCTCACATTGTCTTAGAAACTATTTACCACCATCTTTCGGTTTTGTTGCCATTTCGTATTGTGGAGAATTTTGTAGCTGAGTTCACACACAAAATGCCCAGAACCAGTTACATAATTTGCAGGTCCAGAGCAAAATGAAAATTCAGGGTCTTTGTTCAAGAGGATTAAAAATTTCAAATAGGGATATCACCATTAACACAAGCCTGGGGCACCTGCTGCTGCCCGGGTCTCACACCCATGAAGCTGTACCCTGAACACCTAATTATTCTAACTGTAAGCCTCAAACTCAGAGAGTAAGTTAAAAAGCTGAATGTTTCCAGAATAAATAATGGTCAATGACCGAGTCATCGCTGAGTACAAATTTTAATTTCAGCCTGTAGCTAAGTTCAAGTAAAAGTTAATATTATTTTTAAACCAGTAGTTGGAAGTAAGACTTCACAGTTTGAATCAAAGGATTATGTGGTAAGAAGTTTTCAGAATCTTAATAAGTTTCACAGCTTGTCAAATATAAACCTCTCTCCTCCTTTATAAAGTAGAATTATGGTCTTTCAAAATTTCAGAGCTGGTAGGGTTCTTAGAAGCCATCTAAGGTCTGACATCCTATTGTGCAGGTTAAGATAATCAGACCCATGAAAATAAAGTGACCAGGAATTTGAATCTGCCACTTGTGATCACTTGTGCCACTTGGCATTTTTTACTGTATTAAATTTGTATCCATATTTTTCTGTCATGAGACAGGTACAAACTTCATAAGAAAAAATAAATCTGTTGAACAGTTGACAAATTAAGTTGACAGGTGGCCTGACTGGGTGTATAAATCAAATTAGTCTGGAAGCATTATGAGGTTGAGTCCCTAGCTTTTCCACGCTATATGTCCCTGTGGTAGGTTGTATATGGCAAAGGGAAGTAAGTACTGGTAAGCATGTGGAACAACAAAAAGTCTTATACATTGTTGGTGGGAAGCATAAATAAATAATTTTTCAGAGATTAGTTACAACTTGGCAATTTAGCAATTCCATTTGTAAATATTTACCCCAGTAAAATTGTGTATATCCACTCCAGGAGACATTTTTAAAATGGTCATAGTAATAGTCTTTGTAAAAATTCCAAACTGGAAATAACAGTGCAAATATGTATAGAGAATGGATAAATGTATTTGGTATATTCACACCCTTGAATGCCACACAGCAGTGAAAAGGAATGAATTATCGTTATATAGATTGATGTGGATGAGTTTCAGGAACATGTTGGGTAAAAAAGAAGTTACAAAAAAATGCAAACAACATGACATCATCTGTATAAAATATCTGCAAAACTAAACAATATTGCTATGGCTATGTATGTATAAAGAATATCATGGAAATGAGAAATATAAAATCCATGATAGTGGTTATTTGAGGAAGAGACAGAGTATGAGAAGTGATAAGAGGGGCACTCAAGAACATCTAGCGGAGTGGAAAGGTTCTTTGTCTTAAGATTCTGGGTGTACTATATGTTGGCTAATTGAATTTAGAAAAATAAAAAAATAAAGTTGCATTCTAATAAATAGATTTTGGTACTATAATAATTCATTATTAAGCTGCTGGTTGGATTATTTTTCATGCTTTATGATTTATCTATCATATTGTTTTTATCTATCTATCCATCCATCCATCCATCATCTATCTAATCATATATTTTTTCTCAGTGATATACATTTCATGAAAAGTGTAAAAAAAGCAAATGCGAAGGACGTTGGCTCAAGATGGCATCTACAATTTTATTTTGAGCCACCTCTTGCAACAGTTTATATATGTGCTTTTTAAGATATATTTAATAATCATGAATAAGACATGTACCATAAGAACACAATATTAATATTCTTATCATCTTGGTAGTTTATTCCTTATCTTACATAACTGCATTCTTAGAAATTTTGTTTGTATTTAACTGAAAATTCTACAAGTGGTTTATACAAGGTAGATGTTTATGTTTATCTCATCTAACAAGAAGGTAGCAATTGATTACACTGGGGACTCAAGCTCATTCTAATTCTGCCATCCACAGGATGTGAGTTTTCTGTCATGCTCACAAGATGGTTGCTGGCACTCAAGCCATCACATCCATGTTCCTGGCTCAAAGAGCAACAGAGACAAGCTAGGCAAATCTGTTCACTTTTAAAGTGCTTTCCTGGAAGTTTCACACAGGGACTTTTGCTTACACTTCATTGGCCAGAACTATGCCTGTGGCCACTATGAGCTGCAAAGGAGGCTGGGAAATGAGGCTGAGTAGACAGTTGCCTACTTACTAACAAGATCTCAGTTAGTAAGAAAAAGAACAATGGATAATGGGTAGGCAATTAGTGGTCTCTGCCAGGCTAATTTATTGTTTCTGAATAAGAAAGCTGAAATACAGTTACAATTCTAAAATTGTAAAATATTGGGGCGCCTGGGTGGCTCAGTCATTTGGGCGTCTGCCTTTGGCTCGGGTCGTGATCCCGGGGTCTTGGGATTAAGTCCCGCATTGGGCTTCTTGCTTGGTGGCAAGCTGCTTCTCACTCTGCCTGCCGCTCCCCCTGCTTGTACTCGCTTGCTCTCTCTCTAGTGCTGTCTCTCTCTCTCAAATAAATAAATCTTTAAAAAGATAAATAAAAAATAAAATAAAGTAAAATTGTAAAATATTATTTAGGTTCTTATTGATAAATACAGGTTCATTATGGTGGTAGTCTGATTCTGCTCAACAAATATGGTGAAAAAATAATTCTTTTTGCTTTAAGCTCTGAGATTTGTTTTTATTTTAATTTCTCTGTTATCAGAGCATTAACTTGACTACATTTAATTTGACTTATTTTTGGATATATTTGAATATATTTGAGTTACATTAATTTGATTATATTTGTTGACTTACATATTACTGATACATTAAACTCCTATTTATGCAGAATCAAAAGGATCAGAAAGGTCGAATGCTCATTCAAGATATATGATATTGTTATCATTTCTCATTTTCCACTTGGTATGTATATTTTGCTGCACTCTATTTTTAAAATCTCATTAACTTATATATAGTTAATGCATAGTTTTAGTAAACAGAATAATTCTTCAACTAGAATAAATTATAGCATCACTTTTAGCACTGTCCTCATCTTTTATGTAGTATTTTTGATATGAGAAATATCATTTATTTCTTTCAATTGTTGAAGCCACTAAAGCTCTCCCTCTTTCAGATATATTTGAAAATATCAAAATATTCAGAAAGCAAATTATTTTTCTCTTCTGTGAATAAAAACCTGACTTTTTGTATCAGGAAGAAAAAAAAAGAAATTTCTTTAATCCTCTGGATTATTTTACAAAATTTGTTGATGTAAACTTCTATGAACATGGCTGAGAATTCAACTGCAAGATAAACAAAGATCTAACACATACCCCCCACTGCTGAAAATGAATTCCTTCAGACAGGAGTAGACCAATGCCCGTCACAATGACATCAGCTTATTGTAACCTCTCCACAGTGTAGACAAAATAACTGATCGGTCTCTCAGATCTGCCCAAGCCAAAGCCATGAGTCACCCCTCCCTATGCCCCCGTGACTTCCTTTGAGACACCACACAAGGGGACCGCCTTTGAATAGCATCTTTCAAACAGATTGTCATCCCCCCCAAAATGCAGGTTAATAGTGGATGCTAGCCCTGATATTCAATAAGCAGGTGGATACAAAAACACCTGCAGAGAGATCTTCATCATGTCCATGCCAGGTACCTCATCCTGCTTCACGACACTACCCTGACACCGGCCTGATGGAGGATGCAAGGACCCAAGGCATCACACAGGGCTCTCCAGCAGCTCACATCAATGGTGACAGTAGTTGTGACCATGACCATGTTTATGGCATCCTCATTAGATCCATTTATTCATTTCTTCAGGTTTGCTATTCATTATATACTCTCAAAGAATTCTGAAAACTGAGGATCAAGTTATATTTTCCTTACATCTTAAATATCTTTTAAAGAAGCCAGAAACAAATTAAAAAAAAAAACAAAATAAATACCTCCCCCCTCCTCCAACATACACACATATATTGGTGTTTGGGGCAGCCAAAGATGTTTCCCTGAGTTAACCAATTTATTTAAAATACTTAATTAACAATAAGATCCTTACTATTTACATAATGCTTTCTATCATAACAATCTGTTTCACACAGTTATTGCACCTCTGAGAGACAAGCAGGGTAGTGGTTTTGACTCCTTCCCCTGTGCACTCATTACTTCCATGGACTTGGACAGATAACTCTGCAAATGGGAAGATAATATCTGCCCTACTTCTTTACTTTACCATGTTGCGTGGATCAATATTGAAATAAGAAAAAAGAAAAGTCTCTAATAAATTTTTATATTAGCACAATAGGTAATACCAACACTCCCAGCATATAAGCTTTCTCCCTTTAGTGGATGATTTTGTGGGGCAGATTTGGAGATGATGTGACTTCCACATCATCACTGAGATAGTGCTGGAGCCCAGACATTCATGCAAGTGATCTGACCTCTAGTCCCTGCAGTGGTCAATAAAAGCAGCATCCTTGGCTACCTCTACTCAAGATCCTGGTGTTGCAGCTTTATGAGTGCCTCTGCTAAGTTAAGCACAAGTTAAATCAAGGTGTAACTCCACAAGCCCAAATCCTGGGAAGGTGCTATATCTTCCCAAGAGACAGAATCCACTTTGGATCAGGGAGTGGCAAATTGTAAGGTAGGGCCTCCCTTTGGCTATTCATTCATAGTCGTTTTAAAAAAACTTAGATAATCTTCAAGAATAAGGCAACCTAAGCCAAGGATGATTGAAGCCACTTTTGTCTAACTACAAATAGCTCCTGGAAGTCAGTTGAGCTTCTCAGACAGTAGTTGTCTGCAGGTCTCTTTTCCATCTCTGGGTCAATGATATCACAGGGGTCAAGAGATCAGTGAAATTGAAGGAAGATGAATATTCTTGTACCTTGAGAAAGTCGTTGGTGGGGATACAACCACAAGTACTTCTCCTGCAAATAATCTGTATTTTAGTAGTAAATTATAAAGAGAAAGGAGAAAAGTGGGCATTTTCCCGGTGACTTTTTGTAAATTGGACTGTTGTGATAGCTAAGTGATAGTTGGTACAAACACCTTTCATATATGGATGCTCCTCCCAGGTTGAATTCAGCCTGATGAATTCATGATGTAGTCCACCTCTGCACAAAGCCTCAGTATATGCCTACACAGGTAGTGGATCACTTTCTCCATTATGCCACAAGAAAAGATTAGGTTGTGTGAATTATTTTTCTCCTCTTGCAAAGACAGTTTTTGATGTGTTCACAAAGTCATGTATTTCTTTCTTTTATCCAATCTGGTATATTGAGTGTGTGGAAGAAGTCGTGCCTATTGGACCTCACTGATCATTTATTGAACTTTATTGAACTCTACTCTGCACATTTTGGTGGATGGTCTGACTCTACACTCAGATGCCACTTTTTTTTTTTTTTAAATAAGGATGGTATTCTCCTTTCCTCTTTTTTGGCCATAAAGACCCTAAAGCCTCCTATTTCCTGGGCAAAAGTGCAATGTACACAACTATTGTTGTTTACCAAGTAGTCACTATGCACCAGACACTATTCTGGACACTTTATGAAAGTTAAGTATTATGACCATCCTGAGGTTTATATTATTGTACTCATTTTACAATAGGGAACATACAGGGTCACATGGCTAAATGGTGCAACTGGAATTTGGACCAGGGTCAGCTTGGCTTTTCCTTTAGAAGAGGTAAACTGCTTCCTGTGATTGAGGACAAATGCTCATGGAAGGGGATTCATATGTTCTGTCCAACAATGTCACTGGTTATCCCCATTTTTCATACACTTCTTTTCCCTGGGACCCTGGCCAAACACTTCCCTGGATCATTGTCCTCTACGTTGAAAGTTTATTAAATGAATGCCCAGAGTAGCCCTGAAGGAGAAAATAAGTAATCCTGGAAAAGCCACACACTCTTTGGTCCCTGCACGCTGAGTACTTCTGTCGGTTTTGGCCTCATCATGTTAGCAGCCTTCTGGGAAGTGACCTTCCTCCTGGGTCTCAGGGTCACCTGCGCTATAGCCACATGGTTCCAGTAGAGCTACGGTGGGCAAGCTTGGTGCTAGATGTTTTAGAAAACTCACAGCACATTCTAGGTGCTCTATATCTAGCATGCATTATTTTACTAATCAGAAAATTAAAGGAAATTTTGAAAGAACAGAAGGTCCCAGAAGGGAACTTCTCCTTCCTTCATCAGGGTTGAACCACATAACACAACCAGGCAAATAGATGACTGCCCACCTGCCAACCCCCCACCTCCCAGGAAGAGATGAGCTGGTGCTCACAGGGCCCTTCTGAGCTGTAACTGCTCTCCCCCACTTCCAGGGAAACTGAGGCTCCCACACAGTGTCCATAAGTGTCTAAGTGCTTCTTCCCTCTGGCTTAAGAGAACTTCTTCCCTCTTTTGCCCAAAGTGGAGAATCTTTGAGACTTACTTAAGAAGGCTTCCACATAAAAGTCATTTATCCCTGGTATGTACTGGAATTTCAATCTGTCCCAGACAGAAATGAACTCTTGGCATCTTTGTGGAGAACTTCCAGCAGTGGACTCAAGTAGTAGCTAAAAAGAGTTACACTGTGATTCTTACACAGGAGCTCAGACAGGCAAGCCTTCACTGTGATGAGGAAGAGAGAGATCTGATATTTAAAATGTAATCTTCAAAAGCATAGGGGTGTATCTGTCCAGCCCTTCAGCCACTTGGAAAGTGAGTGGCACATGGTAGGTGGTAGGTGCTCGAAACATATTTGTTAATTAGAGAATGAATGACGACAGTGTTTTGATGCACCCTAAAATAAGGGAGACTCGGGTAACAAAAATTGTGATTTCTGATGAAATAGCATAATATATTCACTGCTCTGAAATCTGGACTTTTAAGAAGAGGGAGAAATAGGGATCTAGGATGCTCAGCTCCTTGCTCCTATCTAGTGGTGCTAGGGGACAAGACACACAGTGTCACCACCAGACTGGGTGTTCACACATCACACCAGTACTATTTACTCCAAGTGTCCATGTTTACCTGGTCTGGGTAAATTCTACTCCAAAATGCAGTTGTCTTACTTTATCCATACAGCTATTTTCTTTTCATAACCCAGTCTCAGTAGCACTAAACCCTGGGCCATGCATTAAGCATAGATTTCCTCCTTACCCTCAGTTCCTTGGAAAAATAAGCTCAATTTCTGTTGTAGTTTTTAGAGAATTAGCAGGGTGGACCTGGAAGATTTCGTCTCTGCCTAAGTTGATTTGAAAACCAAAAGCAGATCATCTGCCAGGCCACAAGAGGACAGCAGTGGTTTGAGATCCAGGTTGCTGCTACGTACTCTGGATCTGTATTACTGTGTTACCTACATGATTTAAAGGCTGGTTTTGTCATTTTGTTCCAGGATTCTGATCTGAAGAGATGCTTATTTGTTAAAATTGGAAGGAAAAATCTCAGAATGATTTCAGTGTTGCCAAGCTAAAATTATGCTGCGTTTTCTGTTTTTCTAGAATATCACTGTTAATCTCTATTATTACAGTCTCACTGAGAAAATATGTGAAATGATGTACTTAAAAGGCAAAACAGAAGCCATTCCTATAAGTGTCTTCTGGTCTACATGATCTGAAGTGGGGTAACACCTTTAATAGAATATGCTCAATATCATAGACTTATTTCTATATCGAATATTACAATGTTTTATTTATGCAGTAATCCAACAAAACTTTATGAATCTTATAATTTTTTTCACTAAATAAATATTTCACTCAAAGAACATTTATTGAATACTTACTGCACGCATATATATGTGCCAGGAATACAAATATGTACGCTCCACAGTTCTGGGTTAGAGCTCTTCTTAGGGTGGTGTAGGCAAGAGACAGACCTTTAAACTGAAATGAAAAGCTGTGATGAGGAGTGTTGTGCAAAGGTCTGGGGGTGGGAAAGAATTACTGCATGTGGGGACAGGGACAGGGACCCCAGTGCAGAAGACTCTGCAGGGACTAAGATGGTTAACAGAGGAATGGGTCCTTCGGGAAAAAGTATTTAATGCCTTGTCCTTGCCTCAAAAACCTGCTCTCCATTAATAACAACTAATACTTAGTGAAATTTTATCATAGGCCAGGTATTGTGCTAACTGCTCTCCATGGATGATGTTTATTAACATTGTAAATTTGGGAGAGAGGAATTAGGACCATACTGTTTCTTAGCTGGAACAACAAAGGCTTGGAAAAGCAAATTAAACTGCCCAAAGCTTCACAACTAGTGAGTGGGTATGCTGAGGTCTTGAGAGTTGAGAGCCCGGAGCTAGCCATTATTCTGTACCATCTTCCAATTCTGCCTGCTGGGTTCCCTCTCTGGATTCTCTGCTCCCTGTAATCACCTCTGGACCTCTTCCAGGTCCAGGGGTCACCCCATATGGTCTTTTCCCAAGTCAAACAACAGGAGCTTCCTGCTGATTCACTGAGCTAAACAGACAGTCCCTTCTGCAGTGATGAATGCTGGTACCCTGGTTTTGGGGGGCTTGCACGAGGTGCTCATTCCACTGGTTCATCCATGGCTGGTGACTCCTTTGGTCTTAACTGACACAACAGTTTTTGTCACAGTGATTCTAAGCTAAGGCAAAAGTGATGTGTCATCCATTGTAACATTTCTTGTGCCAGGCACAGGGCCTGACATGTTCACTAATAATTCATCCATTCAAAACAAATGAGTGACTATAAGAACACAAATTCTGCTCATTTAAGAGCAAAACTTTCTGGTCCTACTTATAACCTCCTAAATATCTCTCTGTAGGTAACTTTTTGTAGATGAGCAATCTATAATCTCTTAATTGCCATTCCACCAGATTGAACATTTTAGGTTTACATCATTTAAAGCTTCTTGGTTACCCATCTTTTATATATCCATGACAATGTTGCATATTTCTTGGGTAGCATTTGTTCTTTATTCTTTATGCTTTGTTATCTCCCTGAACAGGATTTTTATTAAATTCAACAAAACCAAATTTATAGGACATGGTAACTGTTACGGAAGGCTCTTTGAAACCATTCTTCTTCATGTTCACTTTTGAAAAGAACAGTTCTATGTTCAAATGTCCAGTATCTTAAAATGTCCAGTAGTCTCTGAATACAAGTGAGTAGAAGGAGACCATGCCTGGACACCTCTGGCCCAGTGCCACCTCACATTCACACAACACATCTGAGACATCTGTGTATTTAATGCCTTTTTAAAAATTTACTTTCTCTCCATGCAATACACTAAAATGTACTGCAGTTATACACACGTCTCTGGTTCCAAGACATCTGGAAGAGGTTTTGATGATGCCGAAGCTCTTAATGTTAGATTATGTCAATTTACCTTGACAGAAAAGTAATTCTATGAAGCAAGAAAGTTGGGGAATGGCTCAGATATTTTGGGCTCTAATGTCCATGCAATGCTCTGGTACAACCAAATAACTTGACCTCATAGGAGTTTTCTCTGTGACCTCCCCCTCAAGGAGATAACAACACAGCCAGGTGAATGAGTGAGAGTTAAGTTACAGGAAACCTCTGACTTAATGTAACTTGCCTTCCTCATCTCTTACCCCTAACCCAGCTACATCCCCCCTGTGTCCTGCTGTTTTACCACCTGAGTCCCCTGACTTTGATCAGGTTTGAGTACCTCAGACCAAGCCACCACTTTTCTAGCCTAAGGTTGCAGTTGGGATAATATCACAGAGTTTTAGACTCATGAATAATTTGTGAAAAAAAGACATTCTTAAAACCCCTAAAGAAGTTTCTGTTTTGCCCAGCTTTTTCTGTGGTATAAATATGGACACTTCTAGTAGGAAACATATCAGGTTACTATGCATTAGTGAGTAAAAATTTACCACTTCTGGTATTTTTTCTCTTTTCCCTTCAAATTACTCAGAAAAAAAAGTTGCCTCTAAGGTATTATGGAAAAAGAAGCAAATCACAGTTAAGAACCTGTATCTACCTCTAAGCTGTGTATATCGTATAACCTCCTGTCAGTCACTTAAACAGCCAGAACCATAATGTCTACACCTGTTTAGTGGGAATAATGGGTGCCCTGTCTACCTTTTGAGGTCCCTGTGAGGATGAAGTAAGAAACATTTATTTTAACTACATAGTTCTATGGAAATATTCTTTCTGAAGATGATGGTCTGCTCCCTTCCCCAGTGCTCCTCATTCACAGGGCTTGCATAGTTTATAAGTATTTACCAAAAGCCTACAATGTGCCTGGAATTCACTCTGTCCATCATTGCCAAGAATCAACTCCTGTGTTCTACCTTCTCCAGTTCTTTTCTTCAGCAAATACTTTGGTGTCTACCTTTTGTCCAGAGCTCTGGCAGCCACAGGGGAGTCAAGGATGACTGCAACACAGCCCATGTCCAGCAGGGGCGACAATCACCCGTGTCATGATCATTGGGACTCAGCGATAAAATGGGTCCCAGGGACTGCAGGAGCACATTGGGGGCACTTACCACAGACTAGTGAGACCAACTTGGGGTCTTCGGAGGCTGAGCAGGGGTAATCAGTGAAGGACCTGATGCTTAAGATGAGCAGAATGTCTTGAGGGACGCCTGGGTGGTTCAGTAGGTTAAGATGAGCAGAATGTCTCAATAAAAGGGAAGGAGGATGCATTCAGGTAGAGGGAGAGCATGATTAAAGATTGCTCTGGAAATGAAAGAGCACAGTGGAAAAGTCTAAGAGGGTCTAGGCCTAAACCTTGAAGAATATCAATATTTAATGGCCACATGAAAGGTATGAGGTTTGCAAAAGAAATAGAGGAAAACCAGCTGTGGGCAGTGGCAGGGTGGGGTGGGGTGTGGCAGAAAAAATATAAGAACAATCAGATTTATGGTATGGCAGAAGCCAAAGAAAAAGATACTTTAATGAAGGAGGTTTCTATCAGCACGGAAAGGTCAAGACAATGAGGACTCAACTTACTGGCTTTAAGTTATTCATACCTGAGTGGGTTTTTTTGTTTGTTTGTTTGTTTGTTCATTTGTTTGTTTTATTATGTTATGTTAAACACCATACATTACATCATTAGTTTTTGATGTAGTGTTCCATGATTCATTGTTTGTGTATAACACCCAGTGCTCCATGCAGTACGTGCCCTCTTTAATACCCATCACCAGGCTAAACCAATCCCCCCACCCCCCTCCCCTCTAGAACCCTCAGTTTGTTTCTCAGAGTCCATAGTCTCTCATGGTTCGTCTCCCCCTCCGATTTCCCCCCCTTCATTTTTCCCTTCCTGCTAGCTTCTTTTTTTTTTTTTTAACATACACTGTATTATTTGTTTCAGAGGTACAGGTCTGTGACTCAACAGTCTTACACAATTCACAGCACTCACCATAGCACATACCCTCCCCAATGTCTATCACCCAGCCACCCCATCCCTCCCACCCCCCCACCACTCCAGCAATCCTCAGTTTGTTTCCTGAGATTAAGAATTCCTCATATCAGTGAGATCATATGATACATGTCTTTCTCTGATTGACTTATTTCGCTCAGTGTAATACCCTTCAGTTTCATTAACGTCATTGCAAATGGCAAGATTTCATTCCTTTTGATGGCTGCATAATATTCCATTGTATATGTATACCACATCTTCTTTATCCATTGATATGTTGATGGACATCTTGGCTTTTTCCACAGTTTGGCTATTGTGGACATTGCTGCTATAAACATTACGGTGCACGTACCCTTTCACATCCCTACATTTGTATCTTTGGGGTAAATACCCAGGAGTGAAATTGCTGGGTTGTAGGGTAGCTCTATTTTCAACTTTTTGAGGAACCTCCATACTATTTTCCAGAGTGGTTTCACCAGCTTGCATTCCCACCAACAGTGTAGGACGGTTCTCCTTTCTCCGCATCCCCACCAAAACCTGTCATTTCCTGACTTGTTAATTTTAGCCTTTCTGACTGGTGTGAGGTGGTATCTCATTGAAGTTTTGATCTGAATTTCCCTGATGCCGAGCGATGTTGGGCACTTTTTCATGTGTCTGTTGGCCATTTGGATGTCTTCTTTGGAAAATGTCTGTTCATGTCTTCTGCCCATTTCTTGATTGGATCATTTGTTCTTTTGGTGTTGAGTTTAAGAAATTCTTTATAGATTTTGGATACTAGCCCTTTATCTGAAATGTCATTTGCAAATATCTTTTCCCATTCTGTCGGTTGTCTTTTGGTTTTGTTGACTGTTTCCTTTGCTGTGCAAAAGCTTTTTATCTTGATGAAGTCCCAAGAGTTCATTTTTGCCCTTGCTTCCCTTGTCTTTGACGATGTTTCTGGGGAGCAGTTGCTGTGGCTGAGGTCGAAGAGGTTGCTACCTGTGTTCTCCTTTGGGATTTTTATGGATTCCTGTCTCACATTTAGGTCTTTCAACCATTTGGAGTCTATTTTCATGTGTGGTGTAAGGAAATGGTCCAGTTTCATTCTTCTGCATGTGGCTGTTCCATTTTCCCAACACCATTTGTTGAAGAGACTGTCTTTTTTCCATTGGACATTCTTTCCTGCTTTGTTGAAGATTAGTTGACCATAGAGTTGAGGGTCCATTTCTGGGCTCTCTATTCTGTTCCATTGATCGATGTGTCTGTTTTTGTGCCAGTACCATACTGTCTTGATGATGACAGCTTTGTAATAGAGCTGGAAGTCTGGAATTGTGATGCTGCCAGCTTTGCTTTTCTTTTTCAACATTCCTCTGGCTATTCGGGTTCTTTTCTGGTTCCATACAAATTTTAGGATTATTTGTTCCATTTCTTTGAAAAAAGTTGATGGTCTTTTGATAAGGATTGCATTGAATGTGTAGATTGCTCTAGGTAGCATTCACATCTTCACAATATTTGTTCTTCCAATCCATGAGCATGGAACGTTTTTCCATTTCTTTGTGCCTTCCTCAATTTCTTTCATGAGTATTTTATAGTTTTCTGAGTACAGATTCTGAGTGGGTTTGTTTAATCAGAATGCTTTCCTTATAACTTTCAATAGAGATTACAATTTAAAGGTAAGAATCTGGTAGAAGATTAGGGTAGGGGCGCCTGGGTGGCTCAGTCAGTTAAGGGTGTACCCTCAGCTCAGGTCATGATCCCAGGGTCCTGGGATCGAGCCCCACATCGGGCTCTCTGCTCAGTGGGGAGTCTACTTCTCCCTCTGCCGCTGCTGCTGCTTCCCCTGCCTGTGTGCGTGCTCTCTCTCTCTGTTAAATAAATAAATAAAATCTTTTTAAAAAAAGAAGATTGGGGAAAATATATATGGTAAATTATGAGAAGTGATATACTTTTGTAAGGTTTTTAGATGGGCTTGTGAGAAAGCTAGGTGACAGACTCAGGAAAGTGAGGTGGTAGAAAGACACACACTCAAATTTACCAACTCAAAATAAGAGTGTAAGGCTGTCTCATCCCAGGGCTTTATAGGTCTGTGGGTATATACAAAGATTAATCATAGGCCTGATGCTACAAGTTAAAAATAAGTGAATTATGTAGTTTTAAAAGTTTCTTAGTCATGAAATTTTACACTGTCTTTTAAACCTTAAGGCTAAACAAAATTAACTGCCTGCCCAATTTCTAATTAAATACTTCACTTGTTATTCACTTTACTCAGGCTGTATTTTACATTGTTTCTAGACACTGTTGCTGTGAGATTCATTATTGCGGTTAAGGCAGGTGTGAGAGGAAATATCTTTTGTGGCTATATATCTACCAATTTTTATTGTATGCATATTATTTTTATTATATGGCTAGGATATTATTAAATTGTGCACCTGGAATGGGTAGAATTTGCAACTCTCTCTCTCTCTCTCTCTCTCTCTCTCTCTCTCTCTCTCTCTCGTGTGTGTGTGTGTGTGGCTCACCTTAGTAAGTCATTCAGGACAAAGGTGATTACCCCAGGAAGAGCTACATCACTCATCAGGGGTCCTCACAAAGGGAAAATAGGTACATTGAAACTTTGTTTTTCCATAAGAGAAATTGGTAAGAGTGTGAAGTTGAGTTCCCATCTCAGACACAGGAAAAAGTCCTGTTTTGGAAAAATCAGAATATTTCCTTGAATAAAGTAAGAAATGCAGGTAAACCAGTTCCCTGGTGCCTAGGAAACAAGATAGTGCTCAAATTGCTGGGAGAAAGGAAATTGGACAGGGGGAGGGGGGCATTCAAGTTGATATTTTAAGTATAACAAGAATAAAAGTGGAGAGTGTGTGGAGTTCCAATACCTTTTTTCTAAAAGAATTATTGATTTATTTAAAATCAGAAAATGTGGACACTACTTTTTATGTTTTTTTCTTCCATTTTTAAATTACATTTCACTTATGAAATGCCAGACTAATTCAGACTAAAGGAAAATATTTAGGTCTATGAGTGGACCCAGGGTCCAGGTGGAGGTAGCAGTCTTGCAGTGAGCTGAAAACTCAGCAGAAATTTGGGTTTGCTGATTAATCACCACTTCTACTGGTGGGTTTTTTTCAAGAGCTTTCTTTTCTCTCTGAAGAGCATTTTCTTACATGGAAACACATTTGTTATGCTATAATAGGTTTGCAAAACAAAATGAAACAATATTCTCCATGTTGCAGTACTTGCAGGGCATTTGGGTGGCATTTATTACCTTGAAATGGTTCATTTACATAATGAGATACAGAAGACCAAAAACTTCGCAGATAAGCAGCTTTCCTACCTCTGGGGATCACTCCCAGGGCTCTGTAGGGAAAGGAATTCATAAGACCAGAGTCCTTCAGAGATCACAATGTGTTCTTCTGCTACTTTTTATGCCTAATGAACTAGTGGAAACTGTTGACAAGATGGGTTTATGTTCTACCAGGGCCTTCACCAACCTGTCACATGCCTTAGTACAAATCTCTTCTGTTTTCAAGGGGATGATCATGTTGGGTTAACAAGAATAGAAATTATCATGAGTAGAAACAATCTTTAAGCTTCTGTTAAATGGAAGAATGCTAGAAATAGTTTGCAATGATAATAAAAGAACAAAAAAGGAATTAAAATACTGAACATATAAACTAATTTGTAGATAAGAATAAACATGGAGCAACTTCTCTTGAACATTTTCTGTAACACATTTTTGTAACTTAATGGGCAAAAGACCATTATGGGTTATAGAATTACTTTCAGGGCCTCCGGCTGGACTTTTTAAAATGCATGATCATGAAGCAAAATTTCACTATGATGAAGCTCTTTAAATGTGATCATTTGCTTTAAGGGTACAAATCCCAGTGGAAATTTTCCAGGTATTTAATAACTGTTTCCAGTTCTAATTTCCCTCATAAAAAGGTCAAGGAGAAACAGATATTTTAAGCTATTTAAAAAGTCCATTAAAGATGATGATTAGTTGGAAAAAAAACAGCAAATAGAGGGTTATTTTCAAGATAGAATTACAGAAATTTCAAATATTTGCCAGCGATATTCTAGCAACATTCTATGACCCAGTATGATATGGCAGACTTATGTGAGCTCCTATTAATTTTTACCCTTGCCTCTTTTTCTTATATCCAACAGCAACTGCCTGGAATTGGCATCAGGTTAGATTCAGAGCTGGAAATAGTCACTGACAGATCTCATCTCGAACCTGGAGGGTAAGAAAGGACAGTTTCATGAATTCTTACTCAGTAGCCATAAGACAGCAGGAGCATTGTCTTTGACAGCAGTTCACTATGAGACAGATATCAGTTACAGCCTATCTCTTCCTCTTTTATAGAATGGAGTTGCCCCACTGTATTCTTATTAACTAGCATAAAAGGTATTTACTGAATGTGCATAGCATTATGCTGATCATGAGAAAGTCATAAAGAATTAGTATATTCTCAACTTTTAAGACATTTCTCCTTTTGTTGATTGGAGGAGAGGCCAGGGCAAGACCCATTTAAAAAATTAAATAAAACCAGAGAAATTCTACCTCAGGTAGGTGATCAAGGTCAACATTAACAGTGTAAATCATATTAATAATATGTAATTGCAATATAAGAATGACACTTTATCTCTGGAGTTTCTTCCCCAAACCTCCCTACCCTAGTCTGATCATGAGGAAAACATCAGACAAACCCAAATGAAGGACATTCCACAAAATACCTGACCAGTACTCCTCAAAACTGTGAAGGTCATAAAAAACAAGGAAAATCTGAGAAAGAGTCACAGCTAAGACAGCCTAAGGAGACATGACAAAATGTAATGCAACATCTTGGATAGGATCCTGGAACAGAAAAAGGACATTCAGCAAGAATTAAAGAAATCTGACTAAAGCATGGCCTCAAAAATAAAGTATCAATATTAGCTAATTATAACCAATGAACTACACTAATGTAAGATATCTGTAGAGAATTCCCTGTACTATTTTCAGTTTTCTGGTAAGTGTAATACTATTCTAAAGTAACTTTTTTTAAGAAACTGAAATAAAAAGAGAGATTTGGACAAGACTGTAAGACAACATAAACAGTAAACAGATAACATTAACAGCGTTCTCTGTACCTGTCACTGTGCTAAGTATTTTACAAAAACTAATCTGTTTAATGTCCACAACAATCCTGTGAGTTAGATATTATTACTATCCTCATTTCAGAACCCAAGAAACTGAGACACACAACAATGCAATAATCAACTAAGACCTCAAAGACATTCCAGGCAGGTTTAGAATCCAGGCACACGTGCTCAGTACCTCACTCTGTTTCTCAGCATGTGATCAAGGTTTAGATGAGGTTCCTGGACAAGGGATGGTTGGTGGTTAGAGGATGAGCAGTGCCGCAGCCTTGGATAACGAGTGAAATCCTCATGGAGAAGGTGATGCTTGAGCTGAGCTTTAAATTGTAGTTGGAGGAAAGAAGAAGAGATGTTGCCAGCATGAACAGGGAGAGTAAATTGGTCTGACTATAAGAGAGACAGCAAGGAGGAAGTGTGGTGGTTAAAAACTCAGGTCTGGCACTTTCAGCCTTGACTCAGTTACTATTACCAGCTGGGCATATGCAGTAAGAAACAATAAAACTGGACAAAATACATGAGCTGCTGAACAGCAGACAGTGCAAACCTGTGACTCCTAAAGAAGGGGAACATGAAGTGAGCTCACTCACACGCCGACTGTCTGCCTGGGGGTACTTTCTGGGTTGCAGTGCAGGCAGATGAGCATAGAGAACACAGCTTCCTGCTGCCCCGAGGAGGTGGAAGGAGAGCTGGTAAAGGGCCGGGAGACACAGGGCAGGCTAAGGAGGGGCCCAGAGGTCCAGGTGCGATGCTGTGTCAGAGCGGGGGTGTGCTTCACACAGGGTGAATGAGACTCCATGAGGCCGCCAAGCAATTGTGAGCAGCTGCTATGGGGCTACGGGGCTGATGGGGCCACCAGGGCTGGGAGATGCAGGAGTTTGAACCCAGCCAGAGGGCAGAGACCACGCAGAGCATGCTGGGCATTCACATAAAGCCTCTGGAGCAAGGACCGTGCTTCAGGCAAGATTAAGGACAAAACTGAATCATGCAACTCTAGAAAAGAAAGAAAACAAAGCCTAACAAAATCATGAGACAACCAGAAATTTAACTACCTGCCAGAATAAAGTTATGATACATGTTAAAGCAAACAACATGATCCAGAATTCCAGAATCTTGGCAATGTATCATCTACAACATCCAGCATGAAATAAACACACACACAACTCTAGGTGAGAACTTGAAAGCAGCTACTGCAAATATGTTCAAGGACTTAAGGCAGATAAAGGGAAATTTTTTTTTTTAAAAGGAAATTCTACAACTCAAAAGTACAATATCTGACATTGAAAAAACATTGACTATCCTAACAGCGCACTAGAAAGAATAGAAAAATGGGTCACTGAACTTGAACACAGTCAATACAAATGATCTCATCTGAGGAACAAAGTGAAAGGAAGATTAAAAAAATTAACAAGCCTCAGGGATTTTGGAGACCTACCATGTAGTATAACATGTATCGGAAGAACAAGGGAGGTAAGGGGTGGTTAAAAAGTATTTGAAGAAATAATGACAGAAATTATCCTAAATTTATTTAACAAACATCAACTTTTCTAGGTGTGAGGAGCTCTTCAAACACAAAGCAGGGTAGGGGTGCCTGGGTGGCTCAGTCGTTAAGCATCTGCCTTTGGCTCAGGTCATGATCTCAGGGTCTTGGGATCGAGCCCCGCATCGGGGAAAGCCTGCTTCTTGCTCTCCCACTCCCCCTGCTTGTGTTCCCTCTCTCACTGTCTCTCTCTGTCAAATAAATAAATAAAATCTTAAAACACACACACACACACACACACACACACACAAAGCAAGCGTAAATACAAGAAAATCACACCTACATACATAAATAGTCAAAATCTGAAAATATAATATAAAGAAAAAATATTAAAAGCAGCCAGAGAAAAACACATTTCCTACAGGGGAACAGTGATCCAAATGATGAATGATTTCTCACCAGCATCAGTGGAGTTCAGAAAATAGTAAAATCGTATCTTTAAAGTGCTAAAAGGAAAAGCAAAACAGTCAGCTCAGAATCAAATCCAGCAACATATATTTTAAAAAGATAATGCAACATGATCAAGTTATTTCATGAATATAAATCTAAGTTTAATATTAAAAAATCTATTAACACAACTCAAGACAATAACAGAACAAAGGAGAAAACCATTTGGTCAACTCAGTAGATGGAGAGAAAAAGCATTTGATAGAATTAAAAACTTGTTCATATTACATACTTCCAGCCAACCTAGATGTCAGGTTACTTCTACTGCTCCCATCATTTAATGTATATGTTGAATACTTTCTCCTTGAGATTAGGAAAAGGCAAGTATGTCTACCATCATCATTTCTAAGGCAGAAAAAGGATATAAAAGAAGTAAATCTTGGAAGAACTAAAACTGCCTTTTAACAGAAAATGAAATTGTGTACATAAAACATCATAAAGGATTTACAGAAAACTTCTGGTAGAATACATTTATTTAGCACACTCACAGGACACAAGACCAGTATATAATACTCATTTGCATTTCTATACTCTAACAACAAACAATAGAAAAGTTAAATTTAAAAAGTAAATTTTACAATAGCATCAAATATATAGGAGTAAATCTAAGAAAGGATGTGCATAACTATTACACTGAAAAAATACAAAATGTTGCTGAGAAATTAAACTAGACCTGCATCAGTGTGGCAATATACCACATTTGCTTTGAAAAACTCATTATTATTAAGATATGAAATCTCTGCAAATCGATCTGTACATTCAGTACAACTCCTAATTAAATGTCCAGCCATTTTTTAGATACTGAAAGTAGAGAAATGCGAAAGAACAGACAAAAACTAATACTTCGTGTGTGTGTGTGTGTGTGTGTGTGTGTTGTATGTGTGTTGTGATGAGCACTGGGTGTTATATGCAACTAATGAATCATTGAACACTACCTCAAAAACTAATGATGTTTAGCCAACATGTTGGCTAACTGAACATAATAATAATAAAAAAACTAATACTTTTCAATAGGAACTGGAATGGTAGCTTCCTCAGGAGGCAGGGATGTTGGTATGGAAGATGCATGAGGAAAACTTCTAAAGCCCTGGAAATTGTGCATCTGACCTCAGTGGTTGTTATCCAGGCATATGCATAAATAAAATCCGCCAAGCTGTACAATTAAAATTAATGCAACTTGAGCAATTTATGTATGTAACTCAATACAGAAAAGAAATGGAAGAATAAACAAAATATGCCATGGTGAATTTTAAAGTATTTAGTATTGATCCACAATGAATATACACATAACAAACCTGTGATATAAAGCTAAAGCAATACTTAAAGGAATATTTATAATCTTAAATAATTACATTTGAAAAAATAATTAAGGAAATCAGGACAAGAATAACCAGCAAATCCAAAAACCAGAAGGAAAGCAATCATAATAATATAAGAATCATTGAAATAGAAGCAGAAAGAATAATATAAAAGATTAACAAGTGAAGAGCTGTTGTTGTGAACAGGCTCCTGATATAAACAAACCATTAGCTGATCAAGATGGAATAGCAAAGGTCTATATAAAAATATTGGGATTGATAAGACCAAGAGAAGTGCAAACACAGTTGAAATTGAAATTATAGGCATCTATCTATCTACCTATCTTTAAAGATTTATTTATTTATTTTAGGGAGAGAGTGAGCGGGGGTAGAGGCAGAGGGAGAGAGAGAATCTGAAGCAGAATCTACACTGAGCATGGAGCCTGATGTGGGACTCGATCTAACAACCCTGAGATCATGACCTGAGCTGAAATCAAGAGTCAGATGCTTATCTGACTGATTCACCCAGGCACTCTGAAAGTATAAACAAATATAAACAAATCTTATGCAAGTTATTGTTGTAAAAAACACAAATGAGAAAGTTCTTAGAAAAAAATAAGCAACATATTTTATAACAGTAAACTAGAAAGTGGTCTTTATCAAAAGTGTAGCAAATATGGTACTTAGTGGTGAAACTTTAAGAGAGCATCTTTGTTAAGGTCAAGAATGGGACAAGGCTGTCCACAGTCACAACTCATTTGCCATATTAAATTGAAGTCCTTGTCAAAATGTATAAGACAAGAAAAAGAAACAAGAATTATAACAACTGGAAAGAAATATAACAGACATTGTTCCCTGAGTTCACTAAATTTGCTAAAAGCATAACAGAATTAAAAAAACAAAAACAGTATGATCCCAAATATCACCAATTTGAATCAGAAAATTTGAAAAGCTAACAGGAGAAAAATTCCATTCATAATCACATCAAAAATTACAATGTACCCACCTCTGTGGATACACTTCTGGGTATATAATATATATAATACCTTTGCGGGGGGAAATTACAAATCATTGATTAAGCACATAAAGGAAGGCCCAAGATAAATGTTAATGAATGGGAAGAATCATTACTAAAATATAAGTAATTTCTCTCAAGCCAATCAATAAATTTAATGTAATTCTAACAAAATAGGGATTTTCATAGAACTTAATAAGTTTATCCTTTTTTTTTTAAAGATTTTATTTCTTTATTTGACAGAGAGAGAGAAAGAGCACACAAGCAGGGGGAGCAGCAGAGGAAGAGGGAGAAGCAGGCTCCTGCTGAGCAGGGAGCCCAATGTAGGACTCGATCCCAGGACCCTGGGATCATGACCTAAGCAGAAGGCAGACGCTTAACCGACTGAGCCACCCAGTCTCCCCTAATAAGCTCATCCTAAAATAAATATGGAAAAGCAAAAGACGAGATAGTATGGAGAGATGATTTATTATTTAGTCAAGAATAACTAACATACAGTGCTATATTACTTTTAGGTGTACAACTTAATGATTCCACAATTCTATACATTTCTCAGTGCTCATCAAGGTAAGTGTACTCTTAATCTCCTTTATTTATTTCACCCACCCACCCCCTCTCCTCTCACAACTACCAGTTCTCCGTATTTAAGAAAACTTTTTTGTTTCTCTCTTTTTTTCTTCATTTGTTCATTTGTTTTGTTTCTTAAATTTCACATATGGGTGAAATCATATAGTATTTGTCTTTCTCTGACCTGTTTCACTTAGCATCGCATCCATGATAAGTCCATCCATGTCATTGCAAATGGCAAGATTTAATTCTCTTTTATAGCTGAGTAATATTCCATGGTGTGTACATATATGCCACATCTTCTTTACCCATCTATCTATTGATGGACACTTGGGTTGCTTCTGTATCTTGTTAAAATGTCCATACTACCTAAAGCAATCTACAGATTTAATGCAATCCTTATCAAAATACCAACATTTTTCACAGAACCAGAACAAATAATCCTAAAATTTGTATGGAACCACAAAAGACCTCAGATATCCAAAGCAATCTTGAAAAAGAAGAACAAGCCTGGAGGTATCATAATTCCAGATTTCAAGATATACTACAAAGCTGTAATAATCAAAACAGCATGGTCCTGGCACAGAAGTAGATACACAGATCAATGGAACAGAATAGGGAACCCAGAAACAAACTCATATTTATGTGGTCAATTAATCTATGACAAATGAGGCAAGAATATACAATGGAGAAAAGACAGTCTCTTTAACAAATGGTTTTGGGAAAACTGGATGGCCACATGCAAAAGAATGAAACATCAGAGTTTTTTAAAAAGAATAAGTGGGAGTTGTCTTAGGAGATGTCTAGACTTATGAGAATGCTAGACTATTTAAGACTATGGGGTATTGGCACGGATAGACAAAAACAAACAAACACACAAACAAACAAACCAAGGAAATAGAACCAGAAAGAGATCCAGATACATACAAAACCTCATTGTTTGGAACAGCACCATAGAATAATGTGTAAAACAAAAAATGGATTACTAAATCAGTGGTGTTTGGAAGACTGGCTTTCCATAAAGAAATAAAGTAATAAAATCAGATTCTTATCTCATATCATCCATAAAAACACATGTCGCATATACTCAGAACCAAAATTTGAAAAGCAAAAGGTAAAAGTCTTAGAAGTTTGCAACTTATTTGTTGATAACATGTTAGGAAAAGGTTTCTTAAATAAGATAAAAATGGCATAAATCATAAAGGAAATACTGGTAAATTGATTATTAAAAATAAAACCTCCAGACAAGAGACTCTATAAGCAAAGTGAGAACACAGGCCACACGTGGCCAAAGTTATTTGTAATAAATAAAACTGAAAAATACCCAGAGTATAAAAAAATTCTCAAAAAGATAAAAAAGGAAAAATAAACATAGAAAATGAACAAAAGATATAAAAAGAGAATTCACAAAGAACAAAGTCCAAATAGCCAGTGAAAGCATGAGAAGATGTTTAAGCACATGCAGAGTAAAATGAGGTCCCATTCCAGCAAGACAATGAGTCAGTGTCTGATGGGAGGTGTACAGCAGGTGCTGGCAGGAAGAGTGAGAGACAGAGGCGGGGAAACAGGTGTTCTTCCACATTGTCTCGTCATAGCGTACAGTGCGCCAACTTTGACATTACTTGGGCAATATCTGGAAGGTTGGGGTCCCACGTCATCCACAACTTGGAAATTCTACTTCCAGCTATGTGCCTTGCAGAGACCCTTGCATCTGTGTTCCAGGAGATCAGTAGAAAAATGTGCATAACCTTAATATTTTAATGGAGTGGACATATAAACTGTAGTTTTGGAAATAATATAGCAGTTAAAATGAATGGGCTCCATCTACGTGTATCAGCATAGATAAATTTGAAGTGCTAAGTTTTTAAAAGCTAGTTATAAAATGTTATATGCCATGTAATCCAATTTATGTGATAATTAAATATATAGAAGAAGAGTACATGTTTTTAAACACATACATATATAGTAAGAGTTCAAAGGGCTCCATCTACATGTATCAGCATAGATAAATTTGAAGTGTTACGTTTTTAAAAGATAGTTATAAAATGTTATATGCCATGTAATCCAATTTATGTGATAATTAAATATATAGAAGAAGAGTACATGTTTTTAAACATATACATATATAGTAAGAGTTCCATATATATATATGGAGTAACACATACCAACTTGAGAAGTTATCTCAGGGAGACAAGAAGGTGGAGATAGATGGTTTGTTTGTATTTACCTGCATTTGTAACATGTTATTAAAAAAATTGTCTACAATAATATAGGAAAGTGGTAGCCTCTGCTCAGACCCCAAGGAAGGCAGTGGTTGCCTGTTACATTATCCTGTTTTTCTGTGTTTGTGAAATGTTTCACAATTAAAAAAAAAAAGAAAAATGTAAAACACATATTTTTATTATTATTAATAATTAAGGAGGTGAAATAGCCTCAAAAGCAAAAGCTTAGGGACTGTTATTTATTCACCAAAGACACATTTCTGTGCAGTTCAACCACACTGCACACTGGGGCACTGAGACTATAAAGTCAGGATGGCATCAAACCTATCCTTGGGGTCTGACCAGAACACAAATGGGACCCACAGGGTGGCAGCTATCAGGGGGTGTGGGCCAGACATCAGAGAGCTTTGTCCAGGGTGTGCAGGGAAGGTGTCATCAAGGAGGTTGGTGAGGAACCAGATCCTACAGGATGAGTAAGTGCTGGCCCAACAGACCAGTAGGAACAGGGAAGAATGGGTATACAAAGCCCTGTTCAGGCTACTGGACATCTGAGCTATTCAATTAGCATTGATGGAGCACCTTCTAGGGGTCGAGGGTTGTGCTAGGTGGGTGGGGAACTCTGAGCTTCTACAGTTTACCCTCCACGTTAAGCATTCAGTGCGTGCAGTGTAGTCTATGACTTATAAGGCTGTCTAGAGAAAAAGTGTCAGAATTACAGGCCTCAACTCTGTGCCCCAAGTTTCTCCATTAGGGCACTGGTAGTGGAAAGTGTGTGACCTTTTACAGGGACCACCTAGAGGGGATGGGAAGAGAAACAGGAGATAGAGTTGAGGCAGGGAGCTAGAGAGAGCAGGCCTAGTAACCTACAAGGGAGGTCTGTGCAAAATAGAAAAACACAAATTAGAAAAGTGCCCCCTTTGCCAGAGCACATAGTTTGGCAAGTGGATTATAGGACAGACTTCAACCTGGCACTGTTGTTCAATGCCCAAAGTGTGCAAATGTACATGACAAGCCCAAGGAAATGCTCCTTAAACCATGTTCAGGCAAGATGGTGAATGTGGCCTGCTTCTTTGTTGTCTGGGTGTGTGCCCATGTCCACCTGGGAAATGGAAGGGACTGCCTACCTGACTCTTGATATGGAGATAGCCTGGATGCCCTTGAGTCTTGTCCTCATGGGGGCTCCAGCCAACTCCCCTTGGGAGATGTGACAGGGGTTTTGTTCCACCTTCCTGGGCTGGGTGCCTGGTTCCTTCTCGCTTAGCTCTGGTTGCTTTGACAAAAATACCAAAGACTGAGTGACTTAAACAAGACATTTATTTCTCATAGTTCTAGAGGCTGGAAGCCTGGGATCTGGATGCTGCCCATTTGGTCGCTGGTGAGGACTCTCTTCTGACTTGCAGACTACCACCTTCTCACTGTGTCTTCACATGACTGTGAGAAAGAGAGCTCTGGTCTCTTCATCTTTTTGTAAGGGTGTTAATTCCATCATGGAGGTTATACCCTCATGACCTCATCTAACCCTGATCACCCCCTGTAATACCATCACATTGGGGTTGGTGTATCTACATATGGATTTGTGGGGACACATTCAGTCCATATCACCTTCTTTCTGCTGCCTCTGACAAAGCTCCACAAATCTGACAGAGCAAAGAGGAGAGTGCAGGTTTGATGTGGCATCACAAAAAGTTGTGCAGTGAAGAGAGGCATGAGGAGAAAGCACCAAAGGGATGGGGCCTAGAGGTCTGAAAGGCAATGAGCTTGGAGACAGAACTCCGCCGGAGCCAGAGAAGGGTCTGGGGAGAAAGGACAATGGATGTGAGTGTAGCCATACCTCAGGGACTCTCTGTGGCTCAGATCTCAGAGGAGCAGCACACTCAGGGAGGCTACAGTGACAGGAAGCAGTGGTCAGGCAGTTTTGGAGAACATGTGAGCAATGGGATTGGAGGAGAGGGCCATGTCTAGGAGAATGGCTCATTCATTCACTCCCTTGCATGAAATGTTTACCCACTGAATACCTGCTGAGTTTCAGACTCTACTCCCCAAAATCCTGAGATGGGAACTGCCCTGAAACACACCAGAGTGGAAACCACTGACAGCCTTCAAGCCACTGGGAGCTCAAGGCAACATGTCATGCCAAGGTCCCAGCTGGGAGCCAGTGGAGACAGGAATGGGCCTCCCCTTTCAGAATGTGACTCCAGTGCTGTGTTGCCCTTGCTGAGAGCCACAGCTGTGGTCTTTCACCAAAAATGACCCAGTGGCAGTGTGGACTCATTGCCCAGGCCTTTGGAGCCTGAGTGGGTGGCTGGGACCAGCAGTGCGTTCATTCCAGACCCACAACTCCTGTATGTAGGTCTCACCAGTCTCATGTGGCATGGCAACTGCCTACCTGCAGTTCAGCTATGCGGCCTTGGAACATATTCTTTTATTTAACCTAAACTAAGGTACTGATACTTCTAACCCCAGTTTTGGGTCTTGGGAGAGAAAGAATAGGAAGGACTTTTTCCTCTGTGTCTGACAGCCAGTTCACAGCAATGCTCATCTGCTGGCCCTCTCTCCTGTCAGTGGTCTGATGCCACCTGCCCTCCCTCAGCCAACCATATCTACCCAAGAGTTACACACGCTCAAGTTACTAATCATCTCCTTACCACCAAGAAAATCTCTTCATATCTGTTAGTCTTGGTGAATTCATATTAAGATAGGTATTACCCAGTATTAGAAGAGATCTTTAAAATACTATTATCAGTTAAATGATTTTTAATAGACTTTTTTTTTTTAAAGAGCAGTTTTAGATTCACAGCAAAATTGAGGGGACAGTACCAATTTCCCATATAGCTCCTGTCCCTACACATGCATGGTCTTCCCCACTATTAACATCCGTTACCAGAGTGGTGCATTTCTTACAATTGATGAACCCACACAGACACATCATTATCAGCCAAAGCCCATAGTTTACATTAGGTCTCACTCTTGATATCGTGCATCCTATGACAAATGTATGATGACACTTATCTATCGTCAGAGTATTGTGCAGAGCCGTGTCACTGCCCTAAAAATCCTCCATGCTCTGCCTATTCGTTTCTCCCTTCCCCCAAACTCTGGCAGCCACTGATTTTTTTTTTTTTTTTACTGTCTTCATAATTTTTTGCCTTTTCTATTTTAATGGTAAAATAATAATGAAACAATTCACGAAACAAGAGATATACAATATTTCTGGGTCTGAGGAAGAGAGAAAGGAATTGGCATATGGGCAGGTAGTCCCCCAACAATTCTCTTCTGCTTTTTCTAGCTTATTGTTTCTGGATTCACATGCTCTCTCTGAGGTTTCAAGATGTTTTCATTATGCATTCTGGCACTGGACCTGCAGGGACGTTGCATGGCATGGTCTTGTGTGGGCCAGGTGGGCATATGACGTTTTAAAGTCACTTGCTCCAGAAACTCTGTTGAAGAGCTTTTAAAGTCCACCAAGATTCTGAAGTAGAGCACTCCAATTCATAGTTCGCTGGTGGATACAGTTCAGCCCCTTCCCTAGTTAGTACAAGTCTATTCAAAATTCTCTTTTCTTTGAAACTACTTTGGAAAAGGTGTCACGTGGAGACCTACGGATGAGGAATTCAAAGACTTGTCTCATCCTGAGATTCCCCACTGCCTGTGCAGGAGACATAGACCCACTGATCAGCTTCCTCACCTATATAACGAGCTAGTAGTGTCTTGCCAGAGTATTTATTGAATGTAAATTAGAAGGAAAAAGCCACAGCTCTTTTTCTACACACCAAATATCAGGAGTCTTCACTGACTAGATTAGTGATAAAAATCTGAAAACAAACAAATAAACACACCCTCCTGACCCTAAAGTAGAAGGAAGACAAGATTGTTGCTAGAGTTGAGTGGAAAGCTTCTGAAGGCCGGAGCCCCTTTCCGGTGGAGAAAAGGCCCCTTCAGGGCATATCACCCTTGAATATTTTTATTATTTTATTTTTTTTTTGTTAAAGATTTTATTTATTTATTTGACAGAGAGACAGTGAGAGAGGGAACACGGCAGGGGGAGTGGGAGAGGGAAAAGCAGGCTCCCTGCTGAGCAGGGAGCCCTGATGCCAGGCTTGATCCCAGGACCCTGGGATCATGACCTGAGCCGAAGGCGTCTGCCTTCGGTTCGTCTTCGCTTAAAGACTGAGCCACCCAGGCGCCCGACCCTTAGATATTTTTAAAAAACCCTTTCCTTAACTTGATCCTGTGTTCAGATCCTATCATATTAATAAGTAACCATGAACTTTTTGCCCATATGTATAAAAACATAATGCATTTATACTAAGAAATATCACATTAAAGGAACTATATTTAAACTTGGGAGACTTTGAGTTCTAATTGAAGAAACAACATTTTATAAAAGCAGCAGGCAATAAACCTCTAGTTAGAATCAGCTCTGCGGAATTAAATGCCAGTACATTGCAGAAAAAGGATGTTCAAAACCATTTTGTTTCCCAAGTAGGTGAAGGATATTTGAAACTACTTTTGTGTCTTTCTAAATACCTTTGCACAAAAAATACTCCACATTTGTTCAAACAGAAGGCTCAAAAGTGTATTGTCATAATGAAGGGGGGGAAATTGGAGGGGAAGACGAACCATGAAAGACTATAGACTCTGAGAAACAAACTGAGGGCTCTAGAGGGGAGGGGCCTGGGGGGATGGGTTAGCCTGGTGATGGGTGTTAAGAAGGGCACGTTCTGCATGGAGCACTGGGTGTTATACGCAAACAATGGATCGTGGAACAATACATCAAAAACTAATGATGTAATGTATGGTGATTAACATAACATAAAAAAAAAAGTGTATTGTGAAACTGCCTTTTAAGACCCTCATTTTACAGATAAGGAAATGGAGAGAGGCTAACTCTTTCCTGAGGCTGTAGGTCTAACATTACTATAGCCCTGATGCTGGAGCCAGGTCTCCTCAGTCCAGGCCAGTACTCTTTGTACTAAACCATGTTTCCACGTTTTTTAAGGAGAAATGGTTAATTATTGTTAATGTCTGTTCTCAAAGCAGCCATGACCAATGTGTGTGTGGTCTACAGCACAGGGCCTCCAGCTTGCTAGCTTCCTTTCTCTATCTTTAGCGAAAAAAATGGAAAGTGGGTGGAATAGCAAACATTATATGAACTGCCTTCCAGAGAAGATATATGTAACATATTAAGCATGTTCTGGCTATTGCCATGCACAGTGCATCCATGTCACATGGGACTGGACAAGTGGACCTTTCCAGAGTGAACATTCTTTGATCTGTGATGCCTTCTCCCACATACAAGGTGCCAGGTACCCAGAGGGAATGTATCTCACCCAGGCTTTGCTTTTCCCGGAAGAAGCTGTTTACTTTCAACAGACTACAACTTCAGGATTTCCCCCTAAGTAGCATTTACCTCCACATGGACACCCTATTCTAATGCTAAAGTGTATTAACTATATCTTTCATCATCTGTATTTGATGCTTTGCTCTCTGGGGCCTTGTTGACCCTGGAGATCCCTGTCCCTCTCAGGGAGCGTCAAGTCCTAGAGATAGTAAACCCATGAATGCACTGTTTAAGTGCAAAGGAACCAATCCAGAGCCCACACTCCCAATCGCCTCCTTTGTCAAGCTCTTATACTCTAGGTCACACTGTACCTGCTCTACTAACTCCAGGACTGGGGCTGCCCCCCATCTCAGAGCCTGATGAAATGATTCAAACCAGCTAATCATAAATCTGCTTACCCTGCCTTACCTGTTCCTTCCTTCAGCAGCTACAGTAAAACATGTTTCTCCCTTGCTTCATGTACTTCCTGACCAAGCCTGGTGCTTCCCTGTGTGGCCCTGCACGATGTGACATGCTCCTCCTCTTGAGATCTATGAATAACAAACTATCTTTTCAATGGCAATCATATCCTGATCTGTTGGCCTTATTATACCCAAATTTTCTATTAATACACTATATTTAAGATGCCAACACCCAGACTGGCAAATATTTTACCCCCGCACTTATGTAGTTTATGTGCCAGACCAGGCTCCACCTGGGGCATTTTATGGCTTCCAGGCAGGCTTCTCCTCTGGCACATTTGATGGGGACCTGATCAGCCACACTTCTGATCATCCACCCAGAGCTGCTTTCTCTGAAGGAGGGCATTTACACGTCAGCCACGTTCTGGTGCAAGGGAAAAAAAAAAATTATTTCGAAATCTACTCTAGCTGGCTTTTTCCACCTTTAATCTCCTGGGCTCTTAATTTAAATTCCTTTCTATTAATGTGAGCTGGGTGGGGGCTGAAATCCTGAACCTGAGTCATCCAGTCTCCACCCTGGACTCAGGCGCCTGACATGATTAATCTCTTCCCTCTCCATTACCTTGACAATGTATCTCCCAAGCTATGAGCACAGTCAAGACTGTAACACTGAACTGACCTGGGTTCAAATGAAAGTGAAGCTGCTGCTTGTTCTTTGCAAGGGGACAAAGGAGTAGATAAAGAGAAAGCATGGGTTACATGGAGTGAGCAAATTAATGGAGACCATAAGCAATGGGCCAGATAAGCCTGGCCTCAAATCCTCACTCTTGCTCTTAGCTGTGTGATCTCAGGCAAATTACTTAACATCTCTGAGACTCAGCTCCTTTGTCTGTAAGATAAGAAGGTAAAAATAAGAAGTAACATTTATTGAGCAATTTCAATGTAACATTGTTTTCAGTGTTCTCTATTATTCACTAATTTAATGATAGTTAAATGTGATGTAGGTTCTATTGTATGGATGAAGAAACTAGGTGAAGAGGTTAAGATGTATATCCAGGCAGCCTGCTGTGTTCAGGTGTTCAGGGCCTACCTCATGTATGTAGCATGTATGTAGAATAATGCCACACCACGGTCAACACCCATTGCTATCGTGGACTGGTAGGGAGTGGGAGCTATTCTCATTCATAAGCAACAGCTGCTAGTGCTTTTCGGGAACAAAGCTGCTCTCACTGGTGTGGTCACACTCAATGTGCCAATTCCTCCTCCTCATAGTTTCTTTCCAGTCTTCCTTCCCAGCACAAGGAGGGAAAGGAGGCTGATTCAGGTAACTGCTTCTACTATGAGCTCACTGAGGGAGAGGAGTTCAGGCCTGGCTGGGAGTGGGGCAAGGGTCCTCACACCCTGACCCCAGGAGAGGTCTGGAAAACCACAAGTGTTACTATAGGCCATCACCTGTCCCAAAGCTGCTCCAGTGTCCCACAGCCATGGCCTCATCACAGAAATTGTCTCGATGGTTCTCAAACTCTTCCTTGCCTTCATCCAACCTTGAGTCCACCCTGGCCCACTCAATCATGTCTCATTTGAGAAGCTATTCTCATGAGGAGGGATGAGGCAAGGATAGCTGAATCTCAGAAGAGAGGAAGGTAGAGGAGAGTGATTTGTGATCAGCCCCATTCCCAGCCCAGGGTGAGTGGTGGGGATACTCAAGGCTCCTAAGTTGTTCAGCCCCATGAGGCACTCAGCGGTGTCCTCCCAACAGAGGCTAGGCTGGTGCTGACCAGAAAGATGGGGTTATGGGGAAGATGTGGGGGGATCACCCCACATGGGCACAGCATTAATGAAATGGAAAACAAAAGTCCTGTTACTTGTAGCATAAACTCATTCTTCCAAAGTGGTGGATAGTGTGGGGATATGGTGACAAGTACATAAAATTAAGATTCTCTACAGGCTGGATTGAGTTGAGGTGGTGTTAGAGGTTCAAAGCACAGGAGGAGGAGCTTAGATTTGACTTCAGCCCCACCACCTCATCCATCCTAATGGTCCCTTTGGGGCTTGTGTCTGTGACTAGGCTAAATTCATGATAGAAGGTGCAGCTGAATGCTCACAGGCACTGGACCTTCACGCATTGCTTCAGAAGGAGTTGGTTCAATTGGCAGTGCCTGGGCACAAACACCAATGCCTGTGTTCTTCTAGCTGCATGCCGGCCTGCCACTATGCCCACATGGCCTGTTTCTCACCTTGAAAATCAAGAGACACAATTGCCACTGGTTGGTATGGATTCCTCATCAGAGGAGTTAGGAGAATTAGGAGATAACACTGGAGAGGTATGTGAGGAAATCAGATTTTTGGAAATTGAATCATATTTCAAATGCATCGGGTAAGCCTTCTGTTTAAAGGATGCTTTCTAGAAAATTCTCCTATAAGGCAAGGAATCATTTCACAGCCCAAGGAGGAGCTTACTCCTAAAGACAAAACCTACTGCCAACAGCTAGATTACCCCAAATCTTTAAGAGTTTCCAGATGTGACCGTATATAAGCTTCTCAAAAACCACTCATGGAGTAAAAAAATAAAAATAAATAAAGTAAAAAAATTGCAAAAACATGGAAAAATTTCTTGCTGCTCCTTTTCTTATTAACAGCATAAATTATAAACTTACCTCACTTGAATGAGTGAGAGATGGTGCCCTGATACCTCTGAAATTGTCCTGGATGGGATGGCAGGATGTGTTAAGGGAAAATACAACATCTCTTTGTAAAGGATGAAGCGGTGGCAGACAAAATGTTTGGAGTCAGCAAAGATGACTTTGATGAGTTTGACTCCCAACTCCACCCTAAATAGCAAGCCTGTAGTGGACAAGTTTTGTGACCCTGTGAGCCTCAGTTTCTTCATCTGTAAAACGGAACTAGAATTTCTCTTATAGGCTTACTTTGAAAATTTTGATTGATGGCCAAGAAGAAGTGCTCAATTAATACTAGTTTTCCCCTTTTCCTTACTAAACACGTTTTAGATGAAACACCAGAAAGGGGCACCAGGGTCATTTAAACACACCTCAGCTTCTCTATGGTGAGGAAGGGTATAGGCAGTCAGTACAGGATGCTCTCTCCTGCACCTCTAGCATATTTTTATTGTCTTCTCCCCTATCTCTTGCAGACCCGGTTCAATGAGTATCCTATCTAGTAAATGCTTCTAAAGTACACAAAAGAGAGTGAAAGAAAAACCCCAGCTAGAAAAGGATCAAAAGTTCCTGGTGTTTTTCATTTTTCTTCATGAGGTGAGCCCTGGGCTTGTTTACTCCCTGCACCTCTGCATCCTCATATGTGAAAGAGCCCCTGAGATGCCTTTCATTTGGAGCTTTCTATGGTCTGTTCTCACTTGCTCTCCTGCCTAGGTGCTATTCCAAGTCCTTTAGCTCTTCAACTCATTATCCTGGCAACAACCCATGAAGTACTCACCATTGTTCTCCCTTCTACAGATCAGGAAACTGAGGTTGAATAATACGTTCAAGATCACAGAGTGAGCAAGTTGCAGAGTGGGATCCAGCCTATGCACTCTAGATCCACAGTTGATGCTCATTCTGCTGTGTGCCTCTCTACACTAATCACTTAACCAAACTTGAAATGAGAAAACTGAAGTCAGAAAGGACTGGCTTCATGATCTTGCCCTAAGCAGGGTATTTTAACCACAGTTTCTTTTGGAGAAGACATGTGGCCATGGGCTCCTTTAGAAATCACTCCTTTCCTTGTTTTTCTTCCTCCAGAGAAGGATTTGGAACAGAATTCTACCACTCATCCCTTGGTTTTGGGGCTGTGCCTGTGGCTTGAGACCCTGCAACATAAATTCTGTGGGAGCAGGACAAATTTGGGAAGGACCTACATCCACACCTGGGGCTTTGTATGGGCAGAGCCCAGGGACAGCACAGGTGGGTTCTCTCAGCCACAGTACACATACGGATTAGTCAGGCAGGGCCACAACTGAAAGTGGTCAGATGGAGTAGAACATGGCTGTTCAGTACCCTGGGAAGCAGTCTATATGGGAAGCTAGCCTGAGTGGCAGTCAGCCCCAGGAGGTTCATATTCTGACCAGTAGCTGGCTACCATGAGTGAAACCACTGCGGGAGGGTCTTGTTCTTCACTCCCTTGCCATTGCAGCACAATGTCTGAAACATACTGAGTACCAAGTAACAGGAGAGCTGGCAGGACTTAACTGGGCTCCTAGCTACTCTTTGGGACCCCAGACTAGACCCAAGGTCTAAAGAACAAAGGATCGAGGGAGATACTGAGGCAGGATTCTGTGGATATTTGCAACAATTGGCTATTTGGGCACAGAGGACATGGGAGGGATGAGATCGGGCCTCTTAATCCGAGGTCTAAGATTGGTGATTCAGTCTCCAATTCTACTGAATGGTGGGGCTAAAATTTCTGTTCATTTTCTTCTTCGGAGTTGGCCCAAGGATCTGCAGCAAGCAAGTACAAGGGACTAAAATAGGTAACCGTAGAGGACAGAAGAGAGTAAACAATGCAGGGTCTGACACAGACAGGCCTTCTTAAGTGGGCAATGGGTTGGTAGGAAGTTGATAGAATACTCACAGTAATAATTCTTACTTACTAGCAGTAACCATAATAGATTCCAATGAAACCAATATTTGAAAGACTATTTTTGAATTATACCAATCCTAAATAAGCCAATTAATTGGTCATTAGCATCTGGGTAACTTCTATAATTTAAAAGTATAGTTAATAAGTTTGAAATCAATTTAATGGTCTTGACTAATATTTATAAAAAATGAAACAAAGTACACTAGGAAATATCTATGCATGGTACATAGCAAAATTAACTATTTTTTTCACAAAACTTTTGTTCCAATTTATATAGAGTCATCTCTGTGTGTCTACTGTGTTGTACTCAAAATGTATTTGTGACTGGATTTCATTCAAAACAGGTTGGTAGTCACTTCTCCAAGCATTTGCTGAAAGCCTATGATGAGTCAGGTCTGTGCAAAGATCTAGGGCTTTAAATGCTCAGCTCTGCTCTAGGGCAAGCTTGGTGGTCAGAAGGAACTGATGTGTCCAGTATCCTCTCAGAGGAAACAGGAAAGCATCACAGGCATAAGGAACAGAATATGGGCACTTCGGGATGGATAGGAGTGCTGGGGCAGCCCTGGCAAAATGTTGAGATTGTATATTGAATATATAATTTACATGTTTACTACCTTCCAAACATTCTGATTATATTTGAACTTCCTTTAGTGCATCAGATCTTATCCCATTCCCTTCCAGTGGACTTCTAATATGATCTCATGAGTGGCCAAGAGCTGGAACTGTCTGGGAATTAAATTGATGACTATAATATCACAAAAACTTGTTTTGGGGGCTACATTAAGTTTTTCTTATAAAAGAACATCAAATATCTGCGTGTGCTTGAAGAAATTTAAACAAATGTAAGAAGGTAGTGTTCTCTTTTGCCATTTTATGTTTTGCGATGGTGTTGAGAGTCTTTCTCTGAGTCAGATAATGTGGTAATGTCATATCTTTGCTCCCAAATAAATATGCTACCAAAAAAGCGGCTTCTGTTTCACAACTAATGTTACTCAATCTCTGAACCTACCAAACACAGTGTCAGTAGTCTTTCATACTGTATAAGTCTTGTTTTGCATGTCATCCTAATAACCCTCCCAAAGAAACCCTCAGGACATTTAAGACTAGCTCATTAGTTATGTTTTCTGGAAGTAGGTGTGACTGTGAAAATTGGAGCCATCAATCAAACTGAGAAAGATTACCACAATGGGAATGTAGGCCATAGGTGTGGTTCAAAAGATATATATATACATGATACCAAAGGCATGGACTAAAGGTCACCATCCACAGAAGGTGAAAATTCACCCATCTATTCTCCAAGGGACAGATAACCATTTCTAAATGGTAAAATGTTGTCTTGGGTTTAGAATATTCCTTAATGGGTTGCTTCTTCAAAGCAAAGAAAGGGGTTTAAGGACTTTAAAGGAGTTTTTATTAGAGATTTATTAGAGATAAATTTATTAGAGATAAATTTGTTTGTAAGCTTTTATAAATATATACATTATTTTATAATAGTCATTTATAGTCTGAATTGTGACTTTTTTTTACAGGCTGTCTTCCAAGTGGTTGTCTCTGTGGTATAATTTTGTCATTTGGTTTAAGTCAAAAGATTTTTTTCAAGTGGGGTCATAAACTTTTCATCAACTTTTTATTATAAAAAATTCAAACTTATAGAATGGCTGTTGAAAGAATTGTATAATAAAAACCAATTTAATTTCTGTCTAGATTCAATAATTGTTACTATTTTGCTATTTATGTATACACATAGAAATGTATATACATATAACTAGAGGCAAATATGTAAATATATAAAATAACAAATATAATACTTATGATTTAAATAAATATATCAGTTAATGTAATATAAATAAAATATTTAAATAAGATATACATATGATGATGATAAGATATTGTTATAAACATATATATCACTAAATATTTGAAAATAAGTTAGCTATCGAAATACTTTAAGATGTTTGTCCTAAAAGTAAAAACAATCTCCTGATAACTATACTACCAGTATCCCAACTAAGAAATTCAACAATTTTATATCCAGTAACCAGTCCATATTCAAATTTCTCCAATTGTGTCAAAAATATTTTTATAGTTGTTTATTTTTTAAACAAGGATCCAATCTAGGATCATCACAATTTGTTGTTATGTCTCTTTAATCTTTTAAAATCTAAACCAGCACTGTCTACTTGTGTGATTCTAAATATTCTAGTAGCTGCATTAAAAATTAAAAAGAAACAGTTGAAATTAATTTTAATCACATATTTATTTCATCTATTCTAATCATGATGATATCAACATGTAATAGATATCAACATATTAATAAATTTTACCTTTTTTTCCATGCTGTCTTCAAACTTCTGTGTGTATTTAACATTTGCTATAGATCTCAATTACTATCAGCTGCATGTGGCAAAAAGCAGCTGATACGGACAGTGTAAGTCTTCCCATCACAATGGATCCCTGGATTTTTAAATAGTGTTGATTTTATGCCTTTTACTTTTGAAAGCAAAGTCAACATTCCCGTTAGAGAACTGAAAATCATACTTGAATTTCAAGATTTGAGAAAGCTTCTGCTGGATCTAGGCTGTTAATAATAGAACATTCCTGTGTGCAGGGTTTTCTATTTTAGTACTACCAGATTCTTCACTACACATTTACTGTTTTAGATTGCTATAGGAGATCATGGCAAACAAATGGAAAATGGTCCTGCTGCTTTTCAAAATCTGAGCCCTAAATAGGCACAGTAAACAAATAGCAGTTTTATTAAGTAACTGATTGTTTTAAAAGAAATACAAATTAGGAAACTAGAGGTATCTTTAAAAATTTACTAAATAAACAGTTTTTTAAAAATGGGAGCACTCTGACTTGGTAATGTTATAATGAAACTGGCACATTTATATATTGCTCTTAGCTCCATTCATTTATTCAACATATATTTATTGAGAACATACTATAATAGAAACTACTCAAGGTGCCAGGGGTGCCTGGGTGGCTCAGTTGTTAAGCATCTGCCTTCGGCTCAGGTCATGATCCCAGGGTCCTGGGATCGAGCCCAGCATCAGGCTCCCTGCTCCACAGGAAGCCTGCTTCTCCCTCTCCCACTCCCCCTGCTTGTGTTCCCTCTCTCACCGTGTCTCTTTCTGTCAAATAAATAAATAAAATCTTTAAAAAAAAAAGAAACTATTCAAGGCACTGGAGAGAAATCAGTGAACACACAAAAATCCCTGTTCTCATTTAGTTTACATTGCAGTGGAGTCAGGTAAAGGATAGACTATAAACTAATACAAATCTGTGTGATAAGAAATATGGCAAAAATTAAAGCAGGAAGGGAGAGTAGGAAGTGCCAAGTTATGAAATGGAATGGGGTTATAATTCTAAATAGGGCATTCAGGAAGAACTCATTGGGAAGTGGCATTTGGAAGACATAAACTTGTTTTTAAAGCCCTGAGATTATATGAGAGCACCAAAGGAGTGAGTGTAGATTGAGAAGTGAAGAAGTCCAAAGATGGAGTCCCTCGGATCTCCAGTATCAGGGAAATGGGAAGATAAAGACCCAGAAAAAGAGACTAAGAAAGAATGTCCAGGGGTAGGAATACCCCAGGAAACTGTGGTGTTCCAGGAGCCACATGAAGAAAGTGTTTCAGAAAGAAATGAATGATCAACTAGTTTTAACACTATTAATAGGCAAGTAACACTAAGAGATGAATTGACTATCTGATTGGCATGGTGAGACCTCTTTAGACCTGGCTTAATTGGAGGCAAAAGCTTGATGGATAAGAGTTAAAGTTAATGGGAGGAGAGGAATTTGAGACTGAATATAGGAAAGTATGGAGAAGCTTTGCTCCAAAGGAGAAAAGTAGGGAGATGATAGTGGGAGGGAATTTAGGTTTTAAAAAAAAAATAATGGGGCACCTGGGTGGCTCAGTTGGTTAAGTGACTGCCTTCGGCTCAGGTCATGATCCTGGAGTCCCGGAATCGAGTCCCGCATCGGGCTCCCTGCTTGGCAGGGAGTCTGCTTCTCCCTCTGACCCTCTTCCCTCTCGTGCTCTCTATCTCTCATTCTCTCTCTCTCAAATAAATAAATAAAATCTTTAAAAAAATAAAAAAAATAATGGAAGAAATGTTTGCACACTTGTGTATTGAGGGGACTCTTTAATAGAGATATCTTTAGTAGAGTTAGGGAAACCATTGGTGTAGGCAGAAATGGGGTGATTTACTGAAACAATATCCTTGAGTATGTGAGAAAGTCTGGGATTGGGCACATTATGGAGCAGTTGGCCCTGGACAGGAGAATAGACAGTCCATCTATTCTATAGCACTGCAAGGAAAGACAGAATATACCACAGGCACCAATACTGGTCAGGGTGTAGATGAGATGGTGGGTGCTTTTAAAACTTCTCTTCTGAGGTCTTCTATTTTCTCAGTGAAATTATGAAGTCATCATCTCAGCCCCAGGAAGTGATAGGGGAGCACAAAGTACAAAGCAGATGGTGAATTGTATTTAAGTGAATTGTGTTTTTCTAGGATGATGAATAGAGACAAAGAAATTAAAGGTTAAGGCAATGCTTTGTAATTCTTATAATGCGAGAAACATAGAAACATCGCATTTACACTAGGGAAAAAGAGGATGGATGGCAGGGGTGATAAGGTGTAGAGAAAGGAGAAGGTTTTTTGTTTGTTTCTGTGAGGTTGAAAATCACTGGAATCATGGGTTCTGGAGGGAATTAGGGAGATAGTCTAGTTTGAAGAGTGGGATGCGTGAACTTGAAATTATGGATGGATAACAACTATTGATATGACAAGGTCTAGGGCATAATTAGGAGATAAAGTTAAGGACATAATCATTAGGTGAGAAAATTGAGAGAGCAAGGCATTAGAAGGATCTTCTATGTGGATGTAAACATCACAAAGAGTAAGGACAGAAGAAAGTGATGTAAGCATCACTTGAAGAGTGATGTGGATGCTATGTGGATGTAAACATCACAAAGAGTAAGCATTGAAGAAAGTGATGATGACTTATTTTTGCTTGTTGGTTTGCTTTGTTTTGTTTTCAAGAAAGAGGGAGAAAGGACTAAAATGGAATGAGAAGCAAAGAAGACATATATCTGCAATCTCAATAGTATTAGAGGTAATGGAAGAAAAAAAAAGCCACAATGAAGGGACATTGTGGGACAAGGGTGTTCAGCATAGCTTTGGAAATCAATTTTGGAAAGCAATGTAGTTGTTTGTTTTCTTTTACAATTCAATGGTTTTAGTATATTCACAGAATTGTGTAATCATCTCCCCAACAAGAAACCCTATACTCATCAGTAGTAGCCTTTTCTCCTACCAGCCCCCAGCCCCAGGCAACCATTAATCTACTTCTATAACTATGGATTTGCCCATTGTGCACATTTCACAGAAATGGAATCATATTGTATATGGTTTTTTGCAACTGGTTTCTTTCTCTTAAGCAATATGTTTTGAACACAATTTCAGATCATCTATTAAATTTAAATATCTTCATGCCCTTTAATACAACATCTGCGAATTCCACTTAAACAGTCACATATGCATGTGTGGACACACACATTTATTATAACATTGTTTCTAGTGGCAAAGAATTACAAACAGTTATCCATCAAGAGGGGAATGGATAAATAAATTATGGCAGAAATATCCTATGCCTCCATTAAGGAAAATAAAGGAATGATTATGATCAAAATTTCATATAAATTAATAATATTATATATTAGTATATGTATAGAGAAAAAAAGTAATTTGGAAGATAAGTACAAGTCTTTGACAGTGATTACTTTTGGGAGTCAAGGTAATAAAGAATATGTTTTTCTCCCTTGTATAGTGCTAGAAAGTTTATTTCAATAAAGTACATGTAAATGTTTCATGAATAGAAAAAAAGTTAAAAAGCAACATGGAAATCAAGAATTACAGGTTGTTTATATCATTTGATTTGATATCCAGGCAACTTATCATACATGCTAATTCAATAGAAAAAATGATATATGTATGAAGATGTTTAATGTTGCATTATCCTCTATGGTGGAGAAAAACTAGACATCGATCAGGTAAGTGAAATATTTATGAGATGCAACAACTTGATGGGATATCATGCAGCTGTTAATTTTTTTTTTTTTGGTGAAGACTATAGAATTATGGGGAACTGCTTGAGAGAGCATAAAGAAAAAAATCCAGAATACAAAATTCTACACAATATTCCATGCAATAATTATTGCAACCATAAACACATGAATAGATATCATCAAAGAGTAAAGTGAAATATGAAAAAATATATATATTTTTTGCATGGTGGAGTTATCATCTCTGAAAATAAAATGTCTATCCATTTTACATTCTCAGCCTTAACCATATGTACTCCAGAACCATATTATCAGTGGCCTGCTGGATCTAATTGAATATCCATGTTCTCATCTCAACTCATTATGTCTTAGACTCAGTTAACTTATGCTATACATGCTCCTCTGGGGGTTTATAGCATCTCTTAAAACTGGAAAGTATTAATGATTCCTTCCTCCCCATCTATCATATGCAATTCAAAACAATTTAAATACTAAAGCATAAAGTAAGCATAAGAAATTCTAAGCTCTAATATTTCCCAGCTTAGCACCTTGGGTGTTTTCTTCTAAACGGTCAAGTTATTTGGTAAAATATTGTTGCTTTCATTTTGCTGGTACCCTTGACTCATGATTAGGCTGTGATGGTCTTTATGCAACTTCTTCACTCAGTAGATCATAATTGTTCTAGGAAACCACACTGGAAAATTGGAAGTATTTTCCCTTTTGTCTTTTCTTTATTCCATATATCCAAATAAATAAATCAGCTCATTCTTCTTTTAAAACGTCTCCTGGTATTTTGCCTTGTCTTTATTCATATGGACACCACCCTAGCCTGTGCTCTCCTCATCACCGCCCTAGGTGGGGGAGGTAAATCTTCTCACTCTTTTCTCTACCTTCCACCTCTTTTTGGCTCCAATTCAATCTACCTTCTCCAATTTAGTACACACAATACCTATTTTCACGTCACATATTATGGTATTACATTCATTCATTTCTTCAACAAATGTTTGTAGAGCATATCTTCTGTAGAAGAAGAAAGATTTTTCTAAGCACTTGGTTAGTTTTGTTTTACATAGTCCTCCAATTATTTAGTATCCACATCTTGCCTCTTTGGTTTATACATTCTTATAATACATGCAAATTAGTTAGTTATTACTTATTGGATTATGAGAAGAGAATAAAATCCAAGAGGGAAGCAATTGCATATGAAATAAAAAGAGATACAAATCAAAAGTATTCTTGGACATAAGACTATGAAACATAAGAAAGCTGTCAGCAAAAATAACGCTTTCTTCACTGTATTGGCTCAGTTCCTTCTAATGTAGCCTGGCGCCACTGATAATAAAAGTAATCAGATTTTTTTTTTTTAAGGTGGGGAGGGGAAAACTTTATCCAAATCTTAATGTTAAATTTCCACAGATCATTTCATTTTATGATATTTAGGCACTGGGATATTCTCAATTGACTTAGCAAATAGTGAAAGGGAATTTGCTAATATATGGTCAGCAAATATTCACCAGTCTTGCAATCAATGTTGTTTAACTACCATGAAAGGATATCAGATTTAGTCAGGAATCTGAGGGTGGTGGCTTTAATTGTCTTGGCTTTCCCCCCCTTTTTTTTTTTTAATTTCAAAATGGCAACTCTAATTATCTAATATAAAATAACTGCCTCAGTTGTTTTAGGTAGAATCAACATAGTCTCTTCCTATGGAAAGCTACATTGGAATAGCTGTCTTTATTTGACAATAAAATGTGCATTTTTTTAAAATTTGAGAAGTCTCAGGGAAAAAAATAAAATCCCTATCTGCTTGTTGACCCAGTTTCATTTTGTTCCTTTTTTTTGTGCCTGTTTGTTAGGTTGTCCTTCAGAATTTTCACATTTCTTCCAAGTGCATTTATGTCATTTTTCCTCCTTCTCATATTGTATAACTACATATATACTTATATTTCTCTATTTATTTAAAAATTGTTTTCATCTTCATGAAAGGAATTGTGGTTTTGGTATAAGATGTAGTCAATATATAAAATGTAAAGAAGGAAAGGAAAATTACCCATAACTCTACTACCTTATAACAATTTTTCTAGACGAATAATATTACATAATAAGTCAACTATATCATGTCACACATTTATCATAATAAGGACTTTCCTTGGTCTTAAATATTACTTAAAAAGCATGATTTTTAGCTAGGGTATAGTGTTTTACTGTATATAAAGTTTAGCCATTCCTTTTGTTGACCATCTACATGGTTTCTGATATTTAGCTATTCAAATATTTGTGATAGTCTTTTTTGAAAATAAAGTCCTGGTCATATTTTTTGTTATTCTTTAGGATAAATTCTTAGAAGTGAAATTCCTAGAAGATTCTTGATACATCTTGAAAATTTGCTTTCCAGAAATCTGTACTTAAGTATTCCCTGTAGGTATTTCTGTAAGAGTTCTAGGATGATTTTTTTTTCACTGTGCTATGTTCCTTCCCAGTATAAGGTAAATAATTATGAAATTCAACAGTTATTTCTTTCATGCGTTCTCATTTGCTCCCATGGCTACAGCTATTTCTTCTGGCCAATATATCCAGGTCTATACCTTCTGATACCAACTAAATCTCTTCTCTTGTTTTTTCCTTTTGCCTTCCCTACTCTGGCCATTGGAGCTTCCATCCACCTGATTTTCCTAAGCAGGAACTTCAGAATCATCCTTGAAAACTATCCTTCCTCCATCTACCTTTTGTTTCTCTACCACCAAAGTGTAGTGTCTTTTACAACACAGTCTTTCCACTGCCATTTCCATAGTCTAGCTTGTCTGGACTCCCATGTTCCTAACTTGCTTTACAACCACCAATCTGCCCGCCTTTGACCTTTCCTTCTTAGACTCCCTCAAATATATTTGAAAAAATAGATACAATTATGAAATTCTCCTGCTTTATATTCATTGTAAGTATAAATGCTCCTAGAGAATTATGATCAGGTTCTTTAATATGGCACAGAAGTCTTATCATACTTCCCATGAAGTGATGTCCCAGTTTACCAATGTACAGTTATTTCCACCCATCTCTCATGCCTATGCCACACAAACCAGACTGTGTCTCTTCTACAACCTCTCACTTTGTTCATTCCTTTTCCCTTGATGGAATTCCCTTTCCTTTTTCTCATTGGAAACTCATCTTTTACTACTCAGTTCATATGTTACTACTTTCTACAGCTGATCTCTTTAGACCACAAAAATTCTTAACTAAACTTCCCTTTTGCTGTAGTAGCCACCATATTGTATTATATCTACTTGTTGATGTGATTATCTTTTCCTTTGAGCTCTTTGAAGTCAATATTTGTGAATAGATCATCTTTATGTCCCTGTGCCAATCAAAATATAGTGACACCCAATTTTTCAGGGTGCAATACATGCTTCAACATGTTTGTTGTGTTGTTCTATATACTCATGTATTGCTTTCAGTCTACACAGTGTTTTCTTTGCCTGGCTCAGTATGTGATAATTTGTATTGGATTTTCTGTGCCTTAATAGGTCATATTTTAAAGGTATCCATAAAATTTAATCTGTAGCAGAATATTTACATTGCCTTAAGAATCATATCAACCCCATTTCTGATCCATTGCTTAGATGTAAAACGTTTTAAAAGCCAGGAAAAGCAGGAGTTTGAAAATGTTCTGTTCCAAAGATCCAAGGATCCAAAAAAACTAAGGAAGGTTATTTTTCATGGTCAATTGATTGCTTATTTTCTTCATCCTTAAAAATGGTCAACACTTAACAAAGAAGCAATTAAGCCATGAGTCCTTTGGAGAAACTGGAAATATCAAGAGGTAGCAAAAGACAGTGATTTCTGGGGTAGTAATAAAGATTATAAACTGACCCATTGAATAGTTTCCATTATAGTGGTAGGATATGAGGTGGTCTTTGGATTAAGATCATTCCATGGCAAATTTTAAACTGTCATCCATACATTGGTTGGTTGTGGTTGTTGCAATTCAACTTGTTTTTCAAATGCTGACTATAACAGTTTTTCTTTTCTTCTCTTTTTGATCATAACTATAAATGTTCTAGAATGGATATGCTAATATGAAAGGTTTAATGGGTTCTGCAACAGGAAAACCAATTTAAAATATTTTCTTTGGTCAGAATTTTTTCCCTTTAGTGCAACAAGTTTTCAGATTTCAACATGGGATTTAATGTGCAGACAGGAAAGAGTTTTTACAACTCTAATTCTGATGAACAAATCAATAACTTCCTGGATACTAGTATCGTTTTTTAGATTAATACTCTAAATGTACAAACCTGTCATGTCAGATAACTTAAGCAAACATTCTGTCTGTGCATTAATTGCTATTGAGGGCTAATGTTATTTATAAAATGAAATCAATATGATCTCTATTGCTCATTAACTGAGATGTTCTGAGCTCAATTCTGTTTTATTTTTCAATTAAGTTCTATTACTTTTCCTTATTGGCCCTTGAAAAATAGCTGTGGAAACAAACTTAATCGTTCTGAAAATGTCAGAATCAGCAAAATGCCCTAATGGAAAGCCCTATATATTTGAACATAAAAAAGAATCTAGTGTTCAATCATTGGAAATTACAGATAATTTATATAACTATCCTTCATTCTGCATTCTTTTTTAAAGTGAGTGCTTTCTCTCAGTTGTTCATTTCATTCTTTGCATAAAATCAAAGATCTCATGGGGTTTTGTTATTTCTGGTAAGTGTGGGACCACCAAAGACAAACACTGCAAGGCGGGATAAGGCACACTTCCAGAAAGACCTCACTACCTGAAACCTGCTGTTTAGTGGGTCTGCTCTAGGTCCAGCCTTGGTCCCTCTCCTTCAAGCTCTGTAGTTGGCTGAGTAATGGTCTCCAAAGATGTCCACATTCTAATCCCTAGAACCTGTGACTTGTCACTTTTCCTATCAAATCTTACACCACAGACAGATGTGATTAAGTTAAGGATTTTTGAGATGGGAAGATTATCCTGGATTATCCAGATGAGCTCTCAATCTAATAATTTTCTAATAATCACAGGTATTATTAGAAGAGGGAAGCAAGAGGGTCAGATAGAGAAGATGTGACAGCAAAATAGACCAAAATAGAGGTTGGGGTGTCCAAGGAATGTGAGCAGCTTCTAAGTGCTGGAAAAGGCAAATAAATGAATTCTCCCCAAGAGCCTTCAGAAGGAGCCAGCCAGGGCAACATTGATTTTTACCCAGTGAAACCCATTTTGGATTTTGGACTTCCAGAACTGTTAGTAATAAATGTGGACTGTTTTTAAACCATCAATTTGTGAAAATTTATTACAGCAGCAACAGAAAACCAATACAGAGCCAGGAGGGCTCCAGATGTATTATGTTTCTGGGCTGATCACTAGAGTTGGTCAATGAAGGAACCCTTTCTGGGCATTAAGGTGCTGCCCACTGGGTGCTTTAAAGAAATAATTTACCTGAGAAGGGTGAGAAATTTACTTCTGAGGCCACTTTTAATAACCTAACACAGCTTCTGAAACACATGGGTGAAAGCACTATTCCAGGTCTGTACCAGCTGAACATTGTAGAAATTGCCTTTTCTTAGGGTCTTCCTCAAAAGCTGTCCACTGATAGTAGTAGGTAAGTATGATGAAATTTTTAGAATTAGGTTTAACTGGCCTCTAACTAGGTTTGCTTTGTCTCTTCCAGGAAAATGTTTTGGTTTTTAGGAGGATTCTAGGTAAATGGAAATGATGAGGTGTGTTTTTCTGATGTTTTTTTTACTCACCATTTTAATTTTTCTTAGGCTAGTCAGTTTTGTTTTCTCTATAAACTAATAAAGCTTGCTTCTTTGAGGGAGAGGAACACCTAATACCCATATAGTAATCATATGGTGAAGCAGAGAAATTGCATCTATTGTGGTGTTCTATTTATACATTAAGGCTCCTTGACTGAAAAGTCCTCAGAGAGAACTTTCTGGACCATTTTATCAAAAAGACAATCAAAATATAGCAAGATTTAGCCCTCACAATATGGATGGATAAAATGGTGGCCAATGCCATTTTAGTTCATATTCCTTTGAGCCACATCTTTTGGTTTTCTTTAGGAGAAAGATCAATGTCATAAAGAGGCACTGTGTCAAAAAAAAAAAAAAGTGGGTTTTGGAGTCAACCTCCAAGCTTAGCGGAACCATCTACTTTCAACACTACCATATACAGAGCCTCAGGTTCCTCAGCTGCAAAGGGTAATATTCCCATCAGGGGTCGTGTTAACATATTAAATAGATGTAACTGCTCAGTCTCTGAGTTCCAACCTTGGCTGTGTCATGAACTAGGAGTGTGAGTTTGGACTAATTTCTAAGTTCCTTTTTATGGAACTCAAGTAATAGGAACTAAAAAATGGCAGCTATTATTATTACTTTGTTAAGCTATAGATTCATTCAGAGATTTGAAAAAAAAAATTAAGTTTAATTCTTCTATCTCCAGAAAATAGCGCACAGAAAATGTTTGTTGGTTGTATGTCAGGTATTATAATAAACCTTTTCTAATTTTCCACAACAGTGATAGGTTTGTTCTTTTATTTACCCATTTTGTAGTTCTAAAAGGGAATGTTAAGGAAGGTTAAGGGATTTGTCTGAAGTTGTATGCCTAGCTGGTGGTACAGCCAAGAATCAAACATGACAGAGAGCCTCTTGCATGCAAGCTCTTAACCACCTCTCTGAACCATATGCAACAGTGGCTCGTTTTAGTTTTACAAATATGAAATGAATTGGCACAAGTAAAGACTACTAATGATGTACGTCTCCCTAACCAAACCTCCCCTGCAGCCTGGTTTTGCCTCCTCGCCTGAGGGTATACATAATCATAATCATCAATAAATTGTACAACATTTCTAAAACAAACCCTTTGCTATTTTTTTCAAGTCAATCTAAGAAAGAAAATGGAAGGAGAGGGTGGCACAGTTCTTCAGTCACTGCTGCATTCAAACTGCCTTCCAACAATACCTTTTTTATAAAACAAGACGACTTGATGACTTTTGCTTTTGTGGTTATTTGGGGTGAAGGAATTGTATAAAAGGTGTGTAATGCCGAAAAGGGCACGGTCACAGCACCAAAATCTCATAACATGCCATCTTCTGTTTGAATGTGCTGTCTTAGTGGAATGCATATCTGATGCCTATCAGTGCATCTGTCTTTTTTTTAAATTTAATTTAATTTTATTTTTAAATTTTATTTTATTATGTTATGTTAATCACCGTACATCACTAGTTTTTGATGTAGTGGTCCATGATTCATTGTTTGCATTTACAACCAGTGCTCCATGCAATACGTGCCCTCCTTAATACCTGTCACCGGGCTAACCCATTCCTCCACCCCCCTCCCCTCTAAAACCCTCAGTTTGTTTCTCAGAGTCCATAGTCTCTCACTGTTCATCTCTCCCTCCGATTCCCCCCTTCATTTCTCCCTTCCTTCTCCTAATGTCCTCCATGCTATTCCTTATGTTCCACAAATAAGTGAAACCATATGATAATTGACTTTCTCTGCTTGACTTATTTCACTTAGCATAATCTCCTCCAGTCCCTTCCATGTTGATGTAAAAGTTGGGTATTCATCCTTTCTGATGGCTGAGTAATATTCCATTGTATACATGGACCACATCTTCTTTATCCATTCATCTGTTGAAGGGCATCTCGGCTCTTTCCACAGTTTGGCTATTGTGGACATTGCTCCTATGAACATTGGGGTGCATATGGCCCTTCTTTTCACTACATCTGTGTCTTTGCATCTGTCTTCAGTAGATGTCAATTTGCTTTTCATGTAATAGCCCCTAGAAACAAACACCCACTTTCCAAATATCTAAAGTTTCAGGAAATATCTGTATACATCCTCCCGAGGCACTAACATTAGATTACCTGAAATTCCCACAGACTAAATGTGGGAACAGCATCATGCTGCACAGAGTGTAGATACTTGGTAAACTTAAACGCTAACACTAGCTGAACAAGAACAATAAATTGAATATAGATGCTGGCAAAATCAATTGTTCTGACTGGCTTTTTCAGAACTGGATTTTGTCTTTTGGTATATAGCTTTACTGTCCTTTTTTTTTTTAGTATGAAAATAACTTTATAAGGTTCATTGGGTTCACTACTGTATGATTAATAGTTGCTGCCATTTATCGGTTGCTTACTGTGTACCAAGTGGTATATTGGATGCTTTATCTATATCATCTCATTTAATCCTTCCAAATGTTCCATGACATCAATGTTATTTCTGTTATATGGATTGGAAAACTGAAGGTCAGATCACATTAAAATTAAAAGTTACACAATTTGTGAATAATAGATGTAGGATGTGAACCTAAGTCTGTTTAAATTACAAAGCTATGCTAGTCCCACTGTTACAGTGCCTCTTATAAATGAGTCATTTTGTTCTTTGAAATATGAGGGTTGGGATTTTTGTGGAGCCTAAAGCAATAGTTTCCTTAGCTTACTTGTTCTTTGGAATATCAATGTGGTCACATAATTGACTGGATTTTTCTTCTAGATCTAGTGATCTCCAGAAACATAAGAATTTAAAATGTATACAAATATCCAAGGAGATTTGATCACTCTCTTCATACTACAAGAAGCATAAGACCTGACCTTTAACAACATGTGCAGTAGACTTAGGACCAGTTTTCAGAGACTCATCTGGAAGACTTTCTATAGGAAACAGATGGGAGGGATGTCAACTTTACAGGGGCTGAATCATTGGTTATAACTGATTAAGACATCCCCATAAGTGTGAGATTACCCTTAAATGGAGAGATTATAAACCAGATAGAGTAAAAGTGTCCCTCTCTGATCCAGTGGCTGATGTGTTCTCTGTTAGACAAGTGCTGTATTTAGTAGAGCCCTAGGAATAAAACATTTCCAATTTACCATTTAATATAGTAAAATATAAATGAGGGGCCATCTTGCACAGACCCTATTCCTAAGATTATGTTTTATTCATTTATTATTTAGTTTTTATCATAGTCTAATTTTTTTTCATGTAGATATGATGGTATCTAGCATTTCTCAAGTTTGTATCTTAAGGCATGAAAGAGAAGCATCTTGCTGATATTTACAATTCTAGAAATTATTTTCCACAGAATTGTAGCTACCCTAAAAATTAATTAAATTAATATTTAAAAGAATATTGCATACAAATTATTCTGATCAGATGCTTCCTTGTATAGTTCATCTATTTCTATATGAAAGCTCAGTGACAACAAATATCTTCAACAAGTTATTTCCATTATTAGAAATTTAACACTATGTTGTATTTCCAAATATGGCCTTCCTCTAATATAATAATTAAATAAAATATTTAAACTATATTTAATCTTATCACTCTATTCTTTTTGTTTTCCCTTATGAATGTAAAAAAATCAATAGTTTTAACAATTGATGTAATTTTTATTTTTTATTTTTATTTATTTATTTATTACTTATTTATTTATTATGTTATGTTAATCACCATAATTTACATCATTAGTTTTTTTTTAAATTTTTTATTGTTATGTTAATCACCATATATTACATCATTAGTTTTTGATGTAGTGTTCCATGATTCATTGTTTGCATATAACACCCAGTGCTCCATTCAATATGTGCCCTCTTTAATACCCAACACGAGGCTAACCCATATCCCCACCCCCTTCCCCTCTAGAACCCTCAGTTTGTTTCTCAGAGTCCATAGTCTCTCATGGTTTGTCTCCCCCTCCTATTTCCCCCGCTTCATTTTTCCCTTCCTACTATCTTCTTTTTTTTTTTTACATATACTGTATTATTTATTTCAGAGGTACAGATCTGTGATTCAACAGTCTTACACAATTCACAGTGCTCAGCATAGCACATACCCTCCCCAGTGTCTATTACCCAACCACCCCATCCCTCCCATGCCCCACCACTCCAGCAACCCTCAGTTTGTTTCCTGAAATTAAGAATTCCTCATATGAGTGAGGTCATATGATACATGTCTTTCTCTGATTAACTTATTTCGCTAAGCATAATACCCTCCAGTTCCAGCCACATCATTGCAAATGGCAAGATTTCATTCCTTTTGATGGCTGCATAATATTCCATTGTATATATATACACCATTTCATCTTTATCCATTCATCTGTCGATGGGCATCTTGGCTCTTTCCACAGTTTGGCTATTGTGGACATTGCTGCTCTAAACATCAGGGTGCACGTACCCTTTCAGATCCCTACATTTGTATCTTTGGGGTAAATACCCAGGGTCGAATGGTAACTCTATTTTCAACTTTTTGAGGAACCTCCATACTGTTTTCCAGAGTGGCTGCACCAGCTTGCATTCCCACCAACAGTGTGGGAGAGTGTCCCTTTCTCCGCATCCCTGCCAAAATCTGTCATTTCCTGACTTGTTAATTTTAGCCATTCTGACTGGTGTGAGGTGGTATCTCATTGAGGTTTTGACTTGGATTTCCCTGCTGCTGAGTGATGTTGAGCACTTTTTCATGTCTCTGCTGGCCATTTGGATGTCTTCTTTGAAAAAATGTCTGTTCATGTCTTCTGCCCATTTCTTGATTGGATCATTTGTTTTTTGCGTGTTCAGTTTGGTAAGTTCTTTATAGATTTTGGATCTATATCTTTATCTGATATGTCATTTGCGAATATCTTCTCTCATTCTGTTGGTTGTCTTTTGGTTTTGTTGACTGTTTCTTTTCCTGTGCAAAAGCTTTTTATCTTGATGAAGTCCCAATAGTTCATTTTGTCCTTGCTTCCCTTACCTTTGGTAATGTTTCTAGGATGCAGTTGCTGTGGCTGAGGTCAAAGAGGTTTCTGCCTGTGTTCTCCTTTAGGATTTTGATGGACTCCTGTCTCACATTGAGGTCTTTCAACCATTTTGAGTCTATTTTTGTGTGTGGTGTAAGGAAATCGTCCATTTTCATTCTGCATGTGGCTGTCCAATTTTCCAAACACCATTTGTTGAAGAGACTGTCTTTTTTCCATTGCACATTCTTGCCTGCTTTGTCAAAGATTATTTGACCATAGAGTTGAAGGTCCATTTCTGGGCTCTCTATTCTGTTCCATTGATCGATGTGTCTGTTTTTGTGCCAGTACTATACTGTCTGGATGATGACAGCTTTGTAATAGAGCTGGAAGTCTAGAATTGTGATGCCACCAGCTTTACTTTTCTTTTTCAACATTCCTCTGGCCATTCGGGGTCTTTTCTGGTTCCATACAAATTTTAGGATTATTTGCTCCATTTCTTTGAAAAAAGTGGATGGTATTTTGATAGGGATTGCATTGAATGTGTAGATTGCTCTAGGTAGCATTGACATCTTCTTCAAAATATTTGTTCTTCCAATCCATGAGCATGAAATGTTTTTCCATTTCTTTGTGTCTTCCTCAATTTCTTTCATGAGTGTTTTATAGTTTTCTGAGTACAGATCCTTTGCCTCTTTAGTTAGATTTATTCCTAGGTATCTTATGGTTTTTGGTGCAATTGTAAATGGGATCGACTCCTTAATTTCCCTTTCTTCTGTCTTGTTAGTGTATAGAAATGCCACTGATTACTGTGCATTGATTTTATATCCTGCTACTTTACTGAATTCCTGTATGAGTTCTAGCAGTTTTGGGGTGGAGTCTTTTGAGTTTTCCACATAAAGTATCATATCATCTGCAAAGAGTGAGAGTTTGACTTCTTCTTTGCTGATTCGGATGCCTTTTATTTCTTTTTGTTTTCTGATTGCTGTGGCTAGGACTTCTAGTACTATGTTGAATAGCAGTGGTGATAGTGGACATCCCTGCTGTGTTCCTGACTTTAGGGGAAAAGTTCTCAGTTTTTCCCCATTGAGAATGATATTCGCGGTGGGTTTTTCATAGATGGCTTTTAAGATATTGAGGTATATACCCTCTATCCCTCTACTCTGAAGAGTTTTTTTTTTTTTAATATTTTATTTATTTATTTGAGAGAGAGAGAGAGAAACAGTATGAGAGGGGAGAAGGTCAGAGGGAGAAGCAGGCTCCCCGCTGAGCGGGGAGCCTGATGCGGGACTCGATCCCGGGACTCCAGGATCATGACCTGAGCCGAAGGCAGTCGCTTAACCAACCGAGCCACCCAGGCGCCCTGAAGAGTTTTGATTAAGAAAGGATGCTGCACTTTGCCAAATGCTTTTTCTGCATCTATTGAGAGGATCAGATGGTTCTTGTTCTTTCTTTTATTAATGTACTGTATCACATTGTTTTATTTGCGCATGTTGAACCAACCTTGCAGCCCAGGGATAAATCCCACTTGGTCATGGTGAATAATCCTTTTAATGTACTATTGGACCCTATTGGCTATTATTTTGGTGAGAATTTTTTCATCCATGTTCATCAGGGATATTGGTCTGTAATTCTCCTTCTTGATGGGGTCTTTGTCTGATTTTGGGATCAAGGTAATGGTGGCCTCATAAAACGAGGTTAGAAGTTTTCCTTCCATTTCTATTTTTTGGAACAGTTTCAGAAGAATAGGTATTAATTCTTCTTTAAATGTTTGGAAGAATTCCCCTGGGAAGCCATCTGGCCCTGGGCTCTTGTTTGTTGAGAGATTTTTGATGACTGCCTCAATTTCCTTAGTGGTTATAGGTCTGTTCAGGTTTTCTATTTCTTCCTGGTTCAGTTTTGGTAGTTGATACATCTCTAGGAATGCCTCCATTTCTTCTTTGCTGGCATATAGTTGCTCATAATATGTTCTTACAATTATTTGTATTTCTTTGGTGTTGGTCTTGATCTCTCCTCTTTCATTCATGATTTTATTTTTTGGGGGGGGTCCTTTCTCTTTTCTTTTTGGTAAGTCTGGCCTGGGGTTTATCAATCTAGTTAATTCTTTCAACGAACCAGTTCTAGTTTGTTGATCTGTTCTACTGTTCTTTTGGTTTCTATTTCACTGATTTCTGCTCTGATCTTTCTTATTTCTCTTCTCCTGCTGGGTTTAGGCTATATTTGCTGTTCTTTCTCCAGCTCCTCTAGGTGTAGGGTTAGGTTGTGTATTTGAGATCTTTCTTGTTTCTTGAAAAAGGCTTGTATTGATATATACATTCCTCTTAAGACTGTCTTTGCTGCATCCCAAAGATTTTGAACAGTTGTGTTTTCATTTTCATTTGGTTCCATGAATTTTTTTAATTCTTCTTTAATTTCCTGGTTGACCCATTCATTATTTAGTAAGATACTCTTTAGCCTCCACATATTTGAGTTCTTTCCTACTTTCAGCTTGTGACTGAGTTCTAGTTTCAAAGCATTGTGGTCTGAAAATATGCAGGGAATGTTCCCAATCTTTTGGTGATATAATTTTTATTTTATGTCTATTCTTGAGAGCAGAATGGTTGATCTAGAGATAATTTGTCCATTATGGTAGCCACTTAGCTACATGTAGCTATTGAGTCCCTTAAATGTAGCTAGTCCAAATTGAGATATATTTGAGTATAAAATACATACCAGATTTTGAATGTAAAGCATACCAATAATTTTTAAATTGATTGTATGCTGAAATGATCATATTTTGCATATACTGGGTTAAATAAAACACACTAGTTAAGCTAATTTCATTTTTTTCTCTTTACTTTTTAAAAATGTGGCAACTAGTAAATTTGAAATTACACGTGCATCCTGCATTTTTGCTCTTGTTTACTTTCTATTAAACAGTATTGATCTAGAATCTCTCAGTAAATAAAAAGACCTTTTCTGGTTTTTCAGTCATCTGAAAAAAATCGGAGTGATTCTTTCAACCCTGTTTGACTCTCAAGAATTCAGTGTAACCATCACTTACTAAATTGTACACTTAATTGTAAATTGTACCCTAGTGGCAAAAGGGAGTTATTCACCTTCCCAATGGGCTCTTTTACAAGCAGGGAGTGACTTTGTTTGGAAAAGTTTGGCTTAATAACTTTTAATTGATAGTAATACTAATAAACTAAAGGGGGAATTAATTTACAATTATGGTTTATAAGGAACAAGTAATAGAAAACTCAGAATGTATCATAATATATACTGCATATAACTTAATACTATACTATTATAATATAAAACTACATGATTATATATGTGTCTTCATGCTTGCTTTCTTAACTACTGGTAAATTGGCAGAGGTTTAAAATATAAAATTAACTTCTTAACAGTTAGGCATAATTAGTTGTAAAATTCTTCTGCTATCAAATCATTAAAACATGCTCACATGCAATGACTTGTAAAAATAATCCACTCTTGTTTGTCTGTGTGCTGGTTGGTATTTCTTTTCTTCATCAGCATCCCAGTTTAGAACAGCAGTTCTTTGAGCTGAAGTGAGGCTGGATTTTTCATTCTGACAACTACCTGTGACAGAGCGATACAGATACTTAAAGACAATGTTCTTGAGCCTGTAAAGATGCCTGGAGGGCCAAGCTGGTGTGTTTTTGTGGCTTTTCCATTTACATATGATGCTATTTTTGTTACAACACTAATGGTTTGTTTTCATGCTTATACAGACCAACAAGTCATCTTGCCAGGGAGTTGCTTTGTTCTTTGTGAGTTGTATTATCATCATTCATCTCTGTCCTCTATAGAATGCTTCTCCTTAACTTCTTTTCCTCTTTTGAAGACAAACTTTGAAGGGTGTTCTAATACCTTCCAGACAACAGTAAGTTGAAACAGAAGAGGAGGGAAAAGTTAGATCAGTTTAGTAAACATGATTAGTTAAAAAAACGAGTATCAAGTGTAAATATCCAGTGGTGGGTTGTTTAAAAGCAGTTTCATGAAATGACATGCTTTGATGATTAAAACAACCATAAATGCTCCATTAAACAGTAGCTATTCTCATTATAAACTAGACACATTATGGCAACAGATTAGTTTTATTTACAAACTTAGATATTTTTCTTTGGTTCATTAAAAAATTAATGTTTGAAGTAACAGGAATACTGTCCGTGTGGTTTCCATGCCAGAGTGGTTACAAGAGATGATGTAGTGGTAGTACGATTTAGCTGACCAAGCAGTACTTCACTCTGTTTCCACTGGAAAGAGACAGCCGTAGTCACATAGTTTTTCCAAATATGGAATCAAAGTGACAGCATTCTAAGAAGGCCATTGACCTGGGTTCAAGTTCCTTTGAAGTATTCCACAGGACTGTAGCCCCACAAGCTTCACCAATATACTACAACCCAGGAAGAGCCTCTGGACTCATTTCAGTGAGGAAAAATAACAACTTTGAACGTAAGTGATCTTAGTAAGGATTTATCCCTTCCTCCTTCTACAAAGCTTGATACATAAGTTTTGGAGCTCTGGGCCACGACACTTCATCCTGTCAGGTGATCTCCCCTTTCTCTCCTTGCACTTTTTGGCTTACTCTGCTTGAAGAGCCCATAGTATATTCATGGGGAGAAACTTCCTATGTATCTTGACTGGGAAGTTCAGACACCTGGACTTCAGCAGTTCCCACAGGATGCCAGATGGCAGAGGCCACGACACATCTTTACCACACCCTAACCTAGAATCAGAGCTGCAAGCCACGGGCTACATGGATTTTCCAAGGAGCCTCTTTCTTAAGTTGGCATGGGTACTCCAGACACAAATGGACCTTCTAGCAGGAGATCTTCAGATGGCTCATTCAGGAAGGGAGGGCTATGAAGACATGCTATGATCTTTGGCCCTGACATATTTTCCTGATTTTCTTCCTGACTTTTCTTTCTTACTTTTCAAACTTTGCTGTGTGTATTTGGTATACAAGCAGTGCCTCATTCATCAACTTTCTTTACCAACTCCATCCCTCTCCTATACCTCTATTTCTAATCATGATACTGTCACTTTTCATCACCCAGGATGATCTTTGACACTTTCTTTACTTTTCATCTTGCCAACTTCACAACTAACCAATTGCCAAATCTCACAAATTTCCTTTTAATATTTTCTGTTTCCTCTGCCATCACTCACTTGGATCCAGGCCCTCCTCATCTCATGCTTGGAGCATTATAATTGCCTCCTAACTCATCTCCCCACCTTCCAAAAGGTCCCTGCTTGTATTCATTCTACACCCTTCTGTCAGGCTAACCTTCCTAAGGCCCTATGATCATTTTGATATTCCACTGTGTGAGGACTTTGAGCTTCCTATAAAATAAGCTCCAGCTTGACATTCAAGATTTTCCAGTGCAGAACTTTAATCTTAGCTCTCACATCTCCCTAGGTGGAGCCTATACCTAAAATTCTCTCCTCACATTTTCTTAGTCCCAGGCTTTCCCTGTGTCTGTGATTTCTCTCACATTATGCTTCTTAACAGAATTGCTTCTCCTTGATTTTCATTCAGTGCTTACTCATGAACTGTTTACACCTACCTCTTCCATGAAGCTTCCTACATGATCCCTGCTCAAAATGATCTCATACTCCTAACTCACGGCTCTTAGGCAAAGAGTTGGGTACTGTTTTTTGATACCTCTTACATTTCTGCCTTGAAAAATCTCATTATTTCACACGTTTTGTTCATTTACATTCACCTATGTACATCTTTCTTCCCCACAAGAATATACATTTGTAAACAAAATTCCTTGAGATTCTTAAATTCTGGGATCTTTGTTTCAAATAGTCAAGGTTCATCTTGTGATCAGCCATGTGTCTTTCCTCTAATGTCCTTGTTTGTGTTATTTGATTATTTTATTCCTCCTTTGGACATCAGTAAGAGTTTGTTTAATAAACAGATAATTCGTGTAATGTTCTAATAAAATAGTAAAATTTCCAGTGTTTTGTTTTTTATGTAAAAGGTTTTCTTTTAATTTATTTTTTATTAGCTATTAGTTTTTGTTTCCTTATCACAATTGTTTTCCAAAGAGAGTTTATCCCATTAATGGGAATGTGTGGTACTCCAGAGCATCTTGAAGGGATTCAGTATTTAATCCTGGGGGCAGCAATTGAGAAAGCTGAATTGCTCTAGGTGACACAGGGAGAGGAGAAGGGGTAAGGAGCCAGAGGAAGACCCAGTAGAACAGGCAATGAGGGAAGAGGGAAGACCAAACTGTGAGCAGTGAGACAAAACTCCATGACAGAAGTGTCGCACTGTGGTTTGTTAGACTGTTTGATGTGGGGTTGATGGCTCATCTTCATCTTCACATAAAGGATCTTCACTAAAGGTGACATGGTTTACTGATACTCTTGTAATAACGGGTTAGTCAGGGAACTTCAAAGGGATGTTGAGTTTCTTGTCTGGGCCAACAAAGTGTGAAGACTAAAAAAGCTAATTCTGTTTTCTGGGTCACATCTAAAGCCTCTTAGTGTTGGTAACTCCCAAAGATTTCCCTGGTCTTCAGATGAGAGACATGAAACAGTTTATATTGATGTGGCACTAAAATCCTTACAAAATCCTTTCATCTTAACAGAAACCCTGTGTGGCAAGTGGGGTAGATTTTAGTAATTCCACATTACAAGTTTAAAGATGGGGATTCAGAAAAATTATGTGCCCAAAGGAATTCAAGGCTGTGATCTTGTTCTTTTTATTTAAAATCTAGTGCTATCTCCATAGCGTCCATTCTTTCTCCTTCCTCCTCTTTGCTGTTATGTAGCTGGAATCTGTAGGCAGATTTGCTCTTCTATAATTCACATTACCTTTTGTTTTTGTCAGTTTGTTTTCAGAAAATCAGTCCCCCTGCTTTTCTCTTGTGTATGAACCCTTGTCCTGAATCGTCAGTCATTAAAATGTTTGGCTACCTTGTTACCCTCTAGGTTTCAGGATATATGTCATCAAAATCTGAATTTTACATCCAAAATTATTTGCACATGAAAGTTCATACTCTGATTTTTGTTAATACCTGTTTTATAGTCTTTTTTTACTTTGTTATTTTCTATCATTATTTTCTTTATTTTTTTGCCAAATATACATTTTATGTATATGTATATGACATTATTGTTATTATTATAAGTATTTTTAAAATTGCATTCTACTATCTTGGTTTATGGATTGTTTCTTTTCTTCTTTGTCATTTGCCTCCATGTAATTATAAACTTTTCTAGCCCTCACAAGCTTTTCTGAATCTTAAGTCTATGATTCCGAGCATCCTGTTTCTATCTCCATCTTAAAATATATTATTTAATAAAGACAATAAAAAAAATTTTCCTGGAATGATTTAATTGCTGTAGCCTAATCACAGGGTTAATTTCTTCATTGGAGATCATCAGTTATCTTTTTAAATGCAAATAATTATTTCTCTTTAATTTTTTCCTTTAATATGCTAGAGAGAATCAGAAAATAGATATTATTTTATGCTGATCATGGATTAAAATAAATGTACTTTAAAATTGGTTCTTGTTATTTGTAGTAGGATAAATTCACAATTTTTGTAAAAGCTTTAAACAGAAAATAAGCCTTATGAAAAGCAACTTGATAATATTTAAACTCTTTATCCTAGGAATCCGTTCTAAGAATCTATTCCCTGGAAATTATCAGAAATATGGTCAAGGATTTATATACATGGATGCCTCCAGAGTATGATTTATAAAGATAAAAAATTGGAAACAGTTAAAAGGATAACTGTGTAATTAAATATTATAGAGTTATAAAATCCTGTTTTTGAAGATTAGGTTAATAAAAGTGTTAATGATACAATGTTAATAAAGAAAATTCAGGGTATAAAAATATACATACATTTTGATCCTAAGTTCCCTCTATACTTAATAAACGATATTAACTTAGTGGGAAACAAAGTACTTCTCATTATATATTTGTGCTTATTTTGCCTAAAATGAGAATTGCACTATCATTATATTCTTCTGCTTTTCATTTTTAACATAATAATAATAAATGGCATCTATTTTTGTAGCATTTATTCAACCACAGAAAAGTACATAGGAAAGAAATGCTGTCTATGCTATCCCGAAATAAATCCCCTAAGCAACACAGAGTAGGCTAAGCAAGGAAAAAGAAGTAGGTAATCTGGGCCCAGTGACTCATTCATTCTGAAAGGGCTCTGGCCCTCCTGGACTCATCTACCAATTAGCATTTCACTGGTGAGCAGGTGTGTGATGTGAGTAGAAACGAAGAAGACATTTAGTCAAAATGAGGTTCAAAAAATAACTTGATTCTGCAGACCCTTTTATTATGAAGTGCTTCAGAGAAGGGCGTGGAAGACTTAAGCAGAGATTTAAAAGACTTCTTGAACTTAGTTCTTACCAAAGAGAATTCTGAACAGTGAAGCCAATGAAACAGAAACAGATGGCTCAAATTTTCTTTGAAATGTAGACAGATTGAAGAGGAAGAAGTTTGGCAAAAATACATTTGGGGTTTGGCCAAACTGAAAACATTTGAGAAATGGTATGAAACACTGGAAAAACATTAAAGTACTAGAACACTCACACTAAGTGTAATGTGATGGATACACAAAGAGAAATGGAGCTTAAAGATCAGGCTGCAGTTTCTGGGCAACCATCACAGCAACTGTTTCATTCTGGAGCAGGATGGACACTGCACAGGATGGAACTGGTAGTTCTACCTGTGCAATGGAAATTACCTGCAAAATTGAGGGAACTCATGCAACTGAAAGATGCATGTAACTGAAGCTGCTTGAGCAAATGAAACACCCCAAGCAACTGAATCTACTGAGACATTCTTCTCAAGTACACATGACATTCTTCAGGATAGATCATAACTTAGGCCACAAATTAAGTTTGAATAGTTTTAAAAGATAGATACCATACAAAGTATCTTCTTTGGTCACATCAGGATGAACTTAGAAATTAATAATAGGAGTAAAACTGGAAAAATCACAGATTTGTGCAAATTCGTCAGTACACTCTTAAACAATTAGTGGATCAAAGAAAAAAATCACAAGGAAAATTAGATAATATTTAAGGATGAATGAATTTGGAATCACAACGTATCAAAACTTACGGGACATTGTGAAAGCAGTGCTGAGAGGGAAATTTATAGTAATAAATGCTGTTATTTAAAAAAAAAAGAAAGATCTTAAATTAATAAGCTAACTTGACAATTTAAGGAACTAGAATCGCCACTATCAAAAAAATCATAAAATAACAAATACTGATGAGGATGCAGAGAAATTAGTATCCTCACATACTGTTGTGAGAATAGTTTAATCACTGTTGAAACTATGGAGGTTCCTCAAAAAATTAAAAATATAACTACCGTATGATTAAGCAATTCTACTTCTGGGTATATACCCCAAAGAATTGAAAGCAGGGTATTGAAGAGATACTTGTATACCTGCGTCCATAGCAAGAGTATTGAGTATATTTGTATACCTGTGTCATCCATAGCAGCATTATTTACAATAGCCAAAATGTGGAAGCAACCCAAGTGTCCATTGATAAATGATGTATAACAAAATGTGATATATACATACAATAGAATATTATTCAGCCTTAAAGGAGAAGGAAATTCTGACACATGCTATAACAGATGAAACTTGAGGACAGTATGCTCAGTGAAATAAGCCAGTTACAGAAGGACAAATACTGTATGATTCCACTTATATGAAGTACCTAGAGTAGTCAAATTCATAGAGATAAAAAGTAGAATGGGGGTTTCCAGGGGCTAGAAGGAAGATGAAATATAGAGTTCATATTCAATAAATACATAATTTCTGTTTTTCACAACAAAAAGAGTTCTGGAGGTGGATGGTGGGGATAGTTGCAAAACAATATGAATATATTTAATACCACTGAACTATATACTTAAAAATGGGTATGATGACAAAATTTATGTTACTGTATTTTATAATTTAAAAAATTACAATAAAATAATGAAATTTAAAAAGGAATATAAAGCTTAAAAAATAAAGTTAGATAGAGCAAAATGTACCAAAAGTAGAGCCAAGTGACAAAGAGATATAAAATGATGAAAGAAAAGTTATGAAAAATTGTATGTCCAACATTCAAAGAACAGAATTTCCAAAAAGCAGAGAGAAAATAGAGGGGAGGAAGCATCAATGAAGGAATTTTGATAATTCCCTAGAACTGAAGTATACAAGTTTCTAGATGAAGAAGACACTAAGGCCAAAATAATTCATGAAAATTGATTCACATCAAGCCAAATCATTTTGAAATTTCAAAACAATGAGTACAAAATATCTTAAACCTTTCAGAAAGGAAACCAAAACAACAGCAGTAACACCACCAACAGGTCATAAGAAAGGAATAAAAATTAGAATTTAGCTTAATTTTTTACCCAATAGCAATGTTGGGTGATAGATTACAAAGAAACAACACTTTTAAAACTCTGAGGGAAAATGATTTTCAGTCTAAAATTTTATTTCCAAACTATCAGTTTAGTGGGAGAAGAAAGATATCTTTTCAGACCCTTCTTTAAAAAAGGTAATGGAAATATGCCTCTCCCCAAATAAAGCCAATAAACAAATAAACAAAAAGAAATACATGGAACTCAAAAAAATGGAGATCTAGTTCTAGAGTGTGGTGAAAGGAATCTTGAAGAGGATGGTGAATGTGTATTTAATAATGACTGCTGTGCACCAGGAATGGAGAGCAATTAATCCATATGAGGGTGGTTCTAATATTTGTGGCCAGGGAACATGCAGGAATCTATATCCTTGGCCACCCTGCAGTATGAAAATGTGGCATGAAGAAAGTCAATGGAACTATCTGTTTTATTGATGAGGTTCACAAAGGCTGATGGTGCATGCCTGAGACCAAATGGTAAGACAAAAACTGTGTTCTTATTATGAACAGTCACACTGTCACCTAATGCCTCATGTTGGTAAGAGCTTTCTGATTCCTGTAGACAACAATGAAGATGAAAATTCCAATTCTATCAAAATAATATCTCCTGAAGAATACACAAGAATCCGGGTGCTCTAGGAGCAGAACAACAGTATTGTTCTGAAAGCTGTGCATTGGAGACATATTTTTCACATATTTGTTCCCTTAGAAGGTTGTACTAGGTAAGGTATTATAGCATCAAAAAAAGGAATAAAATAAAATTCACTTTCTACAATGATAAAGACAAAGAATAAGAAGAGAGAGAGAGAGAGACACCTGGAACATCCAGAGCAAAAGACCAAGTTGGTCAGAATCTTTCTCTGGAGAGCCTGATTTAATTCACACATTCTGCAGAACAAAGAGGGTCAGAAGTTGGAAAGCTGAGTCTGAGACTTCAGAGTCCCAGGGGTGGAGGTGGGAGGAGAGAAGGGCAAGCTGGGGAATTGTTGAGAAATTATTTAGTGTTTTAAACTATGACAAGCAAAGAAAGTAATTGCACTTGAAACTCACCTTAGATAAATGTAGTTTGTGTTCTGAAGTTCTCTTTATAAAACTGTATATCCTTGATCCAACTGAGCATATCCTCTAAAACAATAGAAAATACTGGAAAAGAAACAGGTAAACAAGAAAGGGCAGAATCTTTTATCAGAAGGAGGAGTAACCAGAGTCTTTAAATGATTTTTTGTTTTGTTTTGTTTTTGGTGTGGTGGCAGCAAGCAATCATCAGAGACAATGAGGTTGAAGTGGGAATTTATTTCAGAGCGGGTCTTTGTATATGCCTACTTCATTATATGGATCACTTCATTCTCAACTCACCCTCTATGAAAACAACCAAAACTACAGAAAATGGGTTTAGACTAGTGACAAAATATTTTCAGATCTATTTATTGTCCTGCTTTGCAACAGAGGGGCCCTGGGCCCCTTTCAGGTCACTGGATTGCAGTTCAGGGTCCCCTTCACTCCCCAGGCTGGTCCTGGGATGAGACAGGACTCTATAAGAACGTAGGAATAGTTGGAGTGCCTGGGTACCTCAGTCGTTTGAGTGTCTGACTCTTGATCTTGGCCCAGGCCATGATTTTGGGAGCCTGGAATCAAGCGCCTTGTCAGGCTCCCCACTCAGCGGGGAGTGTGCTTGCCTCCTTCTCCCTGTGTCCCTCCCCCACTCATGTTCTCTCTTTCTCTAAAATAAATAAATCTTAAAAAAAAAGAAGAAGAAGGTAGGAAAGGTAGGAGAAATCTAGAAGAAAAGAGTGTTCATGGTGGTCAACCACTACAGGGCCAGAAAAAAAAATAGAAAGATTGGGGGAACAGGGCTCCAAGTGGTCCTCAGGATAAAGCTGGGTGCTGTCCTTAGTTCCTGGAAGGGGAGGGGAAAAGCCTTCACACCCTGCCGAGCAAACGTTCAGCTTGGTGTTTGCTGAGTTTAGTGTCTCTTTTCTCCTCAAAATAGTTCCAAAGACAGCAAAGAGTGGATCTACAGGGGATATGGGAAGAACTGCCAGGATGATAAGAAAATGTCAAAACAGAAAAGAAAATGCTAACACTTCTTGTGCATCGCTGATTAAAAATATGTCTCTAAGTATAAAGCTATCTATAACTAGAAGTAAAATACCCAGGCTGGATGGCTTAATTATAAGAGATATGAGACAGAATAAGGCCAAGCTGGTAATGTATAGGAAGAATACCTGAGAACCAAGAGTTTAAAAACAACTGAAATTTATCGAATGTCTAATTGAAGAAAATTACTAAGGACTATGTGTATTCATAACCAGAAAGTATTCTTACATGGCACCATTGCACATGCAGAATTATTTCATATTTCACAGTTTACAAAAAAGATACACTTCCATTGTGGAATAATTTTAAGATACAGAGGAATACAATAAATTTTAAAATATTTTGGAGATAATTATTTTAGCATATTAGTGTTTTATCAGTTTGGATGCTTTGTTGAATAACAGATCTATTTCTGTCATAATAATATAAACAACCTAGAATGCCCAGATAAAATTATTTGAGATAGTTCTTCAGGTGAGATTTGATCTAGTAGCAAAATGAAATATGATTTCTATTTAGGAAAGAATGTTCCAGAAATTATGTCCTCCAGAGTAACAAGAAATTATGTGCTTATGAGTACAAATTTTGCTATTTTAGTAGGTGGTTGTTTAAGAATTCTTTTTAAGGAATATATATTAGTTTGCTAGGGCTGCCATAACAAGCATCACAGACTGGGTGGCATAAACAAGAGAAATTTATTTTCTCACAGTTCTGGAGGCTAGAAGTCCAAGATCAGTGTTGATATCTTCTGAGGGTTCTCTCCTTGTGTTGTTGAGAGCTGTCTCTTTTCTCTACCTTCACATGGTCTTTCCTTTGTGCGTATTGGCATCCTTATTTCCTCTTCCTATAAGGAGACCAGTCATAGTGGAGTAGGGCCCACTTTAATGACCTCATTCTAATTGAACCACCTCTTCAAAGACCTTATCTCCAGATATGGTTACACTTGCCTTTGACATATGTATTTGAGAGTGGGGCACAATTCAGTCCAGAATAGAATGAGTAAATTATGAAACCACTGGAAAAGAGATAAGGAAGAAAGATGCTAGGAAGCTATTAACAAATTTAGCATTTTTCTGTAAGAGCTATTTGAATTCCATGGTTTGATGAGAATAGGGCAAATAAACTCAGGATGGGTGGCTGGGCTCACCTGGGTTTTCCTGAACAAAACAAGCCTGGGGAAAAGTTTTTGTGACATTCCTTAAACTTCAGGTATGTGTGTGAAAGGCCCACCTGGCCACATGGACCACAAAACCATGACTCCCAGCCTCCTCTCAGCTGGTGACATTATGCTCAGGCCAAGCAAAATTAATAGCCTTAGACATCCGCTCCTGCAAGCCCTATTGTATATTTAGGTGATAGCAAAATGTCTTTCTTGTCATGTGGCCATTGTGTCACATGAAAAAGTACTTATATGAATTTTATCTATTCTGTTACTATCAACTAATAGAGGCAGGTCTTCTCTGACCAATGCCACTATTCTTAAACTTGGCTATGCCTTGGAATCACCTGAGTGTTTAAAAATTCCTGCCACCTGGAACCCACCCCTAGACATCCTTTTCAATTAGCCCCTTGGATTGTGACCTGGACACTGTTTTGTTTTGTTTTGTTTTTTTTTTTTTAAGATCCTTGGATAATTCTAATGAGTTTGAGAGCCACTGTCCTTAACTAGCCTACATAAAATTCTCTGACGCCTATTCTAGAGCCCTTAACTTTGTAACAACCACTACCTTTGTAGACTGGCTTTGTGACTTTCTTCCCCACTATATTGTAAACTCTGTGATAGCAGGGATTGAGCTTATGCTCTCCATTTTTGGGTATCTGGTGTCTAACAGCACCCTTCATATACTAGATATGTTGATTAAGACTTTTGTCCCCAGTGTTACTGTTTATAGATGGTGGAAGTGCTGTTTCATCACACTTTAAAAAAAGTTTAACCAGGGTCTCCTGGGTGGCTCAGTTGGTTAAGCACCTGCCTTCAGCTTAGGTCATGATCTTGGGGTCCTGGGATCGAGCCCTGCATTAGGCTCCCAGCTCAGTGGGGTGTCTGTTTCTCCCTCTCCCTTTACCCCAACCCATCCCTCTCTCATGTGCGCTCTCTCTCTCAAATAAATAAACAAAATCTTTAAAAATAAATAAATAAATAAATAAAATTTAAAAACTTTAACCATTTAAAATTGGATCATTGGTATTTTGGTATGCTTAGTGGGAAGGAAATGAGGTGAAATTGGGGAATTTTTAGATCGTTGGCTATTTGGTGAAAATCTTAATCATTCTGGAGTGTGGAACTCAATCTTCATGTGTATTTTTAGAAGGATATCTGCATTCTACTTCAAAACTAAGACCAAAATGTAAGCAAAATTGAGATCTTCCTCACTAGAATATTCATCTGGGTTTCCTTCATGCAATAAACTTACTTTAAAAAGTATTTCTTCTTAAAAAATCTCTGTCCTCACAATTTTGAAAATGAAGTATTACTATTTCCCTGTGAATTAATATTTTCATTCATCCCATGACCAGACCATGATCAACTTGGGAACAGACTTGTTTCTTCAATAAGCCTGCTAGAACTTTAAGGTTTGTGGTATTCCCCCCCTTTATTTACTTTATAACACAAGGCTATTGTTTACTTTTACACAAACAATATTAAATAAACTGAAACATATGAACTTTGTGTACCAGAAAAGAGTAAGCATATGTTGTAGGATGTTGAGTAGAGAATGCAGAATATTTTAGATAGAGAGGTGCTTCTGCTCTCTCACCAGGCTTCAGGGTAAAAGTGAGTATCTAGAGAAATTTTTCAAAAATCTGAGGGTAGATGGGGGGAACTGGAATCAGGGTATTAGTAAGAGCATAATGGAAGAGTTTTTTTCTAGCAAGTAAGAGAAGATAAGTAAAGTAGGAAAAGAGCCTGTCACAGCCTATTATAAGTGAGCTTACCTCAGACAACTCCACAGGATAAAAACAGGTAATAAAACAATTGTTCCCCGATTATGTCTGAGACCCCAAACATGTCATACTTGGGAACAGATGAAACACTGAACTCTAAGTGGTAGTTATAAGAGACAGATGGCAATGTTCCAAACTTTCAACAATCTTTCTTATTTATATGCCTTAAAAAACATTGAGATGAGAACTTTCTATTCTTCAGTTATTGCTTACCATAAGCTAGTACATTATTATTAACTAATAAACAATTAATGCCATAAACTTTTCCAGAGATTTGTACTATATGCACATTAATTTTTGTTTAATGTTTGGGGGAATAAAACAGTAGCAAATAACTTTCAGATTTTAATTAGAAAAGGGTGGAATCATATAGGTCGTTAGATTGTATGTTTTCAGAGGGCAAGCATTATATTTTATTCATCTCTTAATTTCCCACAGAGACTGACATGATGACTGACCCATAGCTTAATAGTGTGAGTTAAATTGAATTGATTTTATTAAATAGAATATTATATTTTCCTTGAATAAAAAAAGATCTCATACCTCATTATCATACATATTCACAATGTGTGTTAAGTTGTTTAACATAATAAAGTTTGATTAAAATATCAGGTCTACCTAGAATCCCTGCCTTAGGCTTCTAATTATATAAGATGGGATCAAATTGTGCTCAGTTCACACTTTAAGCCTTTAAGGGAACAATATTTAAAATTGATGTGAAATATTGGGGTTCAAGAGTGAACAATCAAGAAAGAATTCTTGAGACATCTTCAGTGCAAAAAGGTGCACAGGGACAGGACCCATGGGCAGAAAGAGCTGCACTGGGATTGTGAGGAATGATTGATCATATACATATTTTTTCAAATTGGAAGGGAGTTAGGGATAGAGTAGGTCTCTAAGGAATTTGAAAGTCTCTAAGGTTTCCAGGACCTTGAGGGGTCATTTACTACTATCTAGTAAACCCTTAGTCATGAATGAGATCCTTCAGATGTATATGAGTGGGCTTATATGTTTGGAAGATGATTGCTAACATATATCTTGGGGAGTAGAGATAAAGGAAATTTCCAAAGACCTTCATGTTAAAGAAGACTTACAGGGTCCTGGAGGTCAGGCTAATGTCAAGCTAAGTTTGCCTTTTGCCTCTAGCAAAATATTAACGTCAAGGCAGTTGAATTCCTGGAGGAAGGTCACGCTACCTGTCTCAAGTACTTGTCAATGGGCTGTAAATTGTAAGGAAATTTGATTTTTTCTACATTTCTTTTACTTTTGTTCTCCACATCAAAATGACAAACTTTTTTTTGAGGAGATACTTTGTTTTAAAATTTTGATTTGGTAAAATCAAAAGATTTTACCTAATTCTAAGTTCCCCTAATTACTCAGAATATACATTTGTTTTTTTTCTTAAAGATTTTATTTAAATTTTTTTAGAGAGAGAGAGTGAGCATGGGGAGAAGTAGAGGGAGAGAGGGAGATAATCTCCAGCAGACTCCATGCTGAGTGCAGAGTCCCATGTAGGGCCTGATTCCAGGACCTGAGCCAAAACCAAGAGTTGGATACTTAACCAACTGAACCTCCCAGGCGTCCCTACATTTCTTGTTTTTTAAAGTATTTTCTTTTTAACAATCTCTTTCTCTACAGTTTTGAGGACAATGTATAATTGTCTCCTTGTGAATGAATATTTTCATTTATCTTATTTCATGATCAGCAACAGGCAAAAAATAAAATTTAAATGAATTCTTAAAACTAAGTTAGCTACCCACTTTAAGACTTACTATAAAGCTACAGTAATCAAGACAGTGTTATATTGGTGAAAGAGTAGAGAAATAGGTCAATGGACCAGAATAGAGGAGCCTAGAAATAAAGTCACACAAATATAGTCAACTGATCTTTGACAAAAAAGCAAAGGTAATATATATATAATGGAGAAAAGATAGTCTTTCAGCAAACAGTGCTAGAACAACTGGATATCCACATGCAAAAAAAAAGGAAAAGAATATAAACACCAGCCTTATTCCTTTTACAAAAATTAAAATAAATTATAGACCTGAAAGTTAAATGCAAAAGTATAAAAATCTTAGAAGATGACGGAGGAGAAAATCTAGGTAACATTGGGTTCCAATGATATCTAAAAAGATATGACATCAAAAGCTTGATCCATGAAAGAAAAAACTGATCAGTGGAACTTCATTAAAATGAAAAATTTCTCCTCTGTAAAAGAGACTATTAGAAGCATAGAAATTCATAATATGCAAAGAATTCTTAAAGCTCAGCAATAAGAAAACAAACAACCCGATTAAAAAGTGGGCAAAAGATCTGAACAGACAACTCCACTAAAGAAGATATACAGATGGCAAATAATTATATGAAAAGATGCTCAATACCATAGTCACTAGGGAAATGCAAATTAAAACAATAAGATACTACTATACACTCATTAGAAGACTAAAATCAAAACCCTGGGAAAGATGTCAAGGAAAAGGAACTCTCATTCGTTGCTGGTGGAAATACAAAATGGTACAGTAAAGTAGCTAAATGATTTTACCATGCAGTCCAGCAATCTCATTCTGTAGCGTAAATACCCAGCTAGCATTGAGTTTTTTATTGCAATGCAAGTGTCAGATTAAGTTTCTGATTTCTGAGGCATTCATTTCAAAGACAACCTTCTCAAACAAATGTATTGCCAGCTGTAAACACAGCTACTAGCAAAACAACTAGGTAAGGTATAAGGCCACCTTCACGCATGAAGTTTCCTTCTTAGAAAGCCAACCTAGATAACTGACCACATGAGCGACCCCACTTTTCCCTTTCTATACTCCAATTCCCATTCTTGTGCTTTAAATTCACCAACAGTGAGCTTGAGAAACCCTAAGTACCCTACCCATGGACCCTAATAAGGCAGAGCCCCAGGTCTGTGCTCCATCACTCTCTCTTTACCAGAGACCTCTTTGTGTGGCCCTAGGGTGTGCCAGGTATCCTCTATGACTTGTATGTGATAAATCATATTCCTCAAAGTTCGTTGAGGGTTGTTGCTAAAGTTCATCCTGCCATCTTATTAAGAACCACAGGGACTGTCTAGCCACAACATTGGCTCTGGTGGAGGAAATGTCTGTGGGGCATTCCTAGTCAATAGCATCACTATCAATAGGCTGAGACTGACACAACACACTCCTTGGTATCTATCCAAATGAGTTGAGAACGTGTCCACACAAAAACCTGCACACAGATGTTATAGCAGCTTTATTCATAATTGCCAAAATCTGGAAGCATTCAAGATTTCCTTCAGTAGGTGAATGGATAAATAAACTGAAGTACATGCAAACAATGAACTATAATTCAAGAATAAAAAGAAATAAGCTATTAAGCTCTGAAAAGACAGGGAAAAATTTAAATGCGTATTACTAAGTGAAAGAAGTCAGTCTTAAAGGACCATATATTGTATGATTCTAACTCTGTGGCATTCTGGAAAAGGCAGAACTATGGGCAAAAAGATCAGTGATTATCAGAGGTTTGGAAAGAGGAGAAAGATGTCGAGGTGGGATAGAAGAGATTTTTAGTTCAGTGAAATCTTCTTTCTATATGATACTGTAATGGTGACTACATGATATTATAATTTGTCAAATCCATAGAGTGTATAATATAGAGTGAACCTTCACATAATAATGTATCAATATTAGGTCATCAATTATGACAAATGTACCAGACCGATGCAAGATGTTGATAATAGGAGAAACTATGAGTATAGGGGTTATATGGAAACTATCTATATTTTCTTCAATCCTAAAACCCCTCTAAAAATAAGTCTGCTAATTTAAAACAAAAATGAAAACAAAAACCAAAGCCTAGTTTATTTTCTAAAGCATCAAGATAAATTTAAATAAAATTTATTACTGATCATTTCAACTGTGAAATTAGAGTAAGTCTTAACTCAAGATCTCCAGCATGAGTGGTTTGCTTCACACTATTTCAACTTCAAGTCCAAGAAATATATCTACTTTTTTCAACCCTCAGCTTATTTTTGGCATATAGATTAATTTTCCAGTAGAAACATATACAGACATCATAATACTTCTATGATAAATATCTACCAGAAAGTAAACAGTTGACAGATTGCAGCTGAGATTACTATAGTCCTTCTCTCTTAAATGTCTTGTGTGGATTAAGAGATAATGCATATGATCTCCTTAGCACAGTGCCTGGTTATATGGGAGGAGTAAGAAGAAAACCATCTGACTCTGGCTAGATTATATGTTCAAAAGAAATTCTTCAGGTCCAAAGAGGTTTTTGTGAAAGTTCTTCCTCCCTTCTCTGTCCACAACCACAAGATTCCTCTCTTCACAGGGGTTAGCTGTCACTTCTGTGTTAGTCAGAGACATTATGTGTCTCTTTCTGTCACTCTAAGTTAAGAAAGTATACACAGTTTTCTGCATTCCATTGTAAATGGGCTTACTGCTCTTATGAGGATTAATTCTCTCTTTGTGGTCTATTTAGAGTTTCTACTCTTCTGAGGTCAGTTTTGGTATTTTATATATTTCAATCCACATCTATTTCACTTTAAGTTTTTCAACTTTATTAGCATAAAGTTGAACAAAATCATATGTTATAATTTTTTGAAAAATACTTCATTTGTTTTTAAGAAGGTAATTACTAGACACTGTAGAAGGTAAGTCTCCCTTCTATCTTTGTCTCAACAACTTAGGAACTTTACCTGGGGGTCATCACTATAAGCAACTTATTTCATAACCTTACAAAAATATTCTACATAGTTGGCTTGCAATGTCCCCATAAGCATAGTTGTGATGTCAAATCTTATGTCACAGGTTGAGTTCAGAAAATGTATTCTTCATTGTTACTCTTAGAGAAGCTGCTAATCCACATTGCAATTGCATGCCTACTTTGCCCTGTAGTACATTAAATCTTAAACTAATTCCTTGATATTTCCTCAGTCCTTTTTCCAAAGGTAATCAGTTCCTCAGAGGGATTCTGATTTAAAAACTCAATCCCAGGTGACAACTCAGAGAAATTAAGAAAGTAGAGACCTTGAGTTCCTAAATTAATGCAGTTGTATTTCATCTGTTGGAATTCCTCTGGTATGAAAGTTCAGAAAAACTGAAGCACTTCCATATTGAGTAACATTTTGGGGTTGCAATCTAAATCCTTTGAATGCTTTTGCTCAGTTAGGTAGATGGCTGACATAGGTATGAATGGGTACCCTGAAGGAGCACACAATTGGGAGACAGCACTGATTATGAATAAGGTAAATATAGTAACAGTCAATAGGAGCTGGCTTGTTTGTCTTTTAGTATTTATAAAAAATACACAAATGGTACTTAATGTACACAACACAGATGAAAAAAATTTTTAGAAAAAGATTTATAACTAGTAACATGGTGGAATTATTTGTTTTTGTTAATTTTTTGGTCAAATATTTAAAAAAGATTTAATACTGACAAAAGAAGAAGAGAAAAAGCAAGCAGAAGAGAATGATGTATTAAAAGGATGCTCCCCAGCATTATTGAAAATTAGGATGTAATATTTTCCATCTAAGAACACTTAGCATACACTGTTATATAATAAATTCACCTGAACTAGCAATCTCCAAATAGGAGATTTCAAAGTCAAAGAGTCAAATAATTGGTTAAAATTTAACACACTGTACTAAATTCAAACTGAAGTAGAGAAATAGGAAAATTGAAGAATAAAATCTGCCCAAAGAGACTACAAAAAAAAAACCTCATTTTTTTTTAAAGATTTTATTTATTTGAGAGAGAGAGAGAGAAAGAGAGAGAGAGAGAGTGAGGAGCTGGTGGGGGGGGAGAGAAAGGGGAGGAAGAGGGAGAAGCCGACTCCCTGCTTCCCGGCTAATCAGGGAGCCTGATGCGGGGCTCCATCCCAGGACCCTGAGGTCATGACTGGAGCCGAAGGTAATCGTTTAACTGACTGAGCCACCCAGGCACCCCCAAACCTCATTGTTTCTGACCAGCTGCCGGAGACTATGGGTTCTTCTATTTTGGCAATGTATAAATGTAGATAGTTGGTAATTCAAACAATTACAAAAGTGCCTTTCAAATTCTTACAGGTTTCTTCAGTCTTTAGTTGATTGTTTTATAACTTGCTTGATTTTTACTGAATGTGTGCTGTGACAATTTGGGAAATATATCACATTGTTTTTTCTCTGTGCTTCCCAGAAAAGTTTTTAAAGGGGTACATTTTTAGAGATACCAGGGAGAACAAAGATTTCCAGTTTGTTCTTTGAGATATAGTTTGTATTATTGGCAAGATCCTGGTCAGTATTCTTCCACATGACACTATAAATGGCTACCTGTGAACATTCTGAGAACTCCACTCTGATGGAAGCCTTGATATGTCAAATGTAACACATGGTCTATATATTTTTAGCCTCTGTATTTACAGATATTTGACACTAAATCATGCAATGTTTTTCAACCTTACCTCTGTATGATATGCCAGTCCTGTTTCAACCTATGCAGTGTAGCCTAGGTATCTGCATTTTTAAAGCTGTACAGGTGTTTCTGATGTGCAATCTGAGCAAGAAATCATGACTGTAAGAATACCTGGGTTTCCACACTACCCAGGATCTTACTCCATCTTGCAAAGCCATGCTGTGTGACTTCACAGGATCCAAGTGGCAATGGTAGATCTCATACATAGAAGGGACCTGGCTGAAGAGGAAGAGGTAGGAGGTAGATTTTTCCATTGCACACCCTTCTGCAACATTTTAAATTATGAAATTAATTTAAAAAATAGATGATTAAAATTAAAAATAAGTATTTTTAAATGTGGGGAGAATTTTGTTAGGGGACAAAGAGTTATAGGGAACACCAAAAATTATATTTGTCATATGTGGACCTGGCCTCCAGGCAACTTTCTGAATTTGAGATGTTCAGGAGTTTCTGAAGCATTTTGCAGAGTTACATTCATAAGGGACTTAAACATATGGAAAATCCTTTCTATACCTTTTGTGTAAGAAACAGATAGTTTGCTCCTTCAGGGGCAGAAGACTAGTTAACTTCTCATTCCATTGGTAGAGTATTCAAAGGCAGTTCTTGGCACTAAAAATGCTTATAGCAAAGGACTGAAAAGAGGTTTCAAGAAAAGAGAAAGTACATCAAGAGGCTGATGGCTGGAATTGCCACATAATGGCAAAGTATCCTCCCTGTTATCTCTAAAAATGTAACTTCTTAAAAAAATTTACAGGCTAAGAGAGATAAAGTCACTTGGTCAATTTCAGACAGCCTAAAAATGGTAAACTTTAGATTTAAACCCAAATCTCTCTGTTGAAAGTCTGTCTTTTGCATTTCATCAGGCTGCCTCGCCTTTTATACAAAGGCCCATGCTTGAAATAGTTACAGTGAAGAAAAACGAAGAGCTTCAAGGCTCAAGAAGTTTAAATCTAGTAAAGATGACAGAATTTTGGAATTTTTAATCAAGGTCATAAAATGAAAGATCTTAAGTAAATAAGATGTTTATGTCAGAAATGGTGACCAGCCAGCCTCAATCCCTCTGAGGGTAGAGAAGAATAAAAAGAAAGTAACTTGCTAGGGAGTTTATATTAGCTATGAGAACTTCCTGTAGGTAAGTTGTGGATGCTTTTCCCTTTGTGACCATGGAGGACCCATTTAAGTCTAACCGTGGATAGAAGCTGTGTTATACAGGGGAGATGGTGGGCTTGACAGCACAGTTCATTTTTTGTCTTCCTGAAAATATGACTTTGGGTATGGTTTGTCCTGTCTCAATTTTCTTATCTGGAAAATGGAAAAGAATATCTAAAGTCGGAAAGTGTATCATTTTGAGGATAAAAGGAAATCACAAAAGGTGTGTGCCTGGCATGTGATAGGAGTCCAATAAATGTGAGCTCCTTCTTCCCCCATTTTGCAGGACACCTCCAGAGGCTCAATTTTTTGTTTGCTTTTAAAGTATGTTCCAAAACTGTGTGGAGAGAGGACAAAATTTTTGCAAAAAACCCACATTTTTAAAAGGGGCGCCTGGGAGGCTCCGTTGTTAAGCATCTGCCTTCGGCTCAGGTCATGATCTCAGGGTCCTGGGATCGAGCCCCACATTGGGCTCCCTGCTCAGCGGGGAGCCTGCTTCTCCCTCTCCCACTCCCCCTGCTGTGTTCCCTCTCTCGCTGTGTCTTTGTCAAATAAATAAATAAAATCTAAAAATAAAATAAAATAAAAAAATAAAAGAGATACAGTTATGGCTATGCGTGATGATGAAGTGTCAATGTAGGTTTATCAATTGTTACAAATGTATCATGCTGATGAGGGCTGTTGATAGTGGGGAAAGCTGTGTGTGCAGGGGCAGGGGGCTTATGGGAAACTACTTTCTGCTTAATTTTACTGTGAACCTAAAAGTGCTTTAAAAAAGTCTATTTTTAAAAAGAAAGAATATAAATATAAAGAAAAGCTGTGTATAAGTTTTTAAAAAGTGATTTGTAAAAAGAAGGTATAATGCATGAAGACTGATGGAAACAAAAACCCAGATGCGACAGGCCACAGAGGGCTCCCTACTCCCACTGGTAGGTTAGGGGACAGAATCACATGAATTATCAAGAGAAAAGCCAACAGCTTCATGTTTTACCACCTCTCACCAGCGAGTTTTTGCCTGTATGCACAGGTACCTGCCTGCATTTTAACTTGTAATCTGAGCAGAGTTTTTGGTGCCTTCTTCCATATTTTGGTTTCCCTGTGTGAGAGTTTACCTGGCTCTTAATAAGCTATAGTCGCCCTAGTAACTTTACTTAATTCAATATTTTGATGTTTTTTAAACACACAGAACATGTTCTAACACTAAAGAATTATGATTCAATGACTGCCACAAAGCCTCAGGCTAACTTTCACAGGTAACAAAAGCTTATGAAGACACAGCTTGGTAGTGGGGAGGGGCTGGTAATAAAATCTAATTGCGTATGCTTTATTGGATAGCTTTATTTTGTTTTAAGGAGAGGATTTGGGGCCAGATAGTAATGACAGTAATCTATCCGATTTATGTAGAAAAGTGTTTCAGATGATATTAATAGACAAGCAATGTTTATATTTTATATTGGGTGTATAGTTCCCTATGGAGACAAAGTATTAAGCTGAGATTTCATGCTGCTCTTCTTTTTCCACCTGGATCAAAATTACAATAATTCAGTGCTTCAGATGTACTTTGGCAACAGATTTTCTGAGCATTATGAATGTTTACATTCTGCAGCAGCAGTTTCAGTGTTTCCTGGGGTTTTAATTGTTTTACTTTGTGCTGTTGAGTAAACTTAAGCCATCATCATTATAGTACAAAGTTAAACACTGCTGAAATATACCTCAGTATCACATTTCCACTTGGTCCAGAATGGTAGTAGAAGCTGTGGAAGTGATCTGCAGACAGAAGTTCCAAATTTCTTGGTGAAAATATTAAAAACACTTACTGCCTGGCACTAAGTAGAGACTTCACTCTCAGTGCAGATTGTGCTTGAGATTCTCTCTCCCTCTGCCCCTCCCCCTGCATGCTCTCTCTCTCTCTCTCCCTCTCCTCTCTCTCTCTAAAATAAATAAATCTTAAGAAAACCCCGAAAATGTCAAGTTTTCAGCCAAAAAGTATGAATATGCAAAGAAACAGTAAAATATAAGGTCCCTTCACAGGAGAAATTTACAGAAGCATTCCCTGAGGAAGCGTAGCCATTGGAAATAGTAGACAAAGACATGAAATCGTCTGTTAAATAAAATAAAAGGGGGCAGAAAGAATATTTAAAAGAATATGGTCTGAAGGATTCTGGGAATATGGCAGAGCAGAAAGCACCAGGAATTTGTCTCCCCACCTACACAAATATTACACTGGCATAATCTGTTTGATGTAACTATTTTGGAACTATAGAGAATGTTGAAGGCTTACAACTACTAGGGGAAGGTTTGTGAGTTAATTTGGTCAATTTCAGATCCTAGCACAGTAGCAGTTGCCCAACCCCCATCCCAGCTAGCTCTTCATGTGCTCCTGGAACAGCTGGTACAAAGCTGGTGTAGCCAGGGTAGGCAAAAACATCCTGTCCTCCAAGTATCAGGAATGTGTGCTCTAATTGCTGTTCAATATTTCCAATCACAGAGGTGCAGACAGAGGCAGCCATTCTTGCTGCACTTCTCATTGTTGTAAGCACCTTTCCCTCTAGCTGAAGTAACTTCCACAGGGATTTAAAAGGATGGACCTGCCTCTCTCCATTTTTTCTATTTTTTCCCCCTTTTGGGAGCCAGGTATTAAAGACTAGGACATTAAAAATCACAGCATATACATGGAAAATTATAAAGTGACCACACATGCCTACAGAAAGGCTCAAAAAGACTTGAGCAGACCGTAATCTTACACCTCAGGCTGATCCTCTGCATAGACATAGCCTACAAATTTAAATAAATAAATAAATAAATAAATAAATAAATAAATAAACATAAAACAAAAAACAACAAACATTGAGGAAGGGAGAGAATCAGATCTCCAGAGTTACCACATTATTAAATTCAAACGGCCAATGTTCAACAAAAAGATCACAAGGTATACGAAGAAACAGGAAATATGGCCCATTTAAAGGGAAAAATAAACCAATAGAAACTGTTCCTAAGAAACACCAAATGACAGGGCGACTGGGTGGCTCAGTTGGTTAAGCGACTGCCGTCGGCTCAGGTCATGATCCTGGAGTCCCGGGATCGAGTCCCACATTGGGCTCCCTGCTCAGCAAGGAGTCTGCTTCTCCCTCTGACCCTCTTCCCTCTCGTGCTATCTCTCATTCTCTCTCTCTCAAATAAATAAATAAAATCTTAAAAAAAAAAAGAAACACCAAATGACAGATATACTAGAGAAAGGATTTAAAACAACTCCCTCAAAGACGCTCAAAGAGCTAAAGAAAATGTGGAGTAAGTCAAGAAAATCATGAATGAACAAAATGGAAATATTAATAAAAAGATAGAAAACCTAAAAATAAACCAAAAGAAATTCTGAACGTGAAAGCTACAATAACTGGAATAAAAATTTTCTTCAGGGTTTCAAAAGCAGATTTGAAAAGGCAGAAGAAGAATCAACCAACTTGAAAATAGGACAATGAAAGTCAAACTACAATGAGGTATCACCTCACACCTGTCAGAATGGCTAAAATCAACATCACAGGAACAACAGATGTTGGGGAGGATGCAGAGAAAGGGAAATCCTCTTGCCCTGTGGGTGGAAATGCAAACTGTTGCAGCCACTCTGGAAAACAGTATGGAGGTTCCTCAAAAAGTTAAAAATAGAGCTACCCTATGATCCAGCAATTGCACTATTAGGTATTTACCCAAAGATTACAAAAATACAGATTTAAAGGGGGTACATGCACCCTGATGTTCATAGCAACATATCAACAATAGCCAAACTATGGAAAGAGCCCAAATGTCCATCAATTGATGAATGGATAAAGAATATGTGGTATGTGTGTGTATACATATACACAGTGGAATATTACTCAGCCATCCAAAAGAATGAAATCTTGTCATTCTCAACAATGAGGATGGAACTAGAGGGTATAACGCTAAGTGAAATAAATCAGATAGAGAAAGACAAATACCATATGATCTCACTCATATGCGGAATTTAAGAAACAATACAGATGAACATATGGGAAGGGGAGAAAAAGAGAGACAGGGAAACAAACCATAAGAGACTCTTAAAAATAGAGAACAAACTGAGGGTTGATGGAGTAAAGTGGGTGGGGGCTGGACTAGATGGGTGATGGGTATTAAGGAGTGCACTTGTGTTGGGCACTGGGCATTGTATGTAAGTGATGAATCACTGAATTCTACTCCTAAAACCAATATTGCACTGTTTGTGAACTAACTAGAATTTAAATAAAAATTTGAGGAAAAAAAAATTAGTCGAAAAGCCAGTATCACCATAACTTGGTAATAACTAACTCCACATATTGTTTTCTACCTAATTTAATAGACTGGTATATTTAAAAGAACTATTAGTTTATGATTTGAGGCAAACAATATATAAAGATCTAATTTTGGGGACATCAACAACCAAAAGTGTGAGAACAGAGATGTAAAGGAGCAGAATTTTTGTTTGTTATTGAAGTTATGCTGGAATAAATTTAAGTGAGGGTATTCTAGCACTTGCTGGCTCAGTTGTGGTCCACCTGTTGTGTGAGCAGGGTGGGGTGTGGGTCATTTCCCCAGCCTGCTTATGGCATTAGGTGGGCAGACCATGCCTTCTGGTGGAAGCAGACTAGAGGGAAGGTACCAAAAATGGTGCCTGGCAGCTCTGTCATCTCCAAGTTAGGATAAGGTTGCAAAAATGGCATCCATCAGTGCTTCTGTCCCCAGATAAAGTCCCTGCAGGTTCCTGTCTCTGTGGCAGTCACTTTAAAATTAGTAAGTGGGTGTCCCTCAGTTATGGTCTAAATGCTTTTCTATCTGCTGCATTTACACTGGATCTCAGGGCAAGCCCTTTAAGAGTGGGATCTCCATTCCCTATAGTTCAATGATTCTCCTAGTATTAAGCCCCATTGATCTTCAAAGCCAAATGTTTTGGGGGCTCATTTTTCCAGTGCCAGTCCCTAAGGTTGGCGGTGCCTTCTAGGGGGCACAATTCCTTCACTCCCTAAGAACGAGTTCCATATTTTGGGGATCCCTCCCAATTGTGGAGTCACTGCATCTGTGTGAGGACCTGAGCAAGGTTGTGTCTGCCTCTCCTACCCTTCTCAGTTTGTCTTTTCTCTTGTTGTGGAGTCACTGTTCATCTAGTTCTCAGGTCCTTTTCGGAAGAAAATTACTCATATGTAGCTGTGAATTTATTGTGTCCATGGGAGAAGGTGAGTTCAGGGTTTTACTATGCCACCATCTTGAAGCCCTTCCACCCAGCAATTTCAGATTAGAGTCTAGATATTGAGAATTTTGCATTACTGGATACTGAATTTTGTTATATTTAAAATATATGTGTAGTCTTTGTTCTAGGACACAGTTACATTGCTTGGAATCAGTTTGAGTTTATTGATATTTTCACTTAGGTTAAGGTGGATACAGAATATCTTTAGTGTTTAGGACTGAAGTGAGCCCGTTTTAGAGTCAGTATTCTTCTGGGAGATTCATTTGGTGCCTGCATACGAGCAGTTAGTTCTTTGGCTGCTAGGAGCCCTGAATTTGCTCTGAAGGATTGTTCTCCTACTCTTTTCCATTGGTGTTGCTCAGCTTGGCTGGTTTTCTCACATGTATGTGCAGATCACTATGAAGGCAGACTTGAGGAGGTGTGTTTACCTTCTGGCATTTGGCTTCACAAATTCCAATTGTTTAAGTCCTTATTTCTCCATCATGGCTGAAAATGGAACTCTGTAATTCATGGTTTTAACATACAGAGGAATATTGCATGGTTCCATAAAAAGAAGGAGGATGCTTTCAGGGGGAATATTGAACAATCTCCAAGGTCTCTGTTATGTGTAAAAGAGCAAGTTTCATGAATTGAGCAGATGGGAATATAGTTTCATGTTTTCTTGTATTTATAAAAAAATGTCCAGTTTTATTTACAAAAAAAGTTTATAAATGACTTACCAAATGTGGTTATATCTGGGTGTGTAGGTAGGAAAATGTATTGTTGAGGCAGGGTAAAGTATGAATTTCCACTTTATGCCATTTGACATTGTTTTGATTCTTTGATACATGTGAATGCACTATGAACTCAATTTTTTTTAAATCAATATTGCTGGTTATCATATGGAAAAGAGTGAAAGTGTTTTTTTTATATCACACCATTCAAAAAATCAATTCTAGGTAGAATCAATAAATGTGAAAGATAAATTTATAAAATTTTTAGAAGATTATATAGGAAAATATCTTTACAGCTTAGAACAGAGACAGATTTATTATAAAAGACAAAAAGACAAAGACAAAAAAGACAATTCATTTATAGTAAATGAAACAGCTGATAAATTAGACCATGTTAAAATTTAATAATTTAATATTAACTTAATCCATTTAATTATGTTGATCACAAGACAATAGAAAAGGTGGAAAGAAAAACAAAAACTGGGAGAAAATTATTTTTATTACATAAAACTAATAGTTTGTGTATAGAATATACAAAGAACTCCTATGAAATTACAGTAAAAAGACAAACAACCCAACAGAAAAAATGGGCAAAAACCTTGAATAGTCACATAATGAGGAGGAAACATGAATAGTCCATAATCTTGTGAAAAGATATTTTACTTGGTTGGTAGCTGGGCATGGCAAATTAATAACCAGAGTGACATTTCATTCCACTCCCACTGGATTGGCAAGATTAGTCAGGTATAACTCAAGTTAGTGAGCATTTGCAGGGATGCCGTATGAAGGTGTAAATTGATGGAAACATTTGGAAAAGGTCTGAAATGACTTAGTAAACTTAATATACTTATACTCTATGAGCTGGCAACTCTATTTACAGATACAGACCCTTGAAAAACTGTGGCCCATGTGTACTAAGAAAATGAAATTTCAACTTTTAACTTTTGTGGCCCCTACTCCTGGACTCCTAGGGAAGCTATACTTTAACATTTACCAAGGTCAAAATTACTCCACAAAACCTCAAAGCATGGGTTTTATTTCTGCCCTGATCACACACTGTATGTCCACTTTGGTAAAAAATATATAAGTAAATAACCAAAAGGAACATTCCAAACATAAAGATAAGAAAAATAAAAAAAAAACCTTTCTGGTTCCCATAAGGTTAAAGTCATACGGCCTTGTACATACTAAAAACATAAGATAAAATTTGTAACTTTCTAGAATGTCCTCCATCATGATTTATAATTCTAATGTAAAAAACATATATAACCCTGCACCAAATGTTCCTTCCCTGAAGCACGTTTTTGTGAATACTGTGTATCCCAGGCAGCTGTCCTAATTTGGACTCAAAGAAAATTCTTTCCTTTTTCTTTACAATTCTAAAAAAACAACTTATTCATTTAAATCAACAGTATCAAGACATATAAACAACAAGATCCATAGTAACACTAAAACAATTAGGAATGTACACAGTTTATGAAAGCAGCACAGTCAGCATCAAACTATAATCCACCCAAATGGCTATCAACAGTAGAGGGCATAAATTGTGATTAATCATACAAGGAAATACTACACAGCAGTGAATGCACATGAACGACAGTGGCACTTATCAACATAGTTGTATTTTAACAATAATTTAGTAGAAAAGTAAGTCAAAAAAATATACATATATAATATAAAATTCCACTTAAATAAAGTACAGAGAAGAAACAAATAAAAGCTAAAAACTATACTATGTGAACATATAATATCTATCTATTATCTATCTATCTATCTATCTATCATCTGTCATCTATCTATCTACCTACCTATCTGTCATCTGTCATCTATCTATCTTAAAGGAAAGCAAGGAAACGATCACCAAAATATTCAGGATAGCAGTTAGTTAGACTGGAGGGTGATGTATACAGAGGAAATACAAAGAAGCTTCAATCTACATTATTGAGTATATTCCATTTCTTTTTTTTAAATTTTATTTTATTTAAATTCAATTAGCCAACATATAGTACATCATTAGTTTTTGATGTAGTGTTCAATGATTCATTAGTTGCATATAACACCCAGGGCTCATCACACCATGTGCCCTCTTTAATGCCCATCACCCAGGTACCCCATCCCCCCACCCACCTTCCCTTCCACAACCCTCAGTTTGTTTCCCAGAGTCAAGAGTCTCTCGTGGTTTGTCTCCCTCTCTGATATCTTCCCCTTGTTTTCCCTCCCTTCCCTTATGATCCTCTGCACTATTTCTTATATTCCACATATGAGTGAAACCATATGAAAATTGTCTTTCTCTAATTGACTTATTTTACTTAGCATAATACCCTCCAGTTCCAAGGGTATTTTATTTCATAAGTTCTTTGGAAGATACATGGCTATTTGTTATCATTTAAATACCACATGGATATTATAATTACTCTCGTGTGAAGACTATATTTCACAAAAATAATTAATAGGATAAAGTCTTAAATCTTCTCCTCAGGTAAGTTTTTTCTTTTCTTTTTCAGGTCTTACACCACTCTTATTTTATAAGGAAAGGTTTGAATTAAACATTTACATATTCACAAATTTAAATAAACTGGAATGTATAAATTAAAAAGACTAAATTGATCTCCACGCCAATGGGGCAGTAAAATTCAAAAGTTAACTATTTTAGCAAAGTACTAATAATTTTATTTGTGAGGATTTTCTTTCTGAATTATAAGTTTTCAGTCAGTGCTTTCAATAAATTTATATTTTAGGTGACTATTGCAGGTCAGGTTTCCCAGGAAGCTGACTTTGTTAGGGAAATTATCATATAGGACATTTCCTAAGGAATGCGTCAGGACTAACACCTACAGGGAAAGGTAGGTAGCTGAGTGGGCAAAGGGAGAAGTTGGGCTTTGGTGTAGTCTCAACAAAGGCCTCAGCTGACCCCATGGAAGGATGTGTGGAGCGGGGACAATCCTTCACAGTTATCCCTAATTGGGGTGAAAGGGTGGGGTCTTCCTGTCAGGTTAACATCATCAGATGCAGGCTGCTCACATGACTTTGTTCAAGATGGGCCCCTTCAGGTGAGGGCAGTGCCTGGAGTGTGGGGGCATAAATCCCTTGGTCTCTCAGATCTGAAGGGGAAAGCCAGTAGTATGTTCCATCTTCCTACCCCCTACAGGTAAGGTCAAGTGTTAGGTGTCATGGGGTGCCAAGTGGATAAGGTCTTGTTCCATCCTCAAGAAGCTCAGAGTGTAGCATGATGGGGCTAGGATACAGTATCATCAGAGGAATGATGGAAACAGTGCTTGTGCTGGGGAGAGGTAGAAATTAGCTAATGAAGGGGAAGGATACAGACATGCTCAGGAACTGCAACAAAATCTTGAAAAGGCTGCTGTAGGAAATGAACTGGAGGCAGGAATCTAGGTGGAGGCAGGTTAGATAATTCTCTCCAGGAATTCTGGAAGCCAGTAGTAGGAGGCAACAGGGGCTTTTCTAGGGTTATAATTGACTAAAGAAGAAGGGAATGGGGCCAGGAAGGAAAAGAATGAGAGTTCTGTGTCTCACTGGCTGTGCAATCTGTGACCTCTGGCCTCCTTGGCCCCTTGACTTTCTGTCCACACTCACTTCCTAGCAGTATGAGTCCTGGAACAGGGTAGAAGGTTGAAGAAACAGAAGAAGTGGATCACATGGCATCTTTAAGGGGGGAATTAAATGTCAGGCAGCTAATCCATCAACTGATGAGTAGGTAGACAAATAGTGGTCCAACCGTACAATGGAATATTATTTAGTCACACAAAGAAATGAAACACTAAAACAAGTGAAAACATTATACTAAGGGAAAGAAACCAGTTACACCAGACCACATGTTGTATGAAATGTGCAGAATAGGCAAATCCATAGAGACAAAAAGTAGATTAGTGGTTGACTAGGGCTTGGGGCCTGGAGTACTGGGGGGAAATAGGACATGACTGCCACTGAGTACAGAAGTTCTTTTTGGGGTGATAAAAAATTTTATCAAACTGATGGTGGTGATGGTTGCACAATCCTGTGAATATACCAAAAACAACTCAATTGTATACTTTAGGCAAATTCTGTGGTATCTGAATTATATCTTAGTAAAGTTATTATTAAAATGAAAGTGATGGAGTCTTCTGGGTTTCCACATAAAGTATCATATCATCTGCAAAAAGTGAGTTTCACTTCTTCTTTGCCAATTTGGATGCCTTTGATTTCTTTTTGGTGTCTGATTGCTGTGGCTAGGACTTCTAATACTATGTTGAATAGCAGTGGTGATAGTGGACATCCCTGCTGTGTTCCTGCCTTAGGGGAAAAGCTCTCAGTTTTTCCCTATTGAGTATGATATTTGCTGTGGGTTTTTCTTAGATGGCTTTTATGATATTGAGGTATGTACCCTTTCTTAATCAATAAAGGATGCTGTACATTGTCAAATGCTTTTTCTGCATCTATTGAGAGGATCATATGGTTCTTATTCTTTCTTTTATTAATGTATTGTATCACATTGATTGATTTGTGGACACTGAACCAACCTTGCAGCCCAGGTATAATTCCCATTTGGCTATGGTGACTCCACCCTAAAACTGCTAGAACTCATACAGGAATTCAGTAAAGTGGCAGGATATAAAACCAATGCTCAGAAGTCAGTTGCATTTCTATACACCAAGACAGAAGAAAGAGAAATTAAGGAGTCAATCCCATTTACAATTGCACCCAAAACCACAAGATACCTAGGAATAAATTTAACCAAAGAGACAAAGAATCTGTAATCAGAAAACTATAGAATACTCATGAAAGAAATTGAGGAAGACACAAAGAAATGGAAAAACTTTCCATGCTCATGGATTGGAAGGACAAATATTGTGAAAATGTCTATGCTACCTAGAGCAATCTACACATTCAATGCAATCCTTATCAAAAGACCATCCATTTTTTTCAAAGAAATGGTACAAATAATCCTAAAATTTGTATGGAACCAGAAAAGACCCCAAATAGCCAGAGGAATGTTAAAAAAGAAAAGCAAAGCTGGTGGCATCCCAATTCCAGACTTCAAGCTCTATTACAAAGCCATAATCATCAAGACAGTATGGTACTGGCACAAAAACAGACACATAAATCAATAGAACAGAATAGAAAGCCCAGAAATGGACCCTCAACTCTATGGTCAACTAATCTTTGACAAAGCAGGAAAGAATGTCCAACGGAAAAAAGACAGTCTCTTCAACAAATGGTGTTGGGAAAATTGGACAGCCACATGCAGAAGAATGAACCTGGACCATTTCCTCACACCACACACGAAAATAGACTCAAAATTGTTGAAAGACCTAAATGTGAGACAGGAATCCATCAAAATCCTAAAGGAGAACACAGGCATCAACCTCTTTGACCTCAGCCGCAGCCACTTCTTCCTAGAAACATCACCAAAGGCAAAGGAAGGAAGGGCAAAAATGAACTATTGAGACTTCAAGATAAAAAGCTTTTGCACAGCAAAGGAAACAGTCAACAAAACCAAAAGACAACCGAGAAGATATTTGCAAATGACATATCAGATAAAGGGCTAGTATCCAAAATCTATAAAGAACTTATCAAACTCAACACCCAAAGAACAAATGATCCAATCAAGAAATGGGCAGAAGACATGAACAGACATTTTTCCAAAGAAGACATCCAAATGGCTAACAGACACATGAAAAAGTGTTCAACATCACTTGGCATCAGGGAAATCCAAATCAAATCCAAATCCTCAATGAGATACCACCTCACACCAGTCAGAATGGCTAAAATTAATAAGTCAGGAAATGACAGATATTGGCGAGGATGCAGAAAAAGGGGAACCCTCCTACACTGTTGGTGGGAATGCAAGCTGGTGCAGCCACTCTGGAAAACAGTATGGAGGTTCCTCAAAAAGTTGAAAATAGAGCTACTGTATGCCCCAACAATTGCAGTACTGGGTGTTTACCCCAAAGATACAAATGTAGTGATCCAAAGGGATACATGCACCCCAAAGTTCATAGCAGCAATGTCCGCAATAGCCAAACTATGGAAAGAGCCAAGATGTCCATCAACAGATGAATGGATAAAGAAGATGTGGTATACACACACACACACACACACACACACACACACACACACACACAATGGAATATTATGCAGCCATCAAAAAACCTGAAATCTTCCCGTTTGCAACAACATGGATGGAACTGGAGGGTATTATGCTAAGTGAAATAAGTCAATCAGAGAAAGACAAGTATCATATGATCTCATTGATATGAGAAATTTGAGAAACAAGACAGAGGATCATAGGGGAAGTGAGGGAAAAATGAAACAAGATGAAACCAGAGAGAGAGACAAGCCATAAAAGACTCTTAATCTCAGGAAACAAACTGAGGGCTGCTGGAGTGGAGGGGGGGTGGGAAGGATAGGGTGGCTGGGTGATGGACATTGGGGAGGGTATGTACTATGGTGAGCACTGGGAATTGCATAAGACTGATGAATCACAGACCTGTACCCCCGAAACAAATAATACATTGTATGTTAATAAAAAAATTAAAAAAAAAAGAAAGTGAGAACATGAGAACTAGGTCCACAGTGGAGATGTATATAGACTGCTAAATATTGTTTTTTCTTTCCTTGTTCTGTTCTTTTCCTTTGTTTTTCTTCTTTTCTCTTTTTTTCCCTCCCTGTCCCATCCCCAACCCTCTTCACCTTTTCTTTTTTCAGTCCAGGCTCCTCTAGCATATTAATCTTTCCTTCCCACAGAGCAGTGCTGAAGGACAATGGCCTGTTGTAGGGCCAGGGAAGGTGGTGGTGGACACTCCCTTCTGCACACATTATATACTCTCCATCAACCCACCCTTCAAATCACCCTAAAGAAACATAGGTTCCGAAGTAGTATGGGTACAGTAACAAAGCTATAAGAACACTTTTGATATGAAGATTTAACTTCGAGACAACTCCGTAGTCCCCCATTCTAAGCAGGTATGCCCCTAAACCCATTTTATTTGGACTCTCTGGAGCTGCCTTGCTTTCAGGGGTTATTGTGTCTTCTACTTTACTATTTTGTTGGATTGCATTATTTTCTCAGCACACCCTCCTGATACCCTTCAGTCCTGTCTGAAATGATGTGATAGGTCATTTTGCTATGACTATGTTGTTGTCTGATTCCCCAACCTTGCTGAAAAACTGGCCCCATGACACTGCAGGCAAGAGTACACTGGGTCCTACAACACTGCTTAGCACAGGATGGGGGCTCAATAAATACCTGCTGAGAGGCGGAATAAATCCTGCCCCCTGGAGAGCCACATTTACCACATACCTCCATGGATGCTGCAGACACCAGGGTAAACTCGAAGTGGCCTGGGGTTCAATAATGCCTATACAGAAGTAACAAAGACCTTATTGGTAACCCATGCCAAGTGTTTTCTGTGCTTGCTGATTTATTATCTATATCATTTATTAAATCTTTACCAAGTGTGATATAAGATGGGAATTTTATAGATCAAATAATGTTGGTATAAGGGTTTTAGTCTGCATATACTAAGCATTTACTACATGCCAGATGTTCATTAACTTTTTTAATCTTCATACCATAGTATAAGAAAGAGATTATGTATATATATTTATATATCATATTGATTCTATCATCTACCTATCATCTATCATCTATCTATCTATCTATCTATCTATCTATCTATCTATCATCTATCATCTATGATGAGAAAACTGAAACTTCAGGTAAATAGAAGACCCTTGTGCTTCATAGCCAGTAAGTTCCAGGGACTGTGGAAACCCAGGTCTTTCTGTAGCTTTGAAGGTCTTTCTGTAGCACAGGTAAATAGAAGACCCTTGTGCTTCATAGCCAGTAAGTTCCAGGGACTGTGGAAACCCAGGTCTTTCCTTTTAAAAGGAAAACAAACAAGCAAAGTGAGAAAATCCTTTTCTCACTTTGCAAATTGCCATCTCCCATGTGTCTTTGACTTCCAGGCATCTTAGTGGTTGCCCCAGGAGCTCTGACATCCCTCCAGTGTGCCTATCTATGCTCTGTGCTCAGCACCCCACCCTGGGTCCCACTTGCTCACTGTGCACCTGCAGCCTTGTGTCAGGGCACATGGTTTCTCTGTCAGGCATTGCAATGGTGCCCACTTGGCTCTCACCTCAAGTGGCCTTTTTCTTCTCTTTCCCTTCTCTATGCAGTGGAAAATTCACTATTTCTTAAAGTTAAGCTACTTTGGCCCAAGCTGCAACCAGACCACAACACGTGCTTTGCCAGAGAAAGGAGATTCCCATCACCTTCCTCCTCCCCCACAAAAGTCAGGCCCCAACCAACTGCTTTCTGTCTATCCCATTGTATACCAGAAACTCATTTTTTTTCTCTCAAATTTTCACCAACAACCTTCCACAGAGTTTAGTCAATGAGTTTGCGTTGTCTAGTTCTCTTTGAAGCTTTCTGTATGAACACATACTAAAGAATGAAAAGGGAAAATTCAGAAGCAGATGTCAATATGCAGATAGTAGAACATTGGCTTAAACTGGCAAGACATTTTCAATACTGATGAATTAGGTAGTGCATTAGTCTGCTACAGCTGCCATAACAAAGTACCACAAACAGGGTGGCTTAATAACAGAAATGTATTGTCTCACAGTTCTGGAGGCCAGAAATATAAAATTCAGGTGTTGGCAGCGCTGGCTCCTTCTGCGGCCGTGAAGGAGAGTTTGTTCTAAGTGTTTCTCCTGACCTTGTAGCTGGTCATCTTCTCTTTGTGTCTTTTCACATTGTCTTCCCTGTATGCATATCTCTGTGTCCAAATTTCCCCCTTTTATAAGGATATCAGGCATATTGGGTATGAATATGAATGGACTATGAATATGAATGGAATTGGGTTGAATAACTTGATTATTTCTGTAAACACTTATTTCCTCCAAATAAGGTCACATTCTGAGGTACTAAGGGTTAGGACTCCAACATATCTTTTTGAGGGGATAAACAAACAAACAAAAACAACAAAACAAAAAACAAAGAAATCATTAACTGTGCCACCCAGGTGCCCCACTTTTCCTTTTTTACATTTTTACTTAGTTAACATACAGTACAATATTGGTTTTTGGAGTAGAATTCATTGATTCATCACTTACATACAAAAAAAAATCCAAAAACTGCTACTAATTTTTTAAAAGAGCTGAAAGATATTTTAACCTACTCCTCCCACCCTTCATTTAGAAAATGTATTACTATAACAAGTATCAATAATGGGTTTCCCTGGGTGTGGCTGTATCATCCTTCATTTAGAACTGGCTTTGGGATTCAGTTAAAAGAGAGGCACTCATAATTCCCTACATACATAGAATGTCCAGTCCTGCCCTAGCCTCTTGCAGGCTTGTCCTTGTGGTTGTTGGCTCTTTCTGTGGCCATAAATCAGTAGGGGGAGACCTCTAGATCATTAGGGGCTACCTAGACAGGTGACAGGTTCCATACAGATGAGTAAAAAGTTGTTCCTTTGGAGCATCCTGGGACAAATCTGAAATGTGAAGAAGATACTAATGACTCTCTCTACTTCTAGTCAACAAGTATTTGCAAACATGGTGAAAGCATCAAGGAGACTGGGTGGAAGTTAAGAATTCAGTAGATCTGAACAATCCATACAGGACAGTCACCATTTTTTTCAACTGTGAGATTTTTCTCAGTTCCTTATAGTTTATATTTTTGCTAAAGGGGAAACCTGAGAGAAGCTTTTGATGGCCCTTTAGTGAAGCCCTAACCCTAAACTGGGAAACAGAGAAATATGAGCCCCTAGGCGAGTGTACCGCCTATGCCTGAGGTATCCATTTCTATGCCCAGCTGAGTCAGAAACATTTGTTAGCACGACTTTTTGAAGTCTGTTCAGAGTAAAGTTGAACTGAATGTCCTTTTGTGCTGTGTTTTCTGGGCTGGCTTACACTGTTTTCTGGGAAGCTGTCCATTGACAATGGAATTGCTTTACAAAAATGATCAAAGAAACCATCTTTAATTATATGGTGTTCGTTTCTGAGCAGCAATACTAGGACTTCCAGCCCCTGCTATTGTGTGAAACTATAAATAGTGCTGTATCCCTTTGCTCACCCTGCTCTTAATTCTGATCTTATTTACTTTTCAGAAACAAGCACTTGGCAATAAAAGCAAGAATTCTATGCTGCTTATGTTGGTAGAAAATTCTTTTATCTTAATATGTATGGGTCTCTAAGTTTGCCTCAGAACTGAACTGTTGACGTTTTTCAAGAACATTTTATGTTTTTAGAGCTCAAAAGGTGAAAAGCTGAGAGTAAAATGCCCCTGGAAGGAACTGTGTGTCAGGCACAATGATTACCAGGGTCCATAACATGGTCTTACCTTTAATCTTCTAGTTTTACACATAAGATATACAAAGATGCATAACTACATGCTCTTATCATTGGTCCGATAAATTTCTGTGACACTGTATTTCTGCCTGACAATATTTTTTATCAATCACTGTTCCAAATAAGTCTTTGTAACAATTGGGCAAGTTTGTCTTTATCTTACATTAAACATGGTAATACATGTTAAACTCATTATTCCTTTGCCTCTGCAACTATTGGTAGAAGATCCTTTTATTTTAGTATAGATGGGTCTTTAGGTTTGCCCCTGCTAATCTTGCTTCCATCCTTTTAAAAGGAAAACAAACAAGCAAGCACACAAACAAATGAAAAACCTGCTACTAATTTTTTAAAAGAGCTGTATGATATTTTAACCTACTCCCCTACCCCCACCCTTCACTTAGAAAATGTACTATTTTTTTACTTTTTTTAAAAAAGAATATTTATTTTAGAGAGAGAGAGAGAGAGACAGCATAAGCAGGAAGGACAGATGGAGAGAGAATCTCAAGCAGATTCCTTGCTGAGCATGGAGCCTGACTCGGGGCTTTATCCCAGGACCCTGAGATTACCACTTGAGTGGAAACCAAGAGTCAGATGCTTAACAGACTGCACCACCCATAAGCACCCATTTTTACCTTTTTTTAATTTAAATTTTACTTAGTTAACATACGGTACAATATTGGTTTCTGGAGTAGAATTCATCACTTACACACAATACCCAGCGCTCATCACAATTGCCCTCCTTAATACCCTTTACTCATCTAGCCCATCTCCCCACCCACCTCCCTCCAACAACCCTCAGTTTGTTCTTTATTATTAGAAGTCTCTTCTGGTTTTTTTCCTTCTCTCCTTTCCACCCCCCTTTCCATATGTTTATCTGTTTTCTAGAAAATGTATTATTTTTATTGCAAGTCTTTCTCAGTAGCATTATATCTGTACTGTTCCAAGGTACAGTGACATTGGATTAGACACAAGGTTATAATGACAAAGTTTCCACTCTATGAGTTCAATGTGGTTAGATCATTTGTGGGACCAATCTACATAAACAGCTGACCCCCTACAGGTGAGATGCCCTGGACGGTCAGGCTCCTTTTTCTGAATCATGGTGAGGTCCTTTTCTGGGTCTATACCTCTCATCTTAGCAGGAACACTGTGAAGAAAGGAAGGCTTAAATCTGTGTTTTCATAGCCTCCCATCCACCTCTGGCCATTTGCTCTCTCAATTCTATCCAGATCTATATCTGTGAGCCTCTCTCTTGATAAAGCAATCAGAGCAATCAGTAGGTTCTTTCAGGTTTATTTTTATTTTCTTTTTTTTCTTTTAATTTAATTTTATTATGTTATGTTAGTCACCATACAATACATCATTAGGTTTTTTTTTTTTTTTTACATCATTAGTTTTTGATGCAGTGATCCAAATTCATTGTTTTCAAATAACATCCAGTGCTCCATGCAGTACGTGCCCTCCTTAATAACCATCACTGGGCTAACCCATCCCCCCACTTCCTTTCCCTCTAAAACCCTCAGATTGTTTCTCAGAGTCCATAGTCTCTCACTGTTTATCTCGCCCTCCGATTTCCCCCCCTTCATTTTTCCCTTCCTTCTCCTAATGTCCTCCATGCTATTCCTTATGTTCCACAAATAAGTGAAACCATGTGATAATTGACTTTCTCTGCTTGACTTATTTCACTTAGCATAATCTCCTCCAGTCCCTTCCATGTTGATGTAAAAGTTGGGTATTCATCCTTTCTGATGGCTGAGTAATATTCCATTGTATATATTGACCACATCTTCTTTATCCATTCATCTGTTGAAGGGCATCTCAACTCTTTCCACAGTTTGGCTATTATGGACATTGCTGCTATGAACAGTGGGGTGCATATGGCCCTTCTTTTCACTACATCTGTGTCTTTGGGGTAAATACCCAGTAGTGCAATTGCTGGGTCACAGGGTAGCTCTATTTTTAGTTTTTTGAGGCACCTCCACACTGTTTTCCAAAGTGGCTGTGCCAACTTACATTCCCACCAACAGTGTAAGAGGGTCCCCCTTTCTCCACAACCTCTCCAACATTTGTTGTTTCTTGCCTTGTCAATTTTTGCCATTCTAACTGGTGTAAGGTGGTATCTCAATGTGGTTTTGATTTGAATTTCCCTGATGGCTAATGATGATATTTGCAAATGACACTACAGATAAAGGGCTGGTATCCAAGATCTATAAAGTACTTCTCAAACTCAACACCCAAAAAACAAATAATCAAGTCAAAAAATGGACAGAAGATATGAACAGACACTTCTGTGAAGAAGACATACAAATGGCTAACAGACACATGAAAAAAGTTTCTTTCAAGTCTTATCTGATTCTGGGCCCATTCAATCAAGTTCTATCAGGGGAGAAATTCCAAAATAATTCTTTAAGACAAAAAACCAACAACAACCTTCTTAAACAAAAGATAAATATATGCCGTTTCATTAATGTTGGGGATAGGAAAGGTGAAATACAAGGAAGAGTGTCAAGGTCCTTAGATAATCATTCTGCAGAATTGGGGACCTATGTCTTACCTAAATGTTGAATGGGACCCACATTAAATAAGTACTTAAGAATTACTTATTGGGTGTCTGGGTGGCTCAGTCATTAAGTGTCTGCCTTTGGCTCAGGTCATGATCCCAGGGTCCTGGGATCAAGCCCCGCATTGGGCTCCTTGCTCAGTGGGAAGCCTGCTTCTCCCTCTCCCACTGCTCCCTGCTTGTGTTCCTGCTCTAGCTGTCTCTCTATGTCAAATAAATACATGAAATCTTAAAAAAATGAATTACTTATTTATTTTTCTTAAGTAATAGGCCCAATATTACTTAAGAATACCTCACATGGCCATTCAGATTCTTTGTTGCCCTACAATTTGGTTGTGCAAAAAAAACAAACAAAAAAACTGAGTAAAAGAACTAGTCCACTGGAGGTTAAGATGCCTTTTGTCAAGAAGCAGACATTGTTTCATTTACTGTACTGGATAGGACCCTGCTCTGTTGTTCATGGTGGGGAGGAAGCTTTGGGAAAGACCACCATGGCTTCCCTAAGATTCTGGTGTTCAGGGATCAATTGAAGCTTTGAAAACATACAGATTTCTTCTGAGGTCAAAATTAGCAGCATCAAAACCCTCTGAGGTGATCTCTACTGCTGTTTTCAAAAGACTGGAAAAGAAAGATTTTGTCTTCATATAAGGTTTCCAGTCATTTGGTTCCAGACCAATGATGCTTGCATAAGCATCTGAGAGTTAGCCGGCTTCCACCTCACTCAGAATCTTTTGATGTTTACCACGACCCCCACTAACCATGGCATGGAATGCACTAGCCTAAACTCCACAATGAAACCCAAACAAGCAGTGATTGGGTCTAGGGACCAGAATGTTGAGCCAAGATTCTAAAGAGCGAGATGTGTTCTCAATAATCCATGAGTTACTGAATAAGCTTCATCTATAAAGGAGGCAATGAAACTTGAAACCCAGCTGCTCAGACACATGTTTGCAACTGTGGTCACTAGGCTCAAATCATTTTCAGAACAGTATGGATTTTCCCCTATGTTGATAGTTATTTAAGTTCAACTCCTGAGAATTACATAAGACAATCATTCTGTAGACCACAAATTATTGTTATTTCCAAGTTTACAGCAAATTATGTCTCACATCATCCACATTAGTGAATTCTCTCTAAAATATGGAAAAATGTAGTAAACATCCCCACTTTGTGTCCAGGCATGATTTTCAGCCATGGAAGTAAATACATGCTCTGAGTCAAAATCAAACCATGCGTAGGATATACAACAAATCTGACCATCTCACTTTTTTCCTATGTACCTTAATTTCATAAAAAATGTATGTTGCTTGAGAAAAATGTTACATGTTCTTAACTTGCATATTCTTTTGGGTTAGGGAAGTGACATATAATTTACAAGATGACCTGGAAGAATGGGGCTTTTGAGCAAAACTCAAGCGATACATCCTGAGGTCATATATTGAATTCAGCACAAGATGCTTCGTGCTGAAAAATATTGAAGGAAAAGAAAGGTTTTAACCTGCCCCTTTGCATATCAGGTTAAAACAAGGACAAGGGAAGACCTAAGGACAGGGAAGGACAAATTAAGAAGGAAAATATTGGAACTAGAAGAGTGGCCAACTGTCTGCTCCAAAACATCAGTTACCCCTTCTGCAAGCCAGTGGGCACCCCCCAATTCACCCCTTCCCTCCTCACCTTAAGCTTTTGCTTAGAAGGTAAAGTTTTCTTTAAAACAATGCTTCCATGCCAAACGGAGCAATTAGGAAGTTAGAAATACTATAGGCACATATTTATTTGTTCTGATCATACTATATCTTGGGTATTTTTCACTGCTACTGACCAAGACTAATGTACAAAGCACCTTAGAATCTATAAGAGAAAATGATATTTTAAAAAACTTACTAGGCACCAAAAGCATTATATTATCATATTATATCAAAAGCATTATTTAAGATTCTATAATTTTTGTCTAGATTTAATTTTTTATTTTTTAGCATTTCATTTTGGAAGTATTTCAGATTTCCAAAAATTAGCAAAAATAAGATGAGGAAGTTTCATTTATTCTTCATCCAGCTTCCCCAAGCATTAACACCTTATATAACCATAGCACAATGATCAAAGTCAACAAATTAACAATGATACAACACCATTATCTAATCTATAAACTTTATTCCCATTTTGTCCTTTTTCTGGTCCAGGATCCAGTCTAGGATAACACACTGCCTTTGGATGTTTTTTCTGCTCAGACTCCTCCAGTCTAGGACAGTTTCTCAGTTTCTCTTTGTCTTTCATGACAAGGACACTCCTGAAGTTATGTCATAGAATGTTCCTTGGGTTAGATTTATCTTCTGTTTTGTGGGTTGTCTCAGGAGAAGTAGTTCCAAGAATTCACATTTCCAGATGACACACACCTAGGGAGTAAGCCCAGTACCCCTAGGATATGGCCTTGAAAAGCAATTGCATGTGGCCAGCTGTCTCCTGTTTTGGACTTGGGGAACCTAAGAGCAAGATGAAATGCTACAGATCACCTGCCCCACCTCTTCCACCTAGGTCTTCCTTCCATTGGCCCCCTCTCTCTCAGTGTGTAAACTTGTTTCAAACTCCCTCTCATGGATGGGCACTTCTAGCCACAAATTCCATTCTTTTCTTTTCTTTCAAGGTTAAACTTATTAAAGAAAGGCAGTATATATTTGCAGCCTTCAGCTCTGCACCTTCCATTCATACTTTGACCACTAGTCACCTGACCTCCTTCTTAGTTGTCCAATCAGGAGCCGCCTTGATTCATTCACTTGTTCATACCATTTCTTAGTGCCAACTCCCTCTGCTCTATCTTGGTGACAAAGCCTTCTCTGGGCTCTCCTCCTGTCTTGGAGGTTTCTTCACATCTTCCTTAGGCTCCTTTCCTTTGCCTCATCTTAAAATATTAATCCCTGGGAAAGGTGTTCTTTCTCTGCTCTATGTATGTTCTTCTAGAGGAGGGAATTACTTCTGCCTTCGCCACAAAGAAGAATTCTTGTAGGAACAATTTGCAGATCCCCTCCACCTAACTTACTCTTCTTCATAGAAGGGGAGCATCTCTAATAATGAGGTCTCTTCATATGAGTAATGGCCTTACTGGACCCACCTCTGCTCCTCTTCCTTCTCCCACCCACAGGGTGAGGGTGGGGAGCCCCACCCATGAATGCCTGAGTGATGGAGGCTGAGAGTATGCTACAGAAAAGATTCTTGCCACTGGCATGCCATCATGGTACCCAAGAAGGGAACCCTCGCACTCCAATCCAGCTTTACTGGAGAAGTTGGTCTTGGTGGGATATTGAGCATCTGGTTGGCCATTCATAACATGGCACATGTACCCTTATGTGACTATATTGATCCCTGGCTTGATGCTCACTGGTTAGAGATGAGAATGCAGCACTGCCCCAAACACCCAGAGTTTCATCCTCCCTAACACCCTCTTCTCATTCTATAACAGAGAACTCTCCTCCAGGGATCTCAGCCAGGCTCCTTACTTGACTTTATGGAGCATCTGAGTGCTGAAACAGATCCAGGTACCCCCTGAGCTCCAGATCTGTAATTTCAACTTCAGGGCAGATAGATCTACAGGAATGTCCCACAGAGGTCTCACACTCAACTTGTACAAAGCCAAATTTATTGTGTAGGGTTCTTCTATTTACAAGTGAGAAAAACACAAGTCTATCAACTAGGGAGAGAAGAAAAATATTTTGCAAGGACATCTGGGCATCTGCTTAACTGTAGGAGAGGCTGGGGTTAGGCCTTTTAAGCACAGTCAAGAATCCCTCTCTCACACCCTCCACCTCCACTGCCTCCCTTCCACTTTATCCTGTGTGTTGGCTTCATGTTCTTTTGTGGCATACCACCTTCCTTGAGAAGGTGAGGGGAACATGCATAGCTGAGGCTAGATTGACTCTCTTCCCTAGTTCTGGCTTCAAAAAGTTCTAGGAGGGACTCTGCTCTAGAGATGAACAATGACCCAAGTCAGGGTCAATCACTTATAACCAAAGGAGCAGAATACTGGGCACAGATGTCACTGAGACTGGCTTTGCACATCAGACGAGTTGCTGTGGTCCAGAAAACCAGCTCGTGGGTGTCAACTACACAAGTTCTCATCTTTCCCTTCAAACCTTATTCCAAACTGTGCTGGGTTTAATACTGTCTATAGTTTAATAAATGAAAAATTCATAGCTTCAACTCTATCTGCCCAAATGACCTCTCTTTACATCTTTTATAGGCAATCCAGCACTCACAGGTTGGAAACTAACCCACTGATTCCTCCCATCTCCATATCTAACTGTCATCAAGTTTTGCCAGTTTTGCCTCCAAAGTACTCCCAGAGCCCTCCACTTCTCTCCAAGTCCACCCTCATCCATCACATAGTTTAAGTCATCACCACCCCTAATCTGGATGAATTCAGTGACCTCCTCAATTGTCTTGCTGGGTTCACTCTTGTTTTACTACAATCCATCCCCAACACAGCTGGTAATGTTACTTTTTTGAAGTATATAAATTAAATGGCTTCTCATTGTTCTTAAGGGAAAATCCAGCTCCTTACCAAGGACTACAGACCCTTAGGGTGATCAAGATTCTGCCTGCTTCTCGGACTCCCTCATTTCCCTTCACACTGCAAGACCCTCACATACCCCACCGACCAAGCCCACTATGTTCCAGGCACACTGGCCTTCTGCATGTTGTTGCCAAGCTACTTTCTAATCTTTGCATCTTTCTTTCTGCTGCCATGCTTTCCGTGGGTCTTTTTCATCTCCATGATGCGGGATTAGTTACTTTTTATGCATGACCATCTGTTTTTGCTTATAACAGTTATCTCTAACAGGAATTACCTTTTTCACCATTTGTTTACATGTTTTCTGTCTCCCCATGATTTTGAGATTTAGAATGATAATATAGACAAAAGAAAAAAGAGAAGGGAACAGCTAAGGAAGAGAAAGTAAAGTGAGGGAGGCCCCAGAGAGGGATTTTTTTTTTTAACTATTTTTTTGAGGGCTGTTTTAGGTATATAACAAAAGGGATTTTGTTTCAGAAGTTCATTTTAGAAACTGAGAATAAGACATGTGTAACAGTATTTGGAATTCTTTTTTTATTTCTTCTTTGAATGTTTGGTAGAATTCCCCAGGGAATCCATCAGTCCCTGGACTCTTGTTTTTTGGGAGGTTTTTGATCACTGCTTCAATCTCATTACTGGTTATTGGCCTATTCAGGTTGTCAATTCCTTCCTGTTTCAGTCTTGATAGTTTATAGGTTTCCAGGAAGGAATCCATTTCTTCCAGGTTGCTTAATTTATTGGCATATTGTTGTTGATAATAATTTCTAATAATTGTTTCTATTTCCTTGGTATTAGTCATGATCTCTTCTCTTTCATTCATAATTTTATTAATTTGGGTCCTTTCTCTTTTCTTTTGGATAAGTCTGGCCAGTGGTTTATCAATCTTATTAATTCTTTCAAAGAACCAGCTTCTAGTTTCGTTGATCTGATTTACTGTATTTCTGGTTTCTAATTCATTGATCTGTGCTCTAATCTTAATTATTTCTCTCCTAATGCATGGCTTAGGCATTGTTTGTTGCTTTTTCTCTAGTTCTTTAAGGTGTAAAGTTAGTTGGTAAATTCGGGATTTTTCTATTTTTTGAGTGAGGCTTGGATGACTGTGTAGTTCCCCCTTAGGACCACCTTTGCAGTATCCCATAGGTTTTGGACTGATGTGTTTTCCTTCTCATTGGTTTCCATGAATAGTTTAAGTTCTTCTTTGATTTCCTGGTGGACCCAAACATTCTTGAGCAGAGTGGTCTTTAGCTTCCAAGTGTTTGAATCTCTTCCAAATTTTTTCTTGTGATTGAGTTCCAGTTTTAAAGCATTAAGGTTTGAGAATATGCAGGGAATAATCTCAAACTTTTGGTATTAGTTGAGACCTGATTTGTGACCCAGTATGTGGTCTATTCTGGAGAAAGTACCATGTGCACTCAAGAAGGATGAGTATTCTGTTGTTTTAGGGTGGAATGTTCTGTATATATCTATGAGGTCCATCTGGCCCAGTGTGTCTTTCAAAGCTCTTGTTTCTTTGTTGATTTTCTGCTTAGATGATCTGCCTATTGCTGAGAGTGGAGTATTGAGATCTCCTACAATTAACATATTATTATCAATATAACTCTTTATTTTGGTTAACAGTTGGCTTATGTAGTTTTCTGCTCCCATATTGGGGGTGTAGATATTTACAATTGTTAGATCTTCTTGTTGGATAGACCCTTTAAGAATGATATAGTGTCCTTCTGTGTCTCTAACTACAGTCTTTAGCTTAAAATCTAATTTGTCTGATATGAGAATTGCTACCCCAGCTTTCTTTTGGGGTCCATTGGCATGGAAGATAGGTCTCCATCCCTTCACTTTCAGTCTGGATATATCTTTAGGTTCAAAATGAGTCTCTTGTAGACAGTATATGCATGGGTCCTGTCTTTTTATCCAATCTGCAACCCTGTGCCATTTTATGGGAGCATTTAGGCCGTTCATGTTGAGAGTGATTATTGAAAGATATGAATTTATTGTCATCATGTTGCCTGTGAAGTCCTTGTTTCTATAGATTGTCCCTCTGAATTTCTGTTCTATATCACTTTTGGCGTCTTTCTCCTTTTCTAGAACTCCCTTAAATATTTCTGGCAGGGCCGGCTTAGTGGTCACATATTCTTTTAGTTTCTGCCAGTCTTGGAAGCTCTGCATCTCTCCATCTATTCTAAATGACAGCCTTGCCAGATAATGTATTCTTGGCTGCATGTTCTTCTGGTTTAGTACCCTGAATATGTCTTGCCAGCCCTTTCTGGCTTGCTGGGTCTCTGTAGATAGGTCTGATGTTATTCTGATGTTTCTCCCTCTGTATATAAGGAATCTCTTCCCCCTAACTGCCCTTAAGATGGTTTCCTTGGTTCTAAGATTTGCGAGTTTTACTATTACATGCTGGAGCATTGGTCTGTTTTCCTTGATCTTGGGAGGAGTCCTCTCTTCCTCTAGGACATGAATGTTTGTTTCATTCCCCAGATTAGGGAAGTTCTCAGCTGCAATTTGCTCAAATATATCTCCTAATCCTCTCTCTCTTTCCTCCCTCTCAGGGATCCCAATAATTCAGACATTGGAACGTTTCATGGCATCACTTATTTCTCTAATTCTGTTTCCATAGATTTTGAGCTGTTTCTCCCAGGCCTCCTCTTTTTCTTCTTTTCTATCAGTTGGTCTAGATCACTAATTCATTCTTCTGCCTCATTTACCCTAGCTTTTACAGTATCTAGATTAGATTGGATCTCATTGATAGCATTTTTAAATTCTGCCAGTTCAGCCTTTATTTCTGCCCTTAGAGACTCAATGTTGCCATTAATCATTTTCTCCATTCTAGCTATCGTTATCCTGTTCGAAGTCCATTTCCAACATCTTGGTTATATCCATATCCATTTGTAAATCTGCAGCAGAAGTTACAGTCTCTGAGTCTTTCCTATTTGGGGGGTTCCTCCTCCTAGTCATTCTGTTGAGGGGTGGTTGAGGGAATGTACAGAGACCAAATTATTGACCACAACCCATGCAAGATGCACCTGTTTTATAGGGACCTTAGGGTTGTCGGCCTCTTGTTCTCCCAGCCTGTGTTCTGAGGGAGGGGCCTGCCTCACTGTTACTCAGGCAATCCTGTTTGGGTAGAGTTGCCCTGCCCCCTGTGGGGGGGGGTGGGCTCAGTGAAAGCCTGTTTTGGGGGGCTTTTGTTCTCTGGTGGCTTTCCCTGGTGGTTTTCCACATCTCTTTTGAGAGTCAGAGCAGAAGTGACCATTTCCAACCCTCTGCCTCAGAACAGAGAAATTGCAGTCTGTTCTCCAGTGAGCTCTCCAGGCCACAGTATCTCTGTTTCTGTCTGTGCCACTAAAAACCACAGCACCCTGGGTTGTGCTCCCCTCAGCAGCACTCCCAGTCCTTGCCTCCTGGTCAGGGCACGTCTCTTCCCTTTGTGCTTCTAAAACCACCAGCTGCCCCCAGTTCACATGCACGGCACCGCTGCTCCCGGTTTTAGCCCGGGAAGCTGCCCTAAAGTCCTTTCCCCACTGCTATGGGTCTGCGAGTCTCTGCCTTGTCCCCAGCCTGGGTGCCTTTCAAGCACCCATGGTGCAGGATCCCCACAGCTCCTTCCCCCTTCTGTTTGTCTTCTGATATCTGCCCATGTAATCATGGCTCCCCTCTTCATACCCTGAAACCCACCACCTGTGATATTCTGTTTGTAGAGTTATTCTGTTTGTTCTCAGGCTTATTCCAGGGGGTTTCAGAGTGGTCTGATAGATATCCAGCTCAATTCAGGGGACTGGTTGGAATAGGGTCCCCTACTCCTCTGCCATCTTTCTGATCTGACCCCTTATTTGTGTTTAACACCAGTTTGAGTTAATTCTTTCACATTGATTAGTCATAGAAAGGAAAGAAGGAATTGAAAAGAGAGCTTTAAAACTTGGTCTTCAAATTTGGGAAACAGGAGTGAATTTCTGATATCATAGCTTTGTCCTGGTGGGGATTAGGGAGAATCATGGCACAACTGAAGACAGTCTTTTGTGCTTTTGGATCAGTTTTCAGCTTATTGTGTAGGGAGAGCACAAGAAGGCCGTTTGGTGCAGAGCAGGCAAAAGAAAGCCAGAGAAGGTGATGGCTAAGGAAACCATCCTTAAAGACAGCCCATACCTCAAGGGACAAACACCATTCCAAGTTAATACAAGACAGCAAACCTTTTACTGTGCCAACGCAGAGCCAAGCTCTGTCCTAAATGCTGCACATATATTAGCTCATTATTCCTCACTCTAACCTCATTGTCACTGTTCAGATGGAAAACGTGAGGTCCAGGAGACTTGCTTCCCCTGCCAGTAAATGGAGAAGCTGGTATTTAAACCAAGGCATTATTGCTACAGAGGCTGTCCCACCACTCCCTTGTGTAGAAAGAGTAACTTTATTCTAATTCTAGCAATTGCTAGAAATCGGCCATTTATATATCACATTGTCACAGCCATGGATGATTGTGATGCATTACAGGTTAAAGCAAGTTGCTGTGTTTTTTTTTTTGGAACACAATGAATTAGACTTATTATTGAATTAGGCTTTAATACAGACAATTCTAGAGGAAGTGCCATGTTTTTCTAGGCTCATTTATCCTCTTAAATATTACTTCATTTAGTATTTATACATTGTTCATCTTATAGAATAGTAACCCCCAATCTGAGATAGCCAACTCCCCAAGGTCCACTTTGTAGTAAAGAAAGGACAAATGATTTTTTTCATACTTAAGAAGCTAATGGATTTGGTAAAGGTACCCATTAAGAGGCCAAATACAAACTTTTTTTTGCTTTTGCAAGAAAATGTTGGAAGCAATTATTCTACAGCACAGTTAATTTCCCCATGCCATATTAACAGTTACTTGCTGTTGATTAAGTACAATGCTAAGTTTGATTATGGAAACATCATTGATTCATGTGTAAAACACATCATCCCATTGTATCTCTTATTGGCCAAATCTAACTGCTGGCAGCCACCAGAAACCTTGGCAGATAGAGAAGGAAGGAATCAGGCACTGGTAGAGGTAGCCTTGATCTTGGGAGGACTATTGAAAAGTTATGACAACCATGTATCCTGACCCTCACCCAGAAAAATAATCCCAAATTTTGTAGACATTTTAAGGGGATTCATGACTTTCCAAAACTGGTTTAATAAAGTATTTTTGGATTTACAGAATACATTTCAGTCTTTTAAACATTTTATTCCAATTAAAATTCAAATTTCTAAGCCATGGAAACAGATGCATGAAGTGAAATGATTTAACTGATGATATGGGGCAACAGTATTAACATGAGAATAAAAATTCATGGACTTCCTGCTTACCTTTCTTGGATAAGAGAGTCTCTAATTCAGTTATCATCTCCATTTCCCTCCCCCAGTGTCCTAAGAAGGAAATTCTTGTGAGAAGATAGACTAAAGGGAGGTATGTGACAGCAGGTGGGTGAGAAGGGGATGTTGGCTTTGTGGGAGGATCAGGTGGAAGTGTTTAAGCAACTGTGTTGGGTAAGGAAGGTGAATAGGAGAAAATTTGAAGTAAGTATGCAGTGGACTAATTATAGACCTCTCAAAGGTACAATTTCTTTTTCGGTTCTTTATGGCTGTTGAGAAGTGCTTTGAATGCAACACAACTGTAATATCCAATTAGATGACAGCCAAAGTGTTGGAGGACTGCAGTGGTACATGAAAAGTGGAGATCCAGTTTCTTTTTTTAAAAGATTTTATTTATTTATTTGAGAGAGAGAGAGAGAGTACAAGAAAGAGAGAGAGAGAGAGAGAGAGAGAGGAGAAAGACCATGAGCAGGGGGAGGGGCAGAGGGAGAGGGAGAAGCAGACTCCCTGCTGAGCAGGGAGATGGGAAGTGGGGCTCTGCAGGGCTCTATCCCAGGACCCTGGGATCATGACCTGAACCGAAGGCAGATGCTTAACCTACTGAGCCACCCAGGTGTCCCAGAGGTCCAGTTTCAAACAGCTCCCCCCTTCTCAGGCTTGAATGGGACCCCTCCTGGATGTTTTCCTTTCTCTTTCTCTGTCCCCATCCCAACTAAACAACAAACAAACAAACAAACAAACAAACCCTAAGTTATAAACTTCTGCCCTAGGGGATATTAGTTTTAAACCTAAAAATGTCTATGATAATGAATATCTCACCTATTCGATAGTCCCTCACCTTCTCAATTCCTGAGGGGTACCTGGGTGGCTCAGTCGGTGAAGGATCTGCCTTCCTCTGAGGTCATGATCCCAGGGTCCTGGGACAGAGTCTGACATCAGGCTCCTTGCTCAGCGAGGAGTCTACTTCTCCCTCTGCCTCTGCCCCTTCCCCTGCTTCTGTGCTCTCTCTCACTCTCTCAAATAAATAAAAAAAAAATCTTCAAAACAAATAGTTACTGTAATAGATTATAACTCATTGAATTAATAAGTGAATAAGAAACCTGTGAGTACATACCAGTAGAAGGAAACAAACAATTAAACAAATAAAGGAATAAGGTAGAAGGGAAAGCTCTTCCTTAGAGGAGCATGTCAAGAAATATATGAAAAAGGAATAATAGAGTTATAAAATTACTACTTTGCATCCATCACCATAATAATTCTCAGGCAAGAATTTTCACGAAATACTGAAATCACTAGGTGAAATTGGGGGAGGGGCAAGTTATTTACACAGTCTCCTAGTATCTGTCCATAGATTACTTACTTATCCAAGAGAAAAATGTAGCTTCCCAGTGGAGAAATTGAGATGGCACCACCATTACTAAGGGACCACACCCAAACTAAGAGATAGTCTACAAACCAGCAGCCCTGAATTCTTCAGAAATGTCAGTGTCACACACTCACACACAAACCCAAAAAACAGAAAACTCAGAAATGTCAATGTCATGGAAAACAATGAGGATTGTTGCAGATTAAAGGACTCTAAGTGGACATGATATCTAAATGCACATACAATCCGAAATTGGATTGGATCTTTGATTGGAAAAAGAAAATTGCTTTTAGGATAGTTTTGGGACAATCATCAAAACTTGAAAATTCACTGTATTATCTAATGGGATAAAGTCTGGCATCAGGCTCCCTGTTCAGGTAGTATAGTATTCAATCCATGTTAAATTTTCTAAATTTCATAATTGCACTGTGATGATATAAAAGATTGTTCTGGTTATTAGGAGATGCACACTAAATATTTATAGGTGAAGGGTCATGATTTCTTCAACTTACAGCAAATAATTTTTTAAAAAATAAAAATTGAATTAAGGGATAGACAAAGACAGACAGACACAGAGAATGCCAATGTGGCAAAGTGTTCATAGTGGGAGAATAGAGGTAAAGGGCATATGGACATTGGTAATATTCTTTCAACTTTTTTGTTGTCTTTAATTTTTTCTTTTTCTTTTTTCTTTTTTTTTTGTTTTATTGAGGTATAATTAAAAAAACTTTATATATTTAAGGTGTACAATGTAATGGTTTGATATAAGTATACATTGTGAAATAATTACCACAATCAGGCTAATTAACATTCATTACCTCACAGTTACTTTTTTTGTGATGAGAACACTCAAAATCTCTCTTAACAAAGTATTTAACACAGTAATATTAACAATAGCCAACATGCTGTACATTAGATTCTCCAGAACTTATCCATCTTCAGAAAAATTTTTAATTCCAATATAGTTAACATACGTGTTATATTAGTTTCAGATGTACAATATTGTGATTCAACAATTCTATACATTACTAGTGCTCATCCCGACAAATGCACTCTTAATCCCCATCATGTATTTTGTCCATCCCCTTATTCACTTCCCCTCTGGTAACCATCACTTTGTTCTCTACAGTTGGGTCTCTTTCTTGGGGTGCCTGGGTGGCTCAGCCTTGGTGGCTCAGTCAGTTAAGCATCTGCCTTTGGCTCAGGTCATGATCTTGAGGTCCTGGGATCATTCGAGCCCCACACTGGGCTCCCTGATCAGTGGAGAGTCTGCTTCTCTCTCTGCCACTCTCCCCTTTTCCCCCCACTTGTGCTCTCTGCTCTCTCATGCTCTCTCAAATAAATAAAATCTTTAAAAAAAGAGTCTGTTTCTTGGTTTGTCTCTCTCTTTTTTTCTTTGCTCATCTTTATTTCTTTCAAAATAAAAAGTTTAATAAAAAATAACTTCTTGAAAGAAGGTGAAGGGAGAATAATTTCTTTCAAAATTTTACTCTTTAACACTAATGTGTATTTTTACAAAAATGTTTGAAAACAGGAGTCAAAACACTAAAGTTATCTGTCCTTTTACCACATAGATTTAGCAATGTCAACATTTAGAATGAATATTATAAATGTACTTTTTTTTATTTTTTTCACTTAATATTTATAAGCAGTTTCTCAGGATTTAATTTTTCTTGAAGACTTGAAATTGTTTATTGTTTTACTTTATTAAATATAATTTTGTCTATTTTTTGTGTTCTTGTTATAAAGGTCACCAATTTAATATTAAAGAAAATGTTAAACAGTTCTTGTAACTAATATTTCTTTTGTTATTTTAAAAAATGTGCCAGATACATGATAAGCACTGGAGGTATTGAACAGAAGGGCAGATCCCTGTCTCAGTGAGGCAGGTAAATTGAATTAGGAGGTCATATTTGATGAATATAGACAGCCAGATTTCATTTTTTGAAATATACTTACATATGTTTTCTATATTGGATATTTTAAAATTTGGATGTATTTTCTCTCTTAAAAAAGTGAAAATTATATATGGTTTTAAATCAATATGTATTCTTTCACCTCTGTTAAAAACAAAAATAAAAACAAAACAAAAGACTCAGCTCTTTAATATTAGAACATTTCTTTATTTTTCTATATTATAAAAAATAATGAATTGATGTAGCCTTTAAGTCTCTCAGCTCCCTAGTAGGTTTTCATCCTGTTTCTCCAATGTAATATTGGCTCTGTTGTCTCAAGCCCAATATTCATTGTCCCTATGGCTCTTACATGGTCCCAGAGGGACTATGGATGTACTTGACAGAAAGATGCCAACATTCACAGTTAGAAGGTAATCAAGTTTCTTTAATGTCAAAGTTGGTGGATACTTAGTAAGAAAGGTACACAAAATGGCATATAGTACAATGTCTTCCCAGACAACAGTGTCTCTTTCCAGGTGACCCAAAACTCCTCAGGTCGGCAAACAGCTGTGGGTGACCACACTTACAAGGAGTGAGAGTTCCTAGATGCAGAAGGCCCTTTTGTACTTGTCCAAAAGACATTTTATACCCCATTGGCTTTCTCCTGCCTGACCGTTCTGGGATCTTGCAGCTACACCTTCCTGCACATTAGGTGTAAATAACCAGTGTACCACCTCCCCTGCACATTTCTGAGTGTTTTCTTGGAAACAGAAAAGGAATTCTCAACTTTGCTTCACAAGTGTGTGGCTGAGGTGCTCTTCAGTGTTCTCATAGGACAGGTTGGATGTTTTAGAGTCAAATAGTGAGATAGGTATTAGAACAATCCTAAAGCCACACATTATTACCTGTTTGAAAATGATAAATCAAGATATAGTAAGACAGTATGTGGAACTTGATATGTTCACCCAACAAGAGACATTGCTCATGAGAGACAGGGCCTCAGAATCCTAGCAAAGTAAATCCTAGCAAAGCAATGAAATGAAACTTGAAGGCCATTTTTCAGGTATGATGAGCCAAAATTATGCTTCCCTGACAAGAAGGGACAGAAATTTTACCCCAACCTTCAGTGAGACAGAAACTGTCAAAAGAGTAACTCAAAGACATCTAGTTAATTGTCATCAACTGTTTACTTTTATACAAGTAGGAGACAATAATCAGTTTTATCAACGTTTTCTAACAAAGGAAAATAAGATATGCTTATGAGAACAGAAGCAAAGAGGGAAGACAAGGATGCAGAGAGTTTGCATATTTTTGGGATAAACTGATTTATGGTAAGCTAGCAAAGAAGTCAATGCAGAGCAGGTTGACCAGGAGTATTAGTGACAACATTTCCAGTTGTTATGGACTCTCTGGAAAGATTAAGTTTGGTGCACATGTGACAAGTGTCCTTATGTCTGCTAGTGTCCTGTCAGCAACTCCACTTTAGTAAGGCCAATTCTGCCACATTTTCCTTATTGAGATTTTTCACTACAAACCTGAGTGCCAAATGGCAAGTCTCCATCCTATTGACAATGTTGTTGTTGTCCTTCTTAGCAGGGTAGGTGTCTATGCACAGAAGTATGTCACACTGAGATGCACTGTGACTCAAATGTAATCTGGCTCCTTGTTGAACTGTCAATGGACCAAAGTGTTCTTTGTGGATCTCAAAAAAATAGCATTTGCTGTAAGGCCAGGCTACCCAGAGTCTGAGAAAGTGCTTCCTGGGCTCACAGGCAAGGAGAAGGGTTTCCTTAATTCTAGGTGGGCAGAATACAGCCTCACACAGAAAAGCAAACACTGTGAAGACCAGGACACCAGCTCTAGGAGCCAGGTTCTGTGGGGCAACAGAAACATAAGCCAGCAGAGGAGGTTGCCAGGGGGTAGACTTCTCAGGCTAAAGGCACCAGTGGCCCAAGAGTTTCCTTGGCCACTGAGGATGGCTCAGGGACTGCCAAAGTACTGAGGATGAGAAAGGACTACAAGACTAGACTTTTCGCAGCTCTCCCAGGTAGGGACTGGGGTAAAAAAAAAGTGCCTCTGACACCCATATCCTTAATTAGCCCTCAAGTCAGGAAGAGTCTGGAGAAGTCAGGGCTATTAGCTGATTTGACCCAGTGAGAGTTTCATTATTCTAGAAAGGCATTTTCTCACTATTAGACAGAGAGCTACCAGATTGCACCATCTTAAACACATTCTGATATAATTTGGTACTTTTGGACAACAAGGAAACATACTCATGTTGTAATGACATCAGTCTGAATTAAAAATATGCCAGACTTGTCAGCCTGACCCCAAACTGTCTCAGAAACACAAAGCATTAGGACTAGAATCTTAAGGATTATTTCGTCCAAACACATGCTTTTACAGATAAGGAAACTGAGGTTTAGAGAGATGCAAAGGTTGCTGTTCCCAAGTTACTACAGGAGTTTAGAGGCAAACCCAGTGCTAGATTTGAGATCTGCTCATTGTCAGCTGAATTATGTGTTGGCAACATGCGCTAAACCTCCTTATTTGTTGTTAAATAATTGTGTCCATAGTAAATGAGTGTGCTTGTGATAGCCACACATTTTAGTCTCTTTTTTACTGTGGTAAAATACACACAACATAAAATTTACTATTTTAACCATTTTTAACTTTAATGCTACAGATCAGTGGCACTAAGTACATTCACTTTGATGTGCAACCATCACAACTATCCACCTCTGGAACTGTTTTCATCTTGCAAAACTGAAACTGCAGCCATTAAACACTGGTCCTGCCCCCACCCCCAGCCCCTGGCAGCCACTCTTCTACTTTCTGTCTCTGTGAATTTGACCTCTATAAGTGGAACCATAGAGTATTTGTCTTTTGTGTCTGTCTTATTTCACTGAACATACTGTCTTCTGATTCATGCTTACTGTAGCATATAACAGAATTTCCTTCCTTTCTATGGCTGAATAATATTCTACTGTATGTGTAGACCACATTTTGTTGAGTATTCATTCATCCACTGATGGACATTTGGATTGTTTCCACCTTTTGGCTACCATAAATAGTGCTACTACAAACATTATTGTGCAAATAGCTGCTTGAATCCCTGCTTTCACTTCTCTGAGTATGTACCCAGGAGTGGGATTCTGGATCATATGATAAATCTGTTTAGTTTTTTTGAGGAGCTGCCATACTGTTTTCCACAGCAGCTGCCCCATTTACAGTCCCATCATTAGTGCACAGGGTTCCAATTTCTCCACATAACACTTATTTATTTGCTTTGGTTTGTTTTTTGATAGTTGTCATCCTAATGGATGTGAAGTGATATCTCACTGTGGGTTTGATTTGCATTTCCCTAATAATTTAGTGATGTTGAGCAGCTCTTCACATGTGTAGCTTCTGTTTATCACCTATTTTTTCAACAGTCATTTTTTTCTGTGTGCACAGCTGTCTATTTGCAGCAGGGCACCATGAGATCTGGGGCCCTGGAGCATTTGTCTGCCTGTGACTTTTTGGAGGGGCAGTTTGAAGTTGAAAAATCAATGCTCTGTGTCAGAGAGAGATGAAAGGATTGGAGGAGGGGGGTTATTTTATTTTTTAAAAGATTTTATTTATTTATTTGAGAGAGAAAGAGAGAGAGAGAGAGGGAGGTGAAGGACAGAGGGAGAAGCAGACTCCCTGCTAAGCAGGGACCCCCCCCCCAATGTGGGTCTCAATCCCCTGACTCCAAGATCAATCCCCTGACTCCAGGATCATGATCTGAGCCAAAGGCAGACACTTAACTGACTGAGCCACCCAGGCATCCCTATGGAGGGGGTTTAAAACAGGGAAGGGTGGTGTTAGTGAATCTAGGTCAAATTGTTAAGTCTTACTGTTCTCTCTCACTTCTGACATCCAGTCAGTGACAGATCCTTGAGTTTTACTGAATCATTCAACTTTGATGGTCTCTCTTACTTCCACTCCTTTTCCATGCTTATTGTCAGTCCACTTCTCCTTCCCAACACATCAAATTATGGATATAAAAGTATTATGCAAATGGAAGGAATTATTAAATAGAACATATACACTAGCCTCAGGCCTCCCTCCAACACCACTTGTCACTCATTCACAGCTGACAAAATAACCCTACCCTGCTACAATTTGACTTTAATCCCCTCTTCCCATTTTCTCTCATGCTTGTCTCACAACCAACTTGCCTTCCTTCTCCCTCCCTCCCTCCTTACCCTCCTCTCTTTCCCTCCTTCCTGGTCATTTTTCTCACTGTCTACTGAACATGGCATTCAGTTTCCTACATCAGGATGCTAGTTCCCTGTTCCCTAGTACTCAAATGTTTCCCACCTTCTTCTCAAGTTGCCCAATCCTAACTGTCCTACAAGTAGTATAGTCTTTCCTCTTTTTGGGTATGTTCTAGGTCATTGAAATCCTCAGAGCCACTTTCCCAGACTCCTTAGATCCAATTGACCTTGGCTCTCAGGACCCATGTGGTGGATTGCTTTCCTTTTCATTTTATTTTGCTTTGATTCCTGTGCTAGACTGCAGGAATGTCTTGAGGCAGAGACCATGCCTCACTCATCCAGAGACACAAAAAGCAGAAAGAGCAGAAACTCAGGGCAGAAACTTAACATCCATCTATTTGCAGCCCTGCTACTTGCTAGCTTTGTGGTTTGGGGTTGTTTTTCTCATCAGTTTACAATAAGGTGCTACTAAGTAATCATTATCATCATTTTCTCTCCAATACTTATGATTTGTTTTATCACATAGTATAGAATCAGCTTCATAAACCTATGAGTTCCTTGCTTTTGTGTTCCCAGGCTAGTGGCTACAAAGCACACACAATAATGTCAACTCTGAAAATTCTCACTGCAGAAACAGTTGTTTAACGTCCAAGTGTATATTTTGTGTGCATTTCTGTTCTATAAAACCCTAGTTTCTGGTACTTTGAGCAAATGAGCTACAATTTGTTTTTTATTATATAGTAAATATGCAGACCAAAAGAACATGTGCACCCTAAGAAAAAACAAAGACATTTTGTTCCACCTTTAAATGTACAGGTACTGTAACAAGAGTACTCCTATAGGAAGAGTAGCAAGATGGTGGAGGAGTAGGAGACCTAAATTTCATCTGGTCCCAGCAATTAAGCTACATAGGGATCAAACCATTCAGAACACCTATGAACTCAACAGGAGATTGAAGAAAAGAATAGCAGCAACTCTCTGAACAGAAAAGCAACCACTTTCTGGAAGGTAGGATGTGTGGGGAAGTGAATCTGAGGCGGTATTCAGGAAAATAGATGGTGGGGGAGGGGGCCTCGGTCTGCCGCTACTGGCAAGTGATAGAGCAGCAGAGCACAAAATCAGAACTTTTAGAAGTCTGCTCCACTGAGGGATGTTGCTCCAGTGGCTAAGTGGGAGGTGGAACCCTCACGGGGACAGTGTGGTCTCAGGACCCTCGGGGTCACAGAAAGACCAGGGGTACCTGAGTGCAGCAGAGCTCCCAGGTATCAGAGCAGGGAAGCCAGCTGCAGAGACAGAGCAGAGGAGTGGGCTCTAAGCTCGGGGTTGCCATAAACCATGATCCGTGGCACAGTTGAGCCACTGCTCTTCCAGCAGGGACCCAACAAGTGGCAGATCTGGGGAGAGTCCCCTTCCTGCCTGGGGAGGAGCAGCGCAGGAACACACCACAAAGATTTGCTGAGTTTGGAGACTCCAAACGGGGATCAGGTGCCAGAGATAGAAATGCTCGGTCACAGGCTGGGTGAGCATGGAGTGCGGCCAGAGGCCAGGGAGACGGGAGTGATTGATTGCTTTTCTCTGTGGGAGCACTGAGGAGTGGGGACACGAGTTCTCAGCTCCTCTGGGGCAGAGATTAGGAGGCCACCATTTTCACTCTCATCCTCCAAATCTGTAGGGAGAGCTTGCAGGGAACAAAAGCTCCCAAGAGCAAACCCAAGCAGATTACTTACCACGGACCCAGCAAGGGCGGGGTAATTCCACCTCTGGCAAAGACATTTGGGAACCACGGCAACAGGCCCCTCCCCCAGAAGATCAGCAAGAACAGCCAGCCAAGACCAAGTTTACCTATTGTTGAGAACGGCAGAACTCCTGCGCTAGGGGAATACTGCACATAGAATTCATGGCATTTTTACCATGATTCTTTAATCTTTCAAAGTTATTTTTTTAACTTTTTTTAAATTTTTCTTTTGCCCTTTTTCAATGAACATCTTATCAATCCCTTTTAAAAAAATTCTTTTTTATTTTTCATTTTTAGAGTCATATTCTATCCCTTCAAAGTAGTTACCTTAGCTTAGGTATATATATATATATATAAATTGTTCTCTCTAAAATTTTGGGATACAGTTTCTTCTAACAGACCAAAATATACCCTAAAACTCTAGGGTATAGCTTTGTTCTCGTCACATGCCTGATCACATTCTCTCCCTTTTTATTGTTATTTTTTTAAATCCTTTTCTTTCTTTTTTCAACCAACTTATCTTATAAATTGTTTTATAAAATCTTTTATAATTTTCATCTTTACAGCCATATTCCATCCCGTCATTGTATTTACAATTATTTTTGTACATTTATAAGCTTTTTTTTTCTTTAAAATTTTGGGAGGCACTTTCATCTAACGGACCAAAATACACCCCAAATCTAGTGTGTGGCACTGAACTATTCACCAGCCTGATCATATTTGATCATATTGTTTCTTTATTTGTTTGTTTGTTTTTATCTTTTTCTTTTTTTCTTTTTTTCTTTCCTTCCCTTTCTTTTCCCCCGGTTTCAGGCCTCTTCTGATTTCTTCAGTGTATATTTACTGAGGACGTTGTTACCCTGTTAGCATTTTGTTCAGTCATTCATCTGTTCTCCTCTGGATGAAATGACAAGATGGAAAATATCACCTCAACAAAAAGAACAAGAGGCAGTACTGACTGCCAGGGACCTAATCAATATGGATATTAGTAAGATGTCAGAACTAGAGTTCAGAATGATGATTTTAAAGATACTAGCTGGGCCTGAAAAAACCATGGAAGATATTAGAGAAACCATTTCTGGAGAAATAAAAGAACTAAAATCTAACCAAGTCGAAATAAAAATTCTATTAATGAGGTGCAATAAAAAATGGGGGTGCTAACTGCTAGGATAAATGAGGCAGAAAAGAGAATTAGTGATATAGAAGACCAAATGATGGAAAATAAAGAAGCTGAGAAAAAGAGAGATAAACAACTACTGGATCACAAGGGCAGAATTCGAGAGATAAGTGATACCATAAGACAAAACAACATTAGAATAATTGGGATCCCAGAAGAAGAAGAAGAAAGAGAGAGAGGGGCAGAAAGTATATTGGAGCAAATTACAGCAGAGAATGTCCCAAATCTGTGGAAGGAAACAGGTATCAAAATCCGGGAGGCACAGAGAACTCCCCACAAAATCAATAAAAATAGGTCAACACCCCGACATCTAATAGTAAAACTTACAAGTCTCAGAGACAAAGAGAAAATCCTGAAAGCAGCTCGGGAGAAGAGATCTGTAACCGACAATGGTAGAAACATTAGACTGGCAACAGACCTATCCACAGAGACCTGGCAGGCCAGGAAGGACTGGCATGATATATTTAGAGCACTAAATGAGAAAAATATGCAGCCAAGAATATTATATCCAGCTGGGCTGTCACCGAAAATAGGACAGATAAAAAGCTTCCAGGACAAACAAAAACTAAAGGAATTTGCAAACACGAAACCAGCCCTCCAAGAAATATTGAAAGGAGTCCTCTAAGCAAAGAGAGAGCCTAAAAGTAACATAGACCAAAAAGGAACACAGATAATGTACAGTAACAGTCACTTTACAGGCAATACAATGGCACTAAATTCATATCTTTCAATATTACCCAAAATGGAAATGGGCAAAATGCTACAATCAAAAGACACAGGGTATCAGATTGGATAAAAAAACAAGACCTATCGATATGCTGTCTGCAAGAGACTCATTTTAGACCCAAAGACACCCCCAGATTGAAAGTGAAGGGGTGGAAAACCATTTACCATGCCAATGGACACCAAAAGAAAGCTGGGTGGCAATCCTTATATTGGACAAATTACATTTTAAACCAAAGACTATAATAAGAGAGGAGGAAGGACACTATATTCTACTTGAAGGGTCTATCCAACAAGAAGCTCTAACAATTGTAGATATCTATGCCCCTAACTTGGGAGCAGCCAATTAATAACAAAAGCAAAGAAACACATCGACAACAATACAATAATAGTAGGGGACTTTAACAACCCCCCTGACTGAAATGGACAGATCATCTAAGCAAAAGATCAACAAGGAAATAAAGACTTTGAAGGACACAATGGACCAAATGGACTTCACAGATATATTCAGAAAATTCCATCCCAAAGCAACAGAATACACATTCTTCTCTAGTGCCCATGGAACATTCTCCAGAATATATCACATATTAGCTCACAAATCAGGTTTCAACCAGTACCAAAAGACTGGGATCATTCTCTGCATATTTTCAGACCACAATGCTTTGAAACTAGAACTCAATCACAAGAGGAAAGTCGGAAAGAACTCAAACACATAAAGGCTAAAAAGCATCCTACTAAAGAATGAATGGGTTAACCAGGAATTAAAAGAAGAATAAAAAAATTCATGGAAACCAATGAAAATGAAAACACAACTGTTCAAAATCATTGGGATGCAGCAAAGGTGGTCCTAAGAGGAAAGTATATAGCAATACAAGCCTTTCTCAAGAAACAGGAAAGGTCTCAAATACACAACCTAACCCTACACCTAAAGGAGCTGGAGAAAGAAGAACAAATAAAGCCTAACCAGCAGGAGAAGAGAAATAATAATGATCAGAGCAGAAATCAAAGAAACAGAAACCAAAAGAACGGTAGAACAGATCAACAAAACTAGGAGCTGGTTTTTTGTAAGAATTAACAAGATTGATAAACACTTGGCCAGACTTATCAAAAAAAAAAAATGACCCAAATCAATAAAATCATGAATGAAAGAGGAGAGATCACCACCAACACCAAAGAAATACAAACAATTCTAAGAATATATTATGAGCAACTATATGCCAGCAAATTAGATAATCTGGAAGAAATGGATGCATTCCTAGAAATGGATCAACTACCAAAACTGAACCAGGAAGAAATAGAAAACCTGAACAGCCCTATAACCACTAAGGAAATTGAAGCAGTCATCAAAAATCTCCCAAAAAACAAAATCCCAGGGCCAGATGGCTTCCCAGGGGAATTCTACCAAACATTTAAAGAAGAATTAATACCTATTCTTCTGAAACTGTCCAAGAAATAGAAATGGAGGGAAAACTTCCAACTCGTTTTATGAGGCCACCATTACCTTGATCCCCAAACCAGACAAAAACCCCATCAAAAAGGAGAATTACCAATATTCTTGATGAACATGGATGCAAAAATTTTCACCAAAATACTAGCCAATAGGATCCAACAGTACATTAAAAGGATTATTCACCATAACCTAGGGGGATTTATCCCTGGGCTGCAAGGTTGCTTCAATATCCACAAATCAATCAGTATGATACAATACATTAATAACAGAAAGAACAAGAACCGTCTGATCCTCTCAATAGATGCAGAAAAAGCATTTGACAAAGTACAGCATCCTTTCTTGATCAAAACTCTTCAAAGTATAGGGATATAGGGTACATACCTCAATATCATGAAAGCCATTTATGAAAAACCCACAGCGAATATCATTCTCAATGGAGAAAAACTGAGAGCTTTCCCCCTAAGGTCAGGAACGCAGCAGGGTGTCCACTATCACCACTGCTATTCAACATAGTATTAGAATTCCTAGCTACAACAATCAGACAAGAAAAAGACATAAAAGGCATCCGAATCAGCAAAGAAGAAGTCAAACTCTCACTCTTTGCAGATGACATGATACTTTATGTGAAAAACCCAAAGACTCCACCCCAAAACTGCTAGAACTCATACAGGAATTCAGTAAATTGGCAGGATATAAAATCAATGCACAGAAATCAGTGGCATTCCTATACATCAACAACAAGACAGAAGAAAGAGGAATTAAGGAGTCAATCCCATTTACAATTGCACCCAAAACCATAAGATACCTAGGAATAAATCTAACCAAAGAGGCAAAGAATCTGTACTCAGAAAACTATAAAATACTCATGAAAGAAATTGAGGAAGGCACAAAAAAATGGAAAAACGTCCCATGCTCATGGATTGGAAGAACAAATATTGTGAAGATGTCAATTCTACCTAGAGCAATCTACATATTTAATGCAATCCCTATCAAAGGACCATCCACTTTTTTCAAAGAAATGGAACAAATAATCCTTAAATTTTTATGGAACCAGAAAAGACCCTGAATAGCCAGAGGAATGTTGAAAATAAAAGCAAAGCTGGTGGCATCACAATTCTGGATTTCCAGCTCTATTAGAAAGCTGTGATCATCAAGACAGTATGGTACTGGCACAAAAACAGACACATCGATCAGTGGAACAGAAGAGAGAGTCCAGAAGTGGACCCTCAACTCTATGGTCAACTAGTCTTTGACAAAGCAGGAAAGAATATCCAATGGAAAAAAGACAGTCTCTTCAACAAATGGTGTTGGGAAAATTGGAGAGCCACATGCAAAAGAATGAAACTGGACCATTTCCTTACACCACAAATGAAAATAGACTCAAAATTGTTGAAAGACCTAAATGTGAGACAGGAGTCCATCAAAATCCTAAAGAAGAACACAGGCAGCAACCTCTTCGACTTCAGCCCCAGCCACTTCTTCTTAGAAACATCACCAAAGGCAAGGGAAGAAAGGGCAAAAATGAACTCCTGGGACTTCTTCAAGATAAAAAGCTTTTGCACAGCAAAAGAAACAGTCAACAAAACCAAAAGACAACTGGCAGAATGGGAGAAGATATTTGCAAATGACATTTCAGATAAAGGGCTAGTATCCAAAATCTATAAAGAACCCTTAAACTCATCACCCAAAGAACAAACGATCCAATCAAGAAATGGGCAGAAGACATGAACAGACATTTTTCCAAAGAAGACATCCAAATGGCCAACAGACATATGAAAAAATGCTCAACATCGCTTGGCATCAGGGAAATCCGAATCAAAACCTCAATGAGATACCACCTCACACCAGTCAGAATGGCTAAAAGTAACAAGTCAGGAAATGACAGATGTTGGCGGGGATGCAGCAAAAGGCGAGCCCTCCTACACTGTTGGTGGGAATGCAAGCTGGTGTAGCCACTCTGGAAAACAGTATGGAGGTTTCTCAAAAAGTTGAAAATAGAGGTACCATTCGACCCAGCAATTGCACTACTGGGTATTTACCACAAAGATACAAATGTAGGGATCTAAAGGGGTACGTGCACCCCGATGTTTATATCAGCAATGTCCACAATAGCCAAACTGTGGAAAGAGCCAAGATGTCCCTCGACAAACGAATGGATAAAGACGAAGTGGTATATATATACAATGGAATATTATGTAGCCATCAAAAGGAATAAAATCTTGCCATTTACAATGACATGGATGGAACTGGAAGGTATTATGCTGAGGAAAATAAGTCAATCAGAGAAAGACATGTATCATATGACCTCACTGATATGAGGAATTCTTAATCTCAGGAAACCAACTGAGGGTTGCTGTAGTGGTGGGAGGTGGGAGGGATGAGGTGGCTGAGTCATAGACATTGGGGACGGTATGTGCTATGGTGAGTGCTGTGAACTGTAAGACTGTTGAATCACAGATCTGTACCTCTGAAACAAATAATACATTATATGTTAAAAAAAAGAAAAGAAGAAGATAGCAGGAAGAGAAAAATTAATGGGTGGAAATCAGAGGGAGAGATGAAACATGAGAGACTATGGACTCTGAGAAAAAAACTGAGGGTTCTAGAGGGGAGGGGGTGGGGGGATGGGTTGGCCTGGTGATGGGTATTAAAGAGGACATGTACTGCATGGAGCACTCGGTGTTTTACTCAAACAATGAATCATGGAACACTACATCAAAAACTAATGATGTAATGTATGGTGATTAACATAACATAATAATAATAATAAAAAAGAGTACTCCTATAAATGAGTTGTTTTGGGGGGCTTAAAATAAATCTGGTCAATTAAATTTAATAACCTGAAAATAGCATAGTTCCAGGTTTATTCTAGGGTGGTTTTTTTTTTCAAATATTATGTTTTCTCTTAAATGATTGTTTCTTAAAAATTGGCTCAATTCCTAAAGAAATAATGGAGTTGCCCATTTTGAAGTTCTCTTGTTTATGTAGACTTCTTATAGGCCCTCATCAAGGACACTTATCAAATGGGCTTTCTGTTAGTATTAGTAATTCCAAAGCCCCACCATCCAAGTCTTCTGAACTCACTCTGCAAAGAATCCATAAGGATGGATCTGCTGGGACACATTTGCTCAAGTGTTAGCACTTCAAGTGCTCCACAGGGGCAAAAAGTGTTACAGGAGTCTTGGGCCTCAAGGACCATGCCTAATATTGCCCTCAAGATACAGTTTCCCCAACACTCTCCAACTGGTGATTAGGGCTTTTATTTGTTTCTTATTGCTACCATAACAAATTACCAAAAACTAGGACACAAATTTATGATCTTACAGTTTTGAATGTCAGAGGTTCAGATGGGGGTCAATGCACTAAAATCAAATTGTTAGCAGGGCTTAATTCCCTTCTGAAGGCTTTATGGGAAAATCCATTTCTTTGCCTTTTGCGGGTCCTAGAGACTGCTGACATCCCTTGGCTATATGCCTCCTTTCTTCAAAGTCAACAATATCACATCTTTCTTACCTTTCTTTTGTTGGTGCATCTCTGTCTCTGACCACAGCTAAAAAAGATTCTCTACTGTTAAGGATCTATGTGATAACATTGGGCCCACCTGGATAATACAGAATAATCTCCCTGTTTTAGGGTCCTTAAGTCCATCGGCAAAGATCCTCTTGCCATGTAAAGTAACATTCACAGTTTCCAGGGATTAGGATGTGAACATCTTTGTGGACCATCATTCTGCCTAGGGAAGGGTGGAAGGGGCAGGTGAGAGAGTTTACCACTTGCTACTACTGTTGGGGGTGCTTCTCAGACAGATCTCTGTATTTTCTGCTTTTTAACCCAGATCTGGTCCACACATGTCTTCCATCTCACAGCTAGTTTCTTGCTGCTATCACAGTCTACACTTTTCATAAAAACAAACAAACAAAACAACAACAACAACAAACATTCTCTTGCTTTCCAGTGTGATTTTCTCTCTACTAAATGCTTCAGAGCCAATCTTTCTAAATCTGCAGTCCAAAAAGGAAAGCTATTAGTGATCTGTGGGGCCAGTTGTCAGCCAGCTGTTGCAATACACAACAGAGCTCAGCCAGGGTTCTCTAAGCACTTTTCCTGTTCTGAGGAAGGAATTCATCTTTATAATGTTATGCTTTGGAGCACATGATTTCTAACCATTATGAATTCAATAAACTTGCTTTAAAACTCAGAAATTTTAAGGACATCTCCTTTTGTGATTATCTGAAACTTTCAGAATGTGTTGATTGCTTAACTACATGACTACAATTTACTATGACTTCAGTAATGATTATCAAAGAGTTTGTATTTTATGAATCACAGTGACACCTATATAATTTGAAAGATAAGACAGGTATGGGTCAGAGAGGTGATTTATTTGATCTAGAGACTATGCTAGTGGTGCATATGGATTTGTGGGCACCAAATATCAATCTTGGCCTTGTTGGCAAAGTTTTCTTTAAGGGTAACAGGCAGTATCCCTGGTCTTTCTCATTTTTCTGGGTTCCACATGAAATGACACAAATATCCAAGATGCTCTTGAAGGAAAAGCTTTCCAAGCTCTGTCCACAGTAACAATTGAGACAGAGTAGCTGTGTATTCATTTCCCTCAACACATGTTCCTCTTGAAGGCAAACCCCCACAAAAGCCACTGTGACCTTTGGTCTCCTTTCTTAGTCCTTCTCATCTTTTCTAACTCCGAACTTCTCTCTTCCACTTGTACAATTTTCAGTTCAAGGCATTCAAGGCACTTTCTGTGAACTGATATTTTCAAGAATCCTGCACACACACACAAAAAATGTTACTTTCCTCCACTATTTTATGTTTTGGTCAATTTAGACTTTTTTTTTTTTATCTTTTAAAACTTCAGCTCCACCCATTGTCTTCTGAGAACCCATTATGGGCTTGACACGAAAAATGTACTTCAGCTAAAACAAATGAAATCATACTATATTTATGATTTTTTTCTTTTGATGTAGCTAACCATTAGGCAAAGTGAAGCTATATTAGACTCACAACTTGTCCTATAAAAACATTTTACTTGCAAGTTTATGTTTGCTTGAGATTATTTTCCTGCCTCTACAAGACAGATTTTTCATGAGCCTTCACATTTTCTAATAAATATTCTCCACTCAGTGGAGAAACACTTTCCACTTGTAGTACTGACTCAAGGGGATGTTTTCCAACTAAAATGTGTTTCTTTATTATTAATAATGTTTCCCCTTAGCACAGGGTATTTTCTCTTAGCACCTCAATCTACATATTTTTAATAAGTGGAGCATTGGTAGAATCCTATCAGTGAAGCAAAAACTATCCAGAGATCTATTCATTTCCCTCCTTCTACCTAGCAGCACAAATCTAAACCAAAGGAAACACCAATTTCAGGCTTCTGTGGACATATTTTAAGGGTATTTGTGGTATCTTTCTCTCCAGTGTAAATCTTCAGTAATAGTGTACCTCAAGGAAAGTTTCACCTGGAGGCCATTCAGGAGGTGTATGATGACAGAAACATTTCATGAGGGACCCAGTCAAGATTTGGAGGTCTGCTTGGAGCTTTCAGTTCTTAAAATAATCCTATGAGGTAAGTAAGTAGAAAACTGAGATCTAACAAGGCCCAAGAATATAAGAAATTAATACAAGTCAGGGCTAGATAGGTCTCCCAGAAATGAGTTCAGTCCCCTTCTCCATATAAAGTATGGCTCCTGGGTTTTCCAGGTAATGAAACCGGCTGCCTTGAACTTGCTGAGGAACTGAGCCCAACCAGGCTTTCCTTGACTTCCCCCTGACCAGACATCTCCAATAAGAAGTTGAATGGACAGCATGGAATTCACAGTATGAAAGACCCACATGGCACAAAATTAGATTTTTGTGTTTGAAGTAGATTCTGAGACTTTTACACTCAATATGGAACACTGAGCTGCTTTGTCCATCATCTGAGCTTCTTCATGAAAAACTAAGTGAAGACTGGGGAGGGAATAAATCAATCTGACCTCAGTGAGCTGGACCCTCCCACTTGAAGATCTATAACTGTAGCATCTACAAACCAGGGAACACAATGAAATATGGGGTGTCAGTGACTGTTAATGCATTTCAAACCATGGGAAATCTTGTTAATTGTTTATGTGATTAAATTTTTTGCTCTTCAGTCCAACATCAGGGAATGTGCACACATGCATGCACACACACACACACACACACACACACACACACACACACTCACTCACTCATATTTAATTAAAAACCAGCACAACTGCCTCCAAAGCTTCTGATATAGAAATTAATCTAAAGACAGAAGACAGAACATAAATAAAGGAAATAAACAGACCCATGGTTGTCACATTTGTTTTCCTTGTTCTTGTTTACTCACTGTTTATGGTGGTTCTGTAAAATCTCTCATAACAAACTCTCCTATCCAAAGGCTATAGAAGCAAACCCTTATTACAGTGACTGAGTTTTCAAGTTTCCTTTGAATAAGGGTCCTAGAGCACCCAATGTGTGGGCTTAGCCTCCAGTTTCCAAATCCACAAAATTATTTAGGAAAAAAAGACACAATCTTGGGACTTAGATTTCAAGATCACATGTTTATTCAACCACCTATTCATTCCTTTATTTATTTATTCAGTATAAAAATATACATGTGTTAGGCACTGGGTCAGTGCAGAGGGAAATACAGAAGATTAAGCCCTAGTTGCCTGGTAGTTTCTGGCCTAGTAGAACTCATAAGACAATTCACAGATAATCATAACAGAAAAATAAGAGAACTACTACAATAGAACTAAGAAACACGTTCTGAGAAGACAGAAAGAAAGAGTAATACATTATGCCTAGTTGAAGGGAAAGAACAAAGACTTTATGGAGAAAATAGTCCTTGAACTAGGCATTGATTAGCAACTTCTGATAGCTCAAAATCTAGGAGGAAGAAGAACAGAGGGAAGTGAAAAAGACTCTGGATTAGAAAAGAAAATGAAGAAAGACAATGGAGCAGAAAAAAGGCCTAAAATTACCACCTACCTAAAAGTACATAGAGACTAGGTTACAGACAATGCTCTAGGAGTATTGGGGTGATAGGCTCATGAGTAATCCATTCAATTCTCAGCATTCACTCACTCAAGGGAGCTTCACACATTTAAATTATCCTGATCTGTAATCTATTCTACAAATGGTAGTTGCTTACTATTAAGTCATAGCCTTAGAATAGAGTACAACTCTGATGTTCTACTGACAGTTTCAGACATTAAAATTGAAGAGAGAAAAATTGGAATAAACTGGATTCAGCCAAAACAACACTCATTCTGAAAGGCCAGGTATGACAGAATAGATTGGAATTGACATAGAATAAAAATGAGAGGCACTTGGGAGTTACAATACCAAAGGGAGGTGATGAGCTAAAAGGGGTAATACGTATTTTCAAAATACTTAATATTTAGTATTGACATTGGCAAAAATCTTTCTATTGAAGACTCAGAAGAAGGCATTCTTAAATAAAAAAATCAAGAGGTGCCACAAGAATGGTCTCTCATAAATTCCTATATATTCCTCTATATTGCCCCCACAGAAGTATTTTTGTCAACAAGTTAAAGGTCAATAATTTAAATCATTATAAATAATATTCAGGTTATGATTTTTGTTTCTTAAAAAACCCACAAATATTATGTATTTATATATACATAAAAATTAAAATCTACAAGGATATTTACAAAAATATTAACAGTGGGTAGAAGAATGACTGGTAATATTTTGCTTATTGCTTACCTGACTTTCTAATTTTCTAACAGGTATAGAAACATTTGGCACCCTCCTTCCCTCACAGTGGTTATTACTGGTTATTACTATGGACTCTAGGGCGAGATGGCCTACGTTTGAAACCTAGCTCCATTAGTCACACTTGCTGTGTGACATGCATCTCAGCTGCAAAATGGGGATATTAATAGTGAAGAGTTGTTGTGAAGATTATGAATTAACACATATAGGGACAGAGTCCTGAGAATAGGGCCTGGCACACAGCAAGTTTCATCCCTACTATTCCTTCTGTCTCAAAATAACAGGAAGATAGGACCTATGGAAACTTTATCATTGGGATGGGTTGACTACTAAATGATTTCATCTGTGCATGTCAATGAGGGTGCTGACAGGACCCCAACTGGCTCCTATTCCTGTATCACCCAGCCAGGTTGTCAGGCCCCCAAGTGCAAGGCCTGTGATATACTTAGAACCCTCCAGAATGCCAGGAACTGTTCATGTTATGGAGTTTCATACATAATGACAAAGTAGAAGTGAAAAATTTTAGTTTAGATTCAGAAAAGGAGAACATGTTATCAGTAATTTGGGTGTGAGGTGCCTGAGAAGTAGATCAGTTGGGTAGTTGGTCTCTGAAAAACAAAGTCCTAGGGGGTTGGGGAGATCTGTACTAGACTTAGGTCAATGTCCACACCTCAGTGGGAACCAGCATGTACAGTAGGATGGTCTATGCAAGATGCCTCCTACACCACTCAGAGACCTGTGCCCACCAGTGTGAGGTGGCACAGGGCTAGGGAATTTTGATTTAAGTTCCCCGGGCAAATCTGTGTGGGCAGGGAGGCGAATCAGAGGTGCTATGAAAGAACACAGGCTTGTGGAAATCTGAATCCCAGGGTGATTCATCACTAACTATACAATCTTGAGCAACTCATTTTAGTTCTCTGAGATTTAATTTATCATTTGAAAAAGAGAACAAATATAAAGAAGGTATTTACTGATAGGTTCCTTTGAAAATAAAGTGCAATAACAATGGAAGATGCCTAGTAAACTTTTTGCATATACTTAGTGCTTGATAAATGCTATGTACTATTGTCAATATTATATTTTTATTCTTTTTTTAATTTTATTTTATTATGTTGTGTAAATGACCATACATTACATCATTAGTTTTTGATGTAGTGTTCCATGATTCATTGTTTGCGTATAACACACAGTGCTCCATTCAATATGTGCCCTCTTTAATATCCATCACCAGGCTAATCCAAACCCCTCCTCTCTAGAATCTTCAGTTTGTTTCTCAGAGACCATAGTCTCTCTTGGTTCATCTCCTTCTCATATTCCTCCACTTCATTTTTCCCTTCCAACTAACTTCGTCTTTTTTTTTTAACATATAATGTATTATTTGTTTCAGAGGTACAGATCTGTGATTCAACAGTCTTACCAATTCACAGTGCTCACCATAGCACATACCCTCCCCAATGTCTATCACCCAGCCACCCCATCCCTCCCACTCCAGGAACACTCAGTTTGTTCCTGAGATTAAGAATTCCTCATATCAGTGAGATCATATGATACATGTCTTTCTCTGATTGACTTATTTTGCTCAGCATAATATCCTCCAGTACCAACCACATAGTTGCGAATGGCAAGATTTCATTCCTTTTGATGGCTGCATAATATTCCATTGTATATATACACCACATCTTCTTTATCCATTCATCTGTCTATGGACATCTTGGCTCTTTCCATAGTTTGGCTGTTGTGGACATTGCTGCTATAAACATCGGGGTGTATGTACCACTTCAGATCCCTACATTCATAATTTTTGGGTAAATATCCAGTAGTACAATTGCTGGATTGTATGGTAGCTCTATTTTCAACTGTTTGAGGAACCTCCATACTGTTTTCCAGAATGGTTGCACCAGCTTGCATTCCCGCCAACAGTGTAGGAGGGTTCCCCTTTCTCCGCATTCCCGTCAACACCTGTCGTTTCCGGACTTGTTAATTTTAGCCATTCTGACGGGTGTAAGGTGGTATCTCATTGAGGTTTTGATTTGGATTTCCATGATTCTGAGCAATGTTGAGCACTTTATCATGTGTCTGTTGGCCATTTGGATGTCTTTAGAAAAATGTCTGTTCATGTCTTCTGCCCATTTCTTGATTGGATCATTTGTTCTTTGGGTGTTCAGTTTGATAATTTCTTTATAGATTTTGGATACTAGCCGTTTATCCGATGTCATTTGCAAATATCTTCTCCCATTCTGTCAGTTGTCTTTTGGGTGTGTTGACTGTTTCTTTTGTTTTGCAAAAGCTTTTATCTTGATGAAGACCCAAGAGTTCATTTTTGCTCTTGCTTCCCTTGCTTTGGCGGTGTTTCTAGGAAGCCATTGCTGTGGCTGAGGTCGAAGAGGTTGCTGCCTGTGTTCTCCTTTAGGATTTTGATGGACTCCTGTCTCACATTTAGGTCTTTCAACCATTTTGAGTCTATTTTCGTGTGTGGTGTAAGGAAATGGTCCAGTTTCATTCTTCTGCATGTGGCTGTCCAATTTTCCCAACACCATTTGTTGAATAGACTGTCTTTTTTCCTTTGGACATTCTTTCCTGCTTTGTCAAAGACTAGTTGACCATAGAGTTGAGGGTTCATTTCTGGGCTCTCTATTCTGTTCCATTGATCGATATGTCTGTTTTTGTGCCAGTACCATACTGCCTTGATGATGACAGCTTTGTAATAGAGCTGGAAGTCCAGAATTGTGATGCCACCAGCTTTGCTTTTCTTTTTCAATATTCCTCTGGCTATTCGGGGTCTTTTCTGGTTCCATAAAAATTCAAGGATTATGTGTTCCATTTCTTTGAAAACAGTGGATGGTCTTTTGATAGGGACTGCATTAAATATGTAGATTGCTCTAGGTAGAGTTGACATCTTCACAATATTTGTTCTTCCAATCCATGAGCATGGGACGTTTTTCCATTTTTTTGTGCCTTCCTCAATTTCTTTCATGAGTATTTTATAGTTTTCTGAGTACAGATTCTTTGCCTCTTTGGTTAGATTTATTCCTAGGTATCTTATGGTTTTGGGTGCAATTGTAAATGAGATCGACTCCTTAATTTCTCTTTCTTATGTCTTGTTGTTGGTGTATAGGAATGCCACTGATTTCTGTGCATTGATTTTATATCCTGCCACTTTACTGAACTGCATGAGTTCTAGCAGTTTTGGGGTGGAGTCTTTTGGGTTTTCCACATACAGTATCATATCATCTGCAAAGAGTGAGAGTTTGACTTCTTCTTTGCTGATTCGGATGCCTTTTATTTTTGTTGTCCGATTGCTGTGACTAGGACTTCTAGTACTATGTTGAATAACAGTGGTGATAGTGGACATCCCTGCCATGTTCCTGACCTTAGGGGGAAAGCTCTCAGTTTTTCCCCATTGAGAATGGTATTCACTATGGGTTTTTCATAGATGGCTTTTAGGATATTGAGGTATGTACCATTTATCCCTATACTCTGAAGAGTTTTGCTCAAGAAAGAATGCTGTACTTTGTCAAATGCTTTTTCTGTATCTATTGAGAGGATCATATGGTTCTTGTTCTTTCTTTTATTAATGTATTGTATCACATTGATTGATTTGCAGATGTTGAACCAACCTTGCAGCCCAGAGATAAATCCCACTTGGTTGTGGTGAATAATCATTTTTACACACTGTTGTATCCTATTGGCTAGTATTTTGGTGAGAATATTTGTATCCGTGTTCATCAAGGATATTGGTCTGTAATTCTCCTTTTGATGGGGTCTTTGTCTGGTTTGGGGATCAAGGTAATGGTGGTCTCATAAAAAGAGTTTGGAAATTTTCCTTCCATTTCTATTTTTTGGAACAGTTTCAGAAGAATAGGTATTAATTCTTCTTGAAATGTTTGGTAGAATTCCCCTGGGAAGCCATCTGGTCCTAGGCTTTTGTTTCTTGGGAGATTTTTGATGACTGCTTCAATTTCCTTAGTGGTTATAGGGCTGTTCAGGCTTTCTATTTCTTCCTGGTTCAGTTTTGGTAGTTGATACATCTCTAGCAATGCATCCATTTCTTCCAGGTTATCTAATTTGCTGGCATAGAGTTGCTCATAATATGTTCTTAGAATTGTTTGTATTTCTTTGGTGTTTGTGTTCTTTCCTCTTTCATTCATAATTTTATTTATTTGGGTCCTTTCTCTTTTCTTTTTGATAAGTCTGGCCTGGGGTTTATCAATCTTGTTAATTCTTTCAAAGAACCAGTTCCTAGTTTTGTTGCTTGGTTCTACTGTTCTTTTGGTTTCTATGTCATTGATTTCTGCTCTAATATTTATTATTTCTCTACTCCTGCTGGGTTTAGGCTTTATTTGCTGTTCTTTCACCAGCTCCTTTAGGTATAGGGTTAGGTTGTGTATTTGAGACCTCTCTTGTTTCTTGAGAAAGGCTTGTATTGCTATATACTTTCCTCTTAGGACCGCCTTTGCTGAATCCCAAAGATTTTGAACAGTTGTGTTTTCATTTTCATTTGTTTTCATGTTTTTTTTTAATTCTTCTTTATTTTCCTGGTTGACCCATTCATTCTTTAGTAGGATGCTCTTTAGCCTCCATGTATTTGAGTTCTTTCCAACTTTCTTCTTGTGATTGAGTTCTAGTTTCAAAGCATTATGATCTGAAAATATGCAGGGAATGATCCCAATCTTTTGGTACCGGTTGAGACCTGATTTGTGACCTAGGATGTGATTTATTCTGGAGACTGTTCCCTGGGCACTAGAGAAGAATGTGCATTCTGTTGCTGTGGGATGGAATGTTCTGAATATATCTGTGAAGTCCATTTGGTCCAGTGTGTTCTTCAAAGTCTTTATTTCCTTGTTGATCTTTTGCTTAGATGATCTGTCCATTTCAGTCAGGGGGGTGTTAAAGTCCCCCACTATGATTGTATTATTGTCAATGTGTTTCTTTGCTTTTGTTATTAATTGGCTGCTCCCATGTTAGGGGCATAGATATCTACAATTGTTAGATCTTCTTGTTGGATAGACCCTTTAAGTACGATATAGTGTCCTTCCTCATCTCTTATTATAGTCTTTGTTTTAAAATCTAATTTTCTGATATAAGGATTAGCACCCCAGGTTTATTTTGGTGTCCATTAGCATGGTAAATGGTTTTCCACCCCCTCACTTTCAATGTGGGGGTGTCTTTAGGTCTAAAATGAGTCTCTTGCAGACAGCATATCGATAGGTCTTGTTTTTTTTATCCAATCTGATAGCCTGTGTCTTTTGATTGGGGCATTTAGCCCATTTACATTCAGGGTAATATCAAAAGATATGAATTTAGTGCCATTGTATTGCCTGTAAGGTGACTGTTACTGTATATTGTCTGTGTTCCTTTTTGATCTCTGCTGCTTTTAGGCTCTCTCTTTGCTTAGAGGACCCCTTTCAATATTTCTTGGAGGGCTGGTTTTGTGTTTGCAAATTCCTTTAGTTTTTGTTTGTCTTGGAAGCTTTTTATCTCTCCTATTTTCAATGACAGCCTAGCTGGGTATAGTATTCTTGGCTGCATATTTTTCTCATTTAGTGCTCTGAATATATCATGCCAGTCCTTTCTGACATACCAGGTCTCTGTGGATAGGCGTGTTGCAAATCTAATGTTTCTACCATTGTGGGTTACAGATCTCTCATCCCAAGCTGCTTTCAGGATTTTCTCTTTGTCTCTGAGACTCGTAAGTTTTACTATTAGATGTCGGGTGTTGACCTATTTTTATTGATTTTGTGGGTGGTTCTCCGTGCCTCTTGGATTTTGATGCCTGTTTCCTTCCCCAGATTTGGGACATTCTCTGCTATAATTTGCTCCAAGGTACCTTCTGCCCTTCTCTCTCTTTCTTCTTCTTCTGGGATCCCAATTATTGTAATATTGTTTCATCTTATGGTAACATTTATCTCTCGAATTCTGCCCATGTGATCCAGTAGTTGTTTATCTCTTTTTTTCTCAGCTTCTTTATTTTCCATCATTTGGTCTTCCACATCACTAATTCTCTCTTCTGCCTCATTTATCCTAGCAGTTAGCGCCCCCATTTTTTATTACAACTCATTAATAGCCTTTTTGATTTTGACTTGGTTAGATTTTAGTTCTTTTATATCTCCAGAAAGGGTTTCTCTAATATCTTCCATGATTTTTTCAAGCCTAGGTAGTATCTTTAAAATAGTCATTCTGAACTCTAGTTCTGACATCTTACTAATGTCCATATTGATTAGGTCCCTGGCAGTTGGTACTGTATCTTGTTCTTTTTTTGAGGTGATTTTTTTCCATCTTGTCATTTTGTGCAGAGGAGAATAGATGAATGACAGAACAAAATGCTAACAGGATAACAGCAACCCCAGAGAAATATACACTGAACAAATCAGAAGAGACCTGAATCTGGGGGAAAAGAAAGGGAAAGAAAGAAAAAAGAAAAAAAGTGAAAAAGAAAAAGATTTAAAAAAAGATCAAACACGATCAGGCTGGTGAAGAGATCAGTCCCACACACTAGATTTTGGGCATATTTTGGTATGTTAGAAGAAACTGCCTCCCAAAATTTTTATAAAGAAGGAAAAGTTTATATATGTTCAAAAATAAAGGTAAATACGATGACAGGATAGAATATGACTGTAAAGATGAAAAGTATAAAAGATTTTATAAAAGGAATTAATAAGAATTTAATTAAAAAAAAGAAGAGAAATTTAAAAAATAAGGGGGGGAGAGAATGTGATCAGGCAGGAAACTAGATCAAAGCCATACATTAGAGATTTAGGGTATATTTTGTTCTGTTTGAAGAAACTGTATCCCAGGATTTTAAAGAGAGAACAACTTATATATATACCAAAAATAAGGGCAACTACTATGAAGGGATAGAATATGACTCTAAAAATGAAAAATAAAAAGGATTTTTAAAAAAGGGATTGATAAGATGTTCTTTGAAAAAGGGAGAAAGAAAAATTTTAAAAAAAAGAAAAAGAAAAAAAAATTTTTTAAATTAACTTTGAAAGACTAAAGAATCAGGGGGACTAAAGCCATGAATTCTATGTGCTGTATTCCCCTAATGCTCGTGTTCTGCCCTTCTCATTGATTGGTAAACTTGGTCTTGGTTTGCTGTTCTTGCTGATCTTCTGGGCAGGGGGCTGTTGCAGCGGTTCTCAAATGTCTTTGCTGGAGGCAGAATTGCCCCATCCTTGCTGGGTCCAGGCTAAGTAATCTGCTTGGGTTTGTTCTGGGGAGCTTTTGTTCCCTGCGAGCTTTCCATACAGCATTGGAGGATGAGAGTGAAAATGGTGGCCTCCCAATCTCTGCCCCAGAAGAGCCAAGAACTCGGGGCCCCACTCCTCAGTGAGCCACCAGAGAAAAGCAGTTAATCACTCCCATCTCCCTGGTGTCCAGTCGCACTCTGTGCTCACCTGGCCTGTGACCGAGCATTTCTATCCCTGGCACACGACCCCGTTTGTAGTCTCTAAACCCAGCAGATTCCTGTGGTGCACTCCCGTGCCACTCCTCCCCGGGGAGGAAGGGGTGTCTCCCTGGATCTGCTGCTTGTTGGGTCCCTGCTGGAGGAGCAGTGGCCTGACTGTGCCACGGATCATTGTTTATGGCAACCCCGAGCTGAGAGCCCACTCCTCAGCTCCATCTCTGCAGCTGGCTTTCCTGCTCCAATACCTGGGAGCTCTGCCACACTCAAGAACCCCCGGTCTTCCTGTGACCCCAGGGGTCCTGAGACCACACTGTCCCAGTGAGGGTTCCACCTCCCACTTAGCCACTGGAGTGACGTCCCTCAGTGAAGCAGGCTTCTTAAAAGTTCCAATTTTGTGCTCTTCTGCTCTATCACTTGCCAGGAGCTGGCTGATGGAGGCGCCCTCCCCTGCCATCTATCTTCCCAAATATTGCCTCGGATTCACTTCTCTGCACGTCCTATCTTCCAGAAAGTGGTCGCTTTCCTGTTCAGAGAGTTGCTGCTATTCTTTTCTTAGATCTCCTGTCGAGTTCATGGGTGTTCAGAATGTTTTGATCCTTATCTAGCTGAATTCCTGGGACCAGACAAAATTTAGGTCTCCTACTCCTCCGCCATCTTGCTCCTTGCTTCTATATTTTTTTTTCTTAACATAAAAGTCGATGTGTTGTTAGAAGAACAGGGTCCTACATTATAACTTGTTTCCTCTACTTAAAAAAAATACATCAATTGAACAGAATAGAGCAAGCAAAGACATCTCAAAATGAAATGAATATCCTACCTTATCCTAAGAAGAATTAAAATTGTAAGAAGGACACATGTCTATTTGATCTTAAGAAAAATATATATTGAACTTTGCAAAGTTTAGATTATAAACATTGAATATTGTGGCCAAAAACAGATTCTGAGTTTCTTAATCTTTAGATCGCTTCATTGGTTATAGCCTCATTGGGATAGGAGTTTGAAATCTGCTTTTAAGTCAATTGCATAAGAGAGTCTCCCTGAATTTGCAGTCCTATTGTGACTAATAGCAGGAGCTACTGTGCTAAAAGTTCATAAAACTACTTTTAGGTAGCCCTAGGACTACCTACACCCCACCTCCAGCATTTACCCCTTAGTAATAAGGGAGTCCCCAACTAGAAATTGTCTGGCTTTACTTTGTAGGTAAAAATCTAAAGGGCTCTTTATTCTTTGGTGAGTGTTCTGGTCTTTTCCCTCAGAATGCTTGTGTGTGACACAGCATACAGTTCCCACTAAGTGTTTCCACCTGTATATCCCAGAGCTAAACTCTAGCCTGTTTCAGTTACAGGCTCAAATAATATACATAAACACATGAAACATCAGGCTAATTTATGTGATTTGCCTCTCTGGGTTTCCCGCAAAAAGTTCCATTCAAAATTCTTCCACATTTAGAATGGGAAAAACAAATCTGTTCTTTGGGTTTCCATGAAAAGTATGCAATTAATTTAAGAAATTCATATTCTCTAAAACCATGGTGATTCACGTCTGTGTTTATATCACACTACCATCCACATTTATTAGAATAATTGAAATGTTCATAAGTAAGGACTACATTGACTTTTTATAGCTAGCTGTAATCTTTTGTGTGAGTAATGCTTCTTAGACTTTATAAGAAAATTTTTTGCCTGTCTGTAAATAGCGTATGTGAATTTCTACAAAACATGTCCATTTTTTAGTTCATAGCTAACATAGATTGCATCCTGACCTTTATAATCATAATCAAAGCATTATATTTAGTAACATTATTACCTCAAACTGCTGAATCAAGAAAAGATTAGTTAATTTCTTATCATTCTTCCTTATTGTGCACACAAATGCATGATTTTAAGCTTTTATAACATATACGTATCATTTAGTATTACAGGCCTTTATGGCTGGAAAGGAACTCAGAAATTACTTACTTAAAACAAATAGTATCTACTTTACAAATGAAGAAATGGAATTGGGGTACAAACATCTTCAATAATTTACTCAAAATTACCTTTTGTAGTATAAACTAGTTTTTACTATCATCCATTAGTTTATTAAACAATTTGTTACACAGCTTCTACATGCTAAATATCATGCTGTGCTCCAGGAATACAGTGTGTAAGGCCCAGCTCCTGCCTGCCAAGAGTGCTTAGTCAGTCTAAGAAAGAAAATAAGTAAGAAAATAAGTTAGCAGTCAATTACAATGCCAAGCCAGGGAGCCCATCTGTGCTCTAGAAGCCTCAAAGAAAGGAAATGGTTCCAGCATTGAGGGTTCAGGGATGCCTTATGTGATTTTTCACTTCTTCATTATTAAAATGGTGAGCACTGGAAACATGCCTTGACTCAGGGAAATCAAAAAAACTACATTTGAATTTAACTTTACAACATACTTGCTCTGTGGACCTTGGACAACTTACTTAACCTTTCTGAGCACCCACATCTTTAAGTGGAGATAATAATATGAGTACCAGATTATTTGAAATACTCTATAATAAATATAAAACTCTAAGTATTCACTAAACAGACATTATTATCCAATATACTAATTTAAAACTTAGCCTCTTTGGGAGGATACAGTAAAATTCAGGGTTCATTTCCTCACTTAGTCTCTCTTTCAGAGTGGAGGAGAAAATGCCAGAGATATTCAAACACATGAGTATAAGCCTCCCTGTATAGTGCTCTTTCTACCCATAACATATTGAATCAAGCTACCATAGGGGCAGAAGCTTCCAGAGAAAAGGAAACAAAAAAACAGAGATTGTTGGGTTCACAAGTGATCACAGGAGTTGCAGCAATCTGGAGAGACATGTAGTTGAATGGAAGTAGGTGATGCATGTTATGAATAGCTAGCTGTCAGAGAAGTTACTGGGAAGGATACCTATCTTCCTGATTCATACACCCCATAGCCCAAATTACTTTAACCTGCAAAATTCACTAATGAACATCAATTCTCTGCTACACTAGGAATTTGGGTGTGACCTGAATTAAAATTCTGATCACGTGAATAAAATAGTATCTCAATAGTACTTTGGATTTTCAAGTTCTAAATTTATAAATTTGCATATGAGAAACTGAAATACAGAGAGGTAAGCTGACTTAGCAACAACCATTCAAAATACACCAAGGGGGAGGGGAAAAGATGGCAGAGGAGTAGGGGACCCTATTCCAACTGGTCTCCGGAATTGAGCTGGATATCTACCAGACCACTCTGAACACCCACAAAATCAACCTGAGATGAAAGAGGATAGATCTGGATCTCTACAAACAGAATATCGCAGGCAGTTGGTTTTGAGGTAGGAAGCGGGGAGCTATGATTCTGAGGACAGATATTGGAGGATAAACAGAAGGGGGAGGGAGCCAACCATCAGGATCGTACACCACCAGTGATAGCCTCCTGCGCTGGGGACCAGGCACAGACTCACAGACCAGTGGCAACGGGGAAAGGACTTTAAGGCAGCCCCACAGACTGAAACCTGGAGCGGTGGGGCTGGATTGGGAACTGGGAGCGGCTGGCAGTTTTAGAAGCACAAAGGGGAGAAACATGCCTGACCTGGAGGCAAGGGCTGAGAACACTACTGAGGGACGCACAACCAAGGACGCTGCAGTTTATAGCAGCACAGACAGAAACAGAGACAGTGTGGCCTGGAGAGCTCACTAAAGAACAGACTGTGATCTCTCTGCTCTGAGGCAGAGGGTTGGAAACAATCTCTTGTGCTATGACTCTCGGAAGAGATGTGGAAAACCACCAGGGAAAGCCACCAGGGAAAAAAAGCACCAAAAAACCGATTTCCACTGAACCCATCCCCTGCCAAAAGGGGTAGGGCACTTCTGCCCAAACAGGGTTGCCTGAGTAACAGTGTGGCAGGTCCCTCCCCCAGAAAACAGGCTGGGAAAACAAGAGGCCAGCAACCCTAACGTCCCTATAAAACAGGTGCATCTTTCTTGGGTTGTGGTCAATAATTTGGACTCTATACATTCATTTAACCACCCCTCAACAGAACGACTAGGAGGAGGAAACTCCAAAATAGTAAAGACTCAAAGACTATGACTTATGCCACAGATTTACAAATGGATTCAGATATAACCAAGATGTTGGAGATGGAATTCAGGGTAGCAATTGTGAAGACGATAGCTAGAATGGAGAAATCGATTAGTGGCAACATGGAGTCTCTAAGGGCAGAAATGAAAGCTGAATTGGCAGAAATTAAAAATGTGATCAATGAGATCCAATCTAATCTAGATAGTCTAACAACTAGGGTTAAGCGAGGCAGAAGAACGAATTAGTGATTTAGAAGACCAATTAATAGACAAGAAAGGAAAAAAGGAGGCCAGGGAAAAACAATTCAGAATTCATGAAAATAGAATCCGAGAAATAAGTGACATCATAAAATGTTCCAATGTCAGAATTATTGGGATCCCTGAGAGGGTGGAGAGATAAAGAGGACTAGAAGATGTATTTGAGCAAATTGTAGCTGAGAACTTCCCTAATCTGGGGAATGAAACAAACATTCATGTCCTAGAGGAAGAGAGGACTCCTCCCAAGATCAAGGAAAGCAGACAAATGCCCCAGCATATGATAGTAAAACTCACAAATCTTAGAACTAAGGAAACCATCTTAAGGGCAGTGAGGGGGAAGAGATTTCTTATGTACAGAGGCAGGAACATCAAAATAATGTCAGACTTATCTACGGAGACCTGGCAAGACAGAAAGGCCTGGAAAGACATATTCAGGGTACTAAACCAGAAGAACATGCAGCCAAGAATACTTTATCCACCAAGGTTGTCATTTAGAATGGATAGAGAGATGCAGAGCTTCCAAGACTGGCAGAACCTGAAAGAATATGTGACCACCAAGCCGGCCCTGCAAGAAATATTTAGGGGGGTTCTATAAAAGGAGAAAGACCCCAAAAGTGAACAGAAATTTAGAGGGACAATCTATAGAAACAAGGACTTCACAGGCAACATGATGACAATAAATTCATATCTTTCAATAATCACTCTCAATGTGAATGGCCTAAATGCTCCCATAAAATGGCACAAGTTTGCAAATTGGATAAAAAGACAGGACCCATGCATATACTGTCTACAAGAGACTCATTTTGAACCTAAAGATACACCCAGACTGAACGTGAAGGGATGGAGATCCATCTTCCATGCCAACGGACCTCAAGAGAAAGCTGGGGTAGCAATTGTTATATCAGACAAATTAGATTTTAAACTAAAGACTGTAGTTAGAGACACAGAAGGACACTATATCATTCTTAAAGGGTCTATCCAACAAGAAGATCTAACAATTGTAAATATCTACGCCCCCCAAAATGGGAGCAGCCTACTACATAAGCCAATTGTTAACCAAAATAAAGAGTCATATTGATAATAATACGTTAATTGTAGGAGACCTCTATGCTCCATTCTCAGCAATAGACAGATCATCTAAGCAGAAAATCAACAAAGAAACAAGAGCTTTGAATGACACAATGGACGAGATGGGTCTCATAGATACATACAGAACATTCCACCCTAAAACAACAGAATACTCATTCTTCTTAAGAGCAGATGGAACTGTCTCCAGAATAGACCATATACTGGGTCACAAATCAGGTCTCAACTGATACCAAAAGATTGAGATTATTCCCTGCATATTCTCAAACCTTAATGCTTTAAAACTGGAACTCAATCACAAGAAAAAATTTGGAAGAGATTCAAACACTTGGAAGCTAAAGACCACTCTGCTCAAGAATGTTTGGGTCCACCAGGAAATCAAAGAAGAACTTAAACAATTCATGGAAACCAATAAGAAGGAAAACACATTAGTCCAAACCTATGCGATACTGCAAAGGCTGCACTAAGGGGGAACTACATAGCCTTAATAGCCTAAAAAAAAAAAAAAAATCCCGAATTCACCAACTTTCTTTACACCATAAAGAACTGGAGATAAAACAACAAATGACGCCTAAGCCACACATTAGAGGAAAAATAATTAAGATTAGAGCAGAGATTAAGGAATTAGAAACCAGAAACATGGGCTTGGCGGAGCAAGATGGAGGAGGAGGAGGAGACCAGCATTTCGTCTGGTCTCAGGAATTCAGCTGGACAGGGATCAAACCATTCTGAACACCTACGACCTCAACAGGAGATCGAAGAAGAGAGTAGCAACAACTCTCTGAACAGAGAAGCGACCACTTACTGGAAGGTAGGACATGCGGAGAAGTGAATTCGAGGCGATATTTGGGAGGATAGACAGCAGGGAGGGGGCCTCCATCGGCTGCTTCTGGCAAGTGATAGAGCCACGGAGCACAAAATCGGAACTTTTAGAAGTCGGCTCCACTGAGGGACGTCGCTCCAGTGGCTAAGCGGGGGGTGGAACCCTTGCTGGACAGTGTAGTCTCAGGACCCTCGAGGTCACAGAAAGACAGGGGGTGCCTGAGTGCAGCAGAGCTCCTGGGTATCAGAGCAGGGAAGCCGGCTGCAGAGAGGGAGCCAAGGCGCGGGGTTGCCATAAACTGTGATCGGCGACACAGTCGGGCCACTGCTCCTCCAGCAGGGACCCAACAAGCGGCAGATCCAGGGAGACTCTCCTTCCTCCCCCAGGAGGGGCGGTGTGGGAGCACATCGCAGGGATCTGCTGGGCTTGGAGACTCCACACGGGGTCGGGTGCCAGAGATAGAAACGCTCGGTCACAAGCTGGGTGAGCATGGAGTGCGCCTGGAGACCGGGGAGACAGGAGTGACTGCTTTTCTCTGGGGGCGCACTGAGGAGCAGGGCCCCGAGTTCTCAGCTCCTCCGGGCGGAGATTGGGAGGCCACCATTTCACTCTGGTCTTCCAAAGCTGTACCGAGAGCTTGCAGGGAGCAAAAGCTCCTGAGAGCAAACCCGAGCAGATTGCTTAACCCAGACCGGCAAGGGTGGGGCAATTCCGACTCCAGCAAAGACATTTGGGAACCACAGAAACAGGCCCCTTCCCCAGAAGATCAGCACAGACAGCAAGCCAAGATCAAGTTTACCGATCAAGGAGAACGGGAGAACTCCAGCGCTAGAGAAATACTGCACATAGAATTCATGGATTTTTTTTACCATGACTCATTAGTTTTTCAAAGTTAATTTTTTCACTGTTTTTCTTTTGAATTTTTCTTTTTCCCTTTTCAACCAACATCTTATCAATCCCTTTAAAAAAAACATTTTTTATTTTTATATTTTTCATTTTTAGAGTCATATTTTATCCCTTCATAGTAGTTACCCTTATTTTTGCCATATATATATAAGTTGTTCTCTCTTTAAAATTTTGAGATACAGTTTCTTCTAACAGATTAAAATATACCCTAATCACTAGTGTATGGATTTGTTCTAGTCTCCTGCCTGATCACATTCTCTCCCCTTTTTTTCTTTTGTTTTTTTTTTTTAATCTTCTTCTTTCTTTTTTCAAACAACTTCTTATCTTATAAATTCCTTTTATAAAATCTTTTATAATTTTCATCTTTACAGTCATCTTCCATTCCTTAATTGTATCAACCCTTATTTTGTACACATATAAGTCTTTCTTCCCTTAAAATTTTAGGAGGCACTTTCTTCTAACAGACCAAAATACACCCAAAATCTAGTGTGTGGCACTGATCTATGCACTAGCCTGATCATATTTGATCATATTCTGTTTTTTTTGTTGTTCTGTTTTCGTTTGTTTTTATCTTTTTCTTTTCTCTCTCTCTTTCTTTTTTCTTTCTTTCCCTTTCTTTTCCCCTGGTTTCAGGTCTTTTCTGATTTGTATAGAGTATATCCTCAGGACGTTGTTAACCTGTTAGCATTTTGTTCTCTCATTCATCTATTCTCCACTGGACAAAATGAAAAGATGAAAGAAATCACCTCAGCAAAAAGAACAAGAGGTAGTACCGTCTGCCAGGGACCTACTCAATACGGACATTAGTACGATGTTGGACCTAGAGTTCAGAATCATGATTATAAAGATACCAGCTGGGCTTGAAAAAAGCATGGACGTTATTAGAGAAACCCTTTCTGGTGAAATAAAAGAACTAAAATCTAACCAAGTTGAAATCAAAAGGCTATTAATGAGGTGCAATCAAAAATGGGAGCACTAACTGCTAGGATAAATGAAGCAGAAGAGAGATTCAGCAGTATAGAAGGCGAAATGATGGAAAATAAAGAGGCTGAGAAAAAGAGATAAACAACTACAGGATCACAAGGGCAGAATGCGAGAGATAAGTGATATGATAATATGAAACAACATTAGAATAATTGGGAAGCCAGAAGAAGAAGAAACAGAGAGAGGGGCAGAAGGTATATTGGAACAAATTATAGCAGAGAACTTCCCTAATGTGGGGAAGGAAACAGGCGTCAATATCCAGGAGGCACGAAGAAACCCTCTAAAATCAATAAAAATAGGTCAACACCCCGACATCTAATACTAAAACTTACGAGTCTCAGATACAAAGAGAAAATCCTGAGAGCAGCTCGGGAGAAGAGATATGTAACCTACAATGGTAGAAACAATAGATTGGCAACAGACCTATCCACAGAGACCTGGCAAGCCAGAAAAGCCTGGCATGATATCATCAGAGCACTAAACGAGAAAAATATGCAGCCAAGAATACTATATCCAGCTAGGCTGTCATTGAAAATAGAAGGAGAGATAAAAAGCTTCCAGGACAAACAAAAACTAAAGGAATTTGCAAACACGAAACCAGCCCTCCAAGAAATATTGAAAGGGGTCCTCTAAGCAAAGAGAGAGCCTAAAAGCAGCTCGGATCAAAAAGGAACACAGACAATATACAGTAACAGTCACCTTACAGGCAATGCAATGGCACTAAATTCATATCTTTCAATAGTTACCCTGAATGTAAATGAGCTAAATGCCCCAATCAAAAGACATAGGCTATCAGATTGGATTGAAAAACAAGACCCATCAATATGCTGTCTGCAAGAGACTCATTTTAAACCCAAAGACACCCCCACATTGAAAGTGAGGGGGTGGAAAACCATTTACCATGCTAATGGACATCAAAAGAAAGCTGGGGTGGCAATCCTTATATCAGACAAATTAGATTTTAAAACAAAGACTGTAATAAGAGATGAAGAAGGACACTATATCCTACTGAAAGGATCTATCCAACAAGAAGATCTAACAATTGTAAATATCTATGTCCCTAACATGGGAGCAGCCAATTATATAAGGCAAGTAATAACAAAAGCAAAGAAAAACATTGACAACAATACAATAATAGTGGGGGACTTTAACACCCCCCTGACTGAAATGGACAGATCATCTAAGCAAAAGATCAACAAGGAAATAAAGACTTTAAATGAAACACTGGACCAAATGGACTTCACAGATATATTCAGAACATTCCATCCCAAAGCAACGCAATACACTTTCTTCTCTAGTAACCATGGAACATTCTCCAAAATTGATCACATCCTAGGACAGAAATCAGGTCTCAACCGGTACCAAAAGATTGGGATTATTCCCTGCATATTTTCAGACCACGATGTTTTGAAACTAGAACTCAATCACAAGAGGAAAGTCAGAAAGAACTCAAATACATGGAGGTTAAAGAGCATCCTACTAAAGAATGAATGGGTCAACCAGGAAATTAAAGAAGAATTAAAAAAATTCATGGAAACCAATGAAAATGAAAAAACAACTGTTCAAAATCTTTGGGATACAGCAA
>NW_027397088.1:1730969-1930256 GCF_003265705.2 Callorhinus ursinus
GGCCAGACTTATCAAAAAGAAAAGAGAAATGACCCAAATCAACAAAATCGTGAATGAAAGAGGAGAGATCACAACCAACACCAAAGAAATACAAACAATTCTAAGAACATATTATGAGCAACTCTATGCCAGCAAATTAGATAACCTGGAAGAAATGGAAGCATTCCTAGAGATGTATCAACTACCAAAACTGAACCAGGAAGAAATAGAAAGCCTGAACAGCCCTATAACCACTAAGGAAATTGAAGGTGTCATCAAAAATCTCCCAACAAAGAAAAGCCCAGGGCCAGATGGCTTCCCTGCAGAATTCTACCAAACATTTAAAGAAGAATTAATGCCTATTCTCCTGAAAGTGTTCCAAAAAATAGAAATGGAAGGAAAACTTCCAAACTCATTTTATGAGGCCAGCATTACCTTGATCCCAAAACCAGACAAAGACCCCAAGAAAGGAGAATTACAGACCAATATCCTTGATGAATATGGATGCAAAAATTCTCACCAATATACTAGCCAATAGGATCCAACAGTACATTAAAAAGATTATTCACCACGACCAAATGGGATTTATCCCTGGGCTGCAAGGTTGGTTCAACATCTGCAAATCAATCAACGTGATACAATACATGAACAAAAGAAAGAACAAGAGTCATATGATCCTCTCAATAGATGCAGGAAAAACATTTGACAAAGTATAGCATCCTTCCTTGTTCAAAACTCTCCAGAGCATAGGGATAGAGGGTACATACCTCAATATCATAAAAGCCATCTATGAAAAACCTACAGCGAATATCATTCTCAATGGGGAAAAGCTGAGAGCTTTCCCCCTAAGGTCAGGAACGCGGCAGGGATGTCCACTATCACCACTGCTATTCAACATAGTACTAGAAGTCCTAGCCACAGCAGTCAGACAACAAAAAGAAATCAAAGGCATCCAAATCGGCAAAGAGGAAGTCAAACTCTCACTCTTTGCATATGATATGATACTGTATGTGGAAAACCCAACAGACTCCACCCCACAACTGCAAGAACTCATATAGGAATTCAGTAAAGTGGCAGGATATAAAATCAATGCACAGAAATCAGTGGCATTCCTATACAGCATCAACAAGACAGAAGAGAGACAAATCAAGGAGTCGATCCCATTTACAATTGCACCCAAAACCATAAGATACTTAGGAATAAATTTAACCAAAGAGGCAAAGGATCTGTACTCAGACAACTATAAAATACTCATGAAAGAAATTGAAGAAGACACAAAGGAATGGAAAAAAAGTTCCATTGCTCATGGATTGGAAGAACAAACATGTGAAGATGTCAATGCTACCTAGAGCAATCTACACATTCAATGCAATCCGCATCAAAAGACTATCCACTTTTTTCAAAGAAATGGAACAAATAATCCTAAAATTTGTATGGAGCCAGAAGAGATCCCGAATAGCCAGAGGAATGTTGAAAAGAAAAGCAAAGCTGGCGGCATCACAATTCCTGACTTCCAGCTCTATTACAAAACTGTGATCATCAAGACAGTATGGTCTTGGCACATAAATAGACACATCGATCAATGGAACAGAAAAGAGAGCCCAGAATTGGACCCTCAACTCTATGGTCAACTAATCTTCAACAAAGCAGGAAAGAATGTCCAATAGAAAAAAGACAGTTTCTTCAACAAATGTGTTGGGAAAATTGGACAGCCCCATGCAGAAGAATGAAACTGGACCATTTCCTTACACCACAGACAAAAATAGACTCCAAATGATTGAAAGACCTAAATGTGAGACAGGAGTCCATCCAAATCCTCAAGGAGAACATAGGCAGCAACCTCTTAGACCTCAGCCGCAGCAACTTCTTCCTAGAAACATCGCCAATGGCAAGGGAAGTAAGGGCAAAAATGAACTATTGGGATTTCATCAAGATAAAAAGCTTTTGCACAGCAAAAGAAACAGTCCACAAAACCAAAGACTACTGACAGAATGGGAGAAAATATTTGCAAATGACATATCAGATAAAGGGCTAGTATCCAAAATCTATAATGAACTTATCAAACTCAACACCCAAAGAACAAATATTCCAATCAAGAAATGGGCAGAAGACATGAACAGACATTTTTCCAAGGAAGACATCCAAATGGCCAACAGACACATGAAAAAGTGCTCAACATCACTCGGCATCATGGAAATCCAAATCAAAACCTCAATGAGATACCACCTCACACCCGTCAGAATGGCTAAAATTAACAAGTCCGGAAACGACAGGTGTTGACGGGAATGCGGAGAAAGGGGAACCCTCCTACACTGTTGGCGGGAATGCAAGCTGGTGCAACCATTCTGGAAAACAGTATGGAGGTTCCTCAAACAGTTGAAAATAGAGCTACCATACGATCCAGCAATTGCACTACTGGGTATTTACCACAAATATACAAATGTAGGGATCCGAAGGGGTACGTGCACCCCGATGTTTATAGCAGCAATGTCCACAATAGCCAAACTGTGGAAAGAGCCATGATGTCCATCGACAGATGAATGGATAAAGATGATGTGGTGTATATACACAATGGAATATTATGCAGCCATCAAAAGGAATGAGATCTTGCCATTTGCAATGACGTGGATGGAACTGGAGGGTGTTATGCTGAGTGAAATAAGTCAATCATAGAAAGACATGTGTCATACGATCTCACTGATATGAGGAATTCTTAATCTCAGGAAACAAACTGAGGGTTGCTGGAGTGTTGGGGGTTGGGAGGGATGGGGTTGCTGGGTGATAGACATTGTGGAGGGTATGTGTTATGGTGAGTGGTGTGAATTGTGCAAGACTGTTGAATCACATATCTGTACTTCTGAAACAAATAATGCAATATATGTTAAGAAAAAAAAATGTAGAAGATAGCAGGAGGTGAAGAATGAAGGGGAGTAAGTCAGAGGGAGACCCGAACTATGAGAGATGGCGTACTCTGAAGAACAAACTGAGGGTTCTGGAGGGGAGGGGTGTGGGGTTTGGGTTGGCCTGGTGATGGGTATTAAAGAGGGCACGTTCTGCATGGAGCGCTGGCTGTTATGCACAAACAGTGAATCATGGAACACTACATCAAAAACTAATGATGTAATGTATGGTGATTAACATAACAATAAAAAATTTCTTAAAAGAAAAAAGAAACCAGAAATATGGTAGAGCAGATCAAAGAAACTAGAAGCTGGTTATTTGAAAGAATTAATAAGATCAATAAACCACTGGCCAGACTTATCCAAGAGAAGAAAGAGGACCCAAATTAATAAAATTATGAATGAAAGTGGAGAGATCACAGCTAACACCAAGGAAATAGAAGCAATTATTAGAAATTATTATCAACAACTATATGCCAATAAATTAAGCAACATGGAAGAAATGGATGCCTTCCTAGAAACTTATATACTACCAAGACTGAAACAGGAAGAAATTGACAACTTGAATAGGCCAATAACCAGTAACGACATTGAGGGAGTGATCAAAAACCTCCCAAAATCAAGAGTCCAGGGCCTGATGGAGTCCCTGAAGAATTCTACCAAACATTCAGACATAATACCTATTCTCCTGATGCTGTTTCATAAAATAGAAACAGAAGGAAAGCTTCCAGACTGAGCCTATGAGGCCAGAATTACCTTAATCCCCAAACCAGTGAAACACCCCCAAAAAAGGAGAATTTCAGACCAATAACCCTGATGAATATGGATTCCAAAATCCTCAAAAAATCCTAGCTAATAGGAACCAACAATGCATTAGAAGGTCACCCACCACGACCAAGTGGGATTTATCCCCAGGAATGTAAGCAAGGGTCGTTTAACATTTGCAAATCAATCAGTGTGATAGAACACATTAATAAGAGGAGAGAGAAGAACCATATGGTCCTCTCAATTGATGCAGAGAAAGCATTTGACAAAATACAGCATCCTTTCCAGATTAAAACTCTTCAGAGTGTAGGGATAGAGGGACCATTCCTCAAGTTCATAAAATCCACCTATGAAAAAGCTACAGCGAATATCATCCTCAATGGGGAAAAGATGAGGGCCTTTCCCTTAGGACCAGGAACACATCAAGGATGCCCACTGTCACCACTATTGTTCAACATAATACAAGAAGTCCTAGCAACAGCAATCAGACAACAAAAAGAAATAAAAGGTGTTCAAATTGTCAAAGAAGTCAAACTCTCTTTTCACAGATGACATGATACTTTATGTGGAAAACCCAAAAGCCTCCACCCCCAAATTACTAGAACTCATACAGCAATTCAGTAATGTGGCAGGACACAAAATCAATGCGCAGAAATCAATTGCTTTCTTATACACTAACAATGTAACTGTAGAAAGAGAAATTAGAGAAACAATTCCATTTACAATAGCACCGAAATCCATAAGATACCTCGGAATAAACAACCAAAGAGGTATAAGATCTATACTCTAGGAACTCATGAAAGAAATTGAAGAAGACACAAAAAGATGGAAAAATATTCCATGCTCATGGATCGGAAGAATAAACATGTTAAAATGTCTATGCTTCCCAGAGCAATCTATACCTTCAATGCCATTCTGATCAAAATTCCAATGACATTTTTCAAAGTTCTGGAACAAGCAATCCTAAAATTTGTCTGGACTCAGAAAAGACCCCGAATTGCCAAGGAAATGTTGAAAAAGAAAAACAAAGCTGGGGGCATCATGTTGCCCGATTTTAAGCTGTATTACTAAGCTGTGATCACCAAGCCTGCATGGTACTGGCACATAAACAGACATATAGACCAGTGGAACAGAATAGAGAGCCCAGATATGGACCCTCAACTCTATGGTCAAATAATCCTCGACAATGCAGGAAAAAATATGCAATGGAAAAAAGTCTCTTCAATAAATGGTGCTGGGAAAATTGGACAGCTATATACAGAAAATGAAATTCGACCATTCTCTAACACCATACACAAAGATAAGCTCAAAATGGATGAAAGACCCCAATGTGAGACAGGAATCGATCAAAATCCTAGAGGAGAACATAGGGAGTAACCTCTTCGACATCAGCCACAGCAACTTATTTTAAGACACATCTCCAAAGGCAAGTGAAACAAAAGCAAAAATGAACTTTGGGACTTCATCAAGATAAAACCTTCTGCACAACAAAGCAAACAGTCAACAGAACAGAGAGGCAACCCACAGAATGGGAGAAGATATTTGTAAATGACACTACAGATAAAGGGCTGATATCCAAGATCTATAAAGAACTTCTCAAACTCAATACCCAAAAAACAAATAATCCAGTCAAAAAATGGGCAGAAGACATGAACAGACACTTCTCCAAAGAAGACATACAAATGACTAACAGACACATGAAAAAATGTTCATCATCATTAGCCATCAGGGAAATTCAAATCAAAACTACATTGAGATACCACCTTACACCAGTTAGAATGGCAAAAATTGACAAGGCAAGAAACAACAAATGTTGGAGAGGTTGTGGAGAATGGAGAACCCTCTTACACTGTTGGTGGGAATGCAAGTTGGTACAGCCGCTATGGAAAACAGTGTGGAGGTGCATCAGAAAATTAAAAATAGAACTACCCTATGACCCAGCAATTGCACTCCTGGGTAGATGTAGTGAAACTAAGGGCCATATGCACCCCAATCTTCATAGCAGCAATGTCCGCAATAGCCAAAGTGTGGAAAGAGCCGAGATGCCCTTCAACAGATGAATGGATAATGAAGCTGTGGTCCATATATACAATGGAATATTACTCAGCCATCAGAAAGGATGAATACCCAACTTTTACCTCAACATGGATGGGACTGAGGAGATTATGCTAAGTGAAATAAGTCAAGCAGAGAAAGTCAATTATCATATGGTTTCACTTATTTGTGGAACATAAGGAATAGCATGGAGGACATTAGGAGAAGGAAGGGGAAAATGAAGGGGAAGGAAATCGGATGGAGAGATGAACCATGAGAGACTATGGACTCTGAGAAACAAACTGAGGGTGTTAGAGGGGAGAGGGGTGGGGGATGAGTTAGCCTGGTGATGGGTATTAAGGAGGGCAAGTACTGCATGGAACACTGGGTGTTATATGAAAACAATGAAACGTGGGTCCCTACATCAAAAACTAATGATGTATTGTATGGTGACTAACATAACATAATAAAATTAAAGTAAAAAACCAAACAAACAGAAAAACAAAACAAAAAACAAAATACACCAAGATGGGATTAAATGTGCAAGAATTTTATATATCTCTGTGTGAGAGAGAATGGACAGGGAATGGAGGAAGGCTGGGAAAATCATCAGATTTCAAAGCAAATCTGTGCTGGAGTGATGGAGGGAGGCAGCGAGGCAAGGTGGGATGGATGGAAGCACCCAAGACTGCTATTCAGCCAGTCTGTCAGAGAGTCAGTCTTTAAGCAAGTCAGAGAATCCCATTTCTTCCAGGGTTGGCCTTGGGATTCCTGCTCCCCTGAGTCATTAGCTGGGAATAGCCAGGGAGAGGCATGGCCATGGCACAAACATGGTGATAGATTTTAGAGGGCAGATGCTCTGACCCTCATTCAATTATTCCTCTATGGTTTAAGATCTGTGGTTCTTATGGTCACCATAGTTCACCACAGATACTGTGTGGGTCCACTACCCCCCACAGTTGGGAGCAGTGCCTCCATGGTTCCTGTGGGGCTTTCTCCAGATGGGAAATTCAGAATAGGGAGGTGATTAGGATGAACTATATTCCCCTTTACCATTATGAACATTGACTTGGGTGCAGAACTGGAGCTTATCCTCCTGCTACTCCACTATCTGTTCTAAATATCCCACATGTTGAGATATCACCTAAGCAGATCATGTGGGCTTATCTGATGGGATGACCTAAAACTTCATTCGTGAAGAGTCCAAAACTTGATAAGCATATTCTCCTGCTTCCAGGGTTCCTGGGAGTGTCTATTCCCACTTACAAAGGACCAAACCCCACATGGGCCCTTGGGCGTTCCTCTATGCCCCAACCATGTAAAACAGCCCCAGCTTCTCCCTCTGATAAAGGGCCAATTTCCCTGCCAGTATGGTAACACCTTTCTCTGCCTGCTGGTTCCTGAACACAAGGATTCCAGAGTGTCCTGTGATCATTATAACTTTTATTCAATAGGACCCTTGTTATATCATCTAGCAAAAGTCTACTCTCTACAAGGCCTGGAACCTCCAACTCTCCTAAGATAGATGAAAAGTACAACAGCCCCTGGAAGTCGTTGAGGGTGATATTAAGTGGGAGCATGCTTAATTTCACCTCTTGATTTCCAGGCCCAAGTATCCTTCCTACAGGGGATACAACACCCCTGAGGGTGACTGATTTAATAAGTATTCTGTATCCTGAAGGATAGAAGCCCAGCCTTTCTGAGAGTTTGCTCTCATCTAGTGCTTCAGTTCAGCCTTCAGAAGGCTATGCCAGTATTCTACAAGACCAACTTACATCCAGTGTATCATGTATCTCCTTAATCCCCATCACCTATTTAACTCATCCTCTCACAGTCCTCCCCTCTGATAACCATCAGTTTGTTCTCTATAGTTAAAAGTCTGTTTCTTGATTTATCTCTCTCTCTTTTTTCCCTTTTGCTCATTGGTTTTGTTTCTTATATTCCACACAGGAATGAAATCCTATGGTATTGGTCTTTCTCTGAATGGCTTATTTCACTTAGCTTTATACTTTCTAGCTCCATCCATGTCATTGCAAATGGCAAGATTTCATTCTTTTTTTATGGCTGAATACTATTCCTGCGTGTGTGTGTGTGTGTGTGTGTGTGTGTGTGTAGATCACTTCTTTTTTATCCATTTATCAATTGATGGACACTTAGGCTACTTCCCTATCTTGGTGATTCTAAATATTGCTATTATAAACAAACATCAGGTACATTACCCCTTTGAATTAGTGTTTTTATATTCTCGGACTAAATACCTAGTAGTGCAATTGCTGAATCATAGTGTAGTTCTATTTTTAACTTTTGAGGAACCTCCATACTCTTTTCCAGAGTGGCTGCACCAGTATGCATTCCCACTAACAGTACAAGAGGATTTTTTTTCTCCATATCCTTGCCAACACCTATTGTTTCTTGTGTTTTTGATTTTAGCCATTCTGACAGGTATGGGGTGATATCTCATTGTAGTTTTGATTTGCATTTCCATGATGGTTGCATTTGTGTTTGCATTTTGATTTGCATTTCCCTGCACTTCCCTGATGAGAAGATGATCAACATCCTCTCAAACATCTGTTGGCGATCTGTATGTCTTCTTTGGAGAAATGTCTGTTCATATCTTCTGACCATTTTTAAATTGGATTATTGGGGTTTTTTTGGATATTGAGTTTTATAAGTTCTTTATATATTTTGGCTACTAACCCTTTATTGGGTATGTCATTTGCAAATATCTTCTCCCATTCCATAAGTTGCCATTTAGTTTTGTTGATTATTTCCTTTGCTGTGCAGAAGCTTTTTATTTTAGTGAAGTTTCAACAGTTTATTTTTGTTTTTATTTCCTTTCCTGAGGAGAAATATCCAGAAGGAAGTTGCTATGGCTGATGTCAAAGAACCTACTGCCTGTGTTCTCCTGTATCATGTTTATGGTTTCAGGTCTCACATCTAGGTCTTTAATCCATTTTGAATTTATTTTCATGTATGGTGTAAGAAAGTGGTGCATTTTCATTCTTTTGCATGTTGCTGTCCAGTTTTCCTAACACCATTGTTGAAGAGACTGTCTTTTTCCCATTAGGTATTCTTTCCTGCTTTGTTGAAGACTAATTGACCATATAGTTGTGGGTTTATTTCTGCGTTTTCTATTCTGTCCTATTGATCTGTGTTTATTTTTGTACCAGTACCATACTGTTTTGATCACTACAGCTTTGTAATGGAACTTGAAGTCTAGAATTGTGATGCCTCCATCTTTTCTTTTCTTTTTCAAGATTGGTTTGGCTATTCAGGGTCTTTGTGGTTCCATACAGATTTTAGGATTGTTTGTTTTAGCTCTCTAAAAAATGCTGGTGATATTTTGATAGAGATTGCACTGAATGTGTAGATTGCTTTGGGCAGTATAGACATTTTAACAATATTTGTTCTTTCCATCCATGAGCATGAAATGTCTTTCCATTTCTCTGTGTCATCTTCAACTTCTTTCATCAGCGTTTTATGGATTTTGGAGTAAAGGTCCTTCACCACTTTGGTTAGGTTCATTCTTAGGTATCTTATTATTTTGGGTGTAATTATAAATGGGATTGATTCTTTAATTTCTCCTTCTGCATTATTGGTGTAGAGAAATGCAACAGATTTCTGTACACTGATTTTGTATCCTGTGACTTTACTGAATTTTTTTTATCAGTTCTAGAAGTTTTTTGGTGGAGTCTTTATGATTTTCTATATATAGTATCATGTCATCTGCAAATAGTGAAAATTTTATTTCTTTCTTAAAACTTGGATGCCTTTTATTTCTTTTTATTGTCTGACTGCTATAGCTAGGACTTCCAGACTATTTTGAATAAAAGTGGTGAGAATGAACATACATGTCTTGTTCATGACTGTAGAGGAAAAGCCCTCTCCCCACCCACCCCCGCCATTGAGGATGATATTAGCTATGGATTTTTCACAAGTGGCCATTATTATGTTGCCGTGTATTCCCTCTAAACTTATTTTGTTGAGGGTTTTTTATCATGAATGAATGTTTTACTTTGTCAAATGCTTTTTCTGCATCTATTGAAAAAATCATATCGTTCTTATCCTTTCTTTTATTAATGTGGTGTATCATGTTGATTGATTTTTGAATGTTGAACCACTTTTGCAGCCCAGGAATGAATCCCATTTGATTGTGGTGAATGATTTCTTTAATGTATGGTTGGATTTGTTTTGCTAGTATTTTGTTGAGAATTTTTGCTTCCAAGTTCATTAAAGACATTGGCCTGTAGTTCTCCTTTTTAGTGGAGTGTATCTGGTTTTGGTATCAGGGTAATGATGGCCTCATAGAATGAATTTGGAAGTTTTCCTTCCTTTTCTATTTTTTGGAATAGTTTGAGAAGAATAGGTATTAACTCTTTTTTAAATGTTTGGTAGAATCTCCTGTGAAGCTATCTGGCCCTGGACTTCTGTTTTTGGGGGAATTTTTTGATTGCTGATTCTATTTCTTTACTGGTTATTGGTCTGTTCAAGTTTTCTATTTCTCTCAGCTTTAGTTTTGGTAGTTTATATGTTTCTAGACATTTATCTATTTCTTCTAGGTTCTCCAATTTGTTGGCATATAGTTTTGCATTATATTCTCTTGTAATTGTATTTCTGTGGTGTTCGTTGTTATTTCTCCTCTATCATTTGTGATTTTATTTTTTGAGTCCTTTCTCTTTTCTTCTTGATAAGTCTGGTTAGAAATTTATCAATTTTTTCTCACTAAGCTTTGGTTTTAATGGGTCTCAAGATTCTGTGTCAGATTTTTGGTCAAGTTGTTTCCATTAAAAAGTGCTGATTTTAAAAATTAATAAACTGCCACACATACAAGAAAAATGGTTCACAAAATATTCTCCTTTCCTTTTGAATGTTTTACATTTTATCATTAACCAGTCTTTTATTATTAAACTTAAATGGCCAATTGAGACAAAATAGTTCTGACAGTGTTCTTCCACTGCTGATTAAGAATGAGGTGGCAGGTGTTGGTGATAATATTCATTTAGCCTTCTCACCTTTTTGGGCAGACTTAGAGACCTTGCCAGCTCCAACTGCCTCCTTGTCCATGGCTTTGATGACATGCACACAAATTGTCTCTCATGTCATGAACAGCAAAATGGCTTAGAGGAGGTTAGTCAAAGAAGCTCTCAACACACATAGGTTTGCCAGGAACCATATCAGCAATGGCAGCATCATCAGATTTCAAGAACTTGGGGCCATCTTCCAGCTTTTTTCCATAATGATGATCAATCTTCTCCTTCAGCTCAGCAAACTTGCAAGAAATATAAGCTGTGTGACAAGCCAGGACAGGTGCATATCCAGCACTGATTTGGCCTGGATGGTTCAGAATAATCACCTGAGCCATGAATCCAGCTGCTTCAGTTGGTGGGTCACTTTTGCTGTCACCAGCCACATTGCTATAATGTACATCTTTGACAGACATGTTATTGACATCAAAGCCCACATTGTCCCCAGGAAAAGCCTCACTCAATGCCTCCTGGTGCATTTGAACAGATTTTACTTCAGGTGTTAACATTGGAACAAAGGTAACCACCATGCTGCGTTTAAGAACACCAGTCTCCACTTGGCCCAGAGGGACAGTACCAGTACAACTACTTTTGTAGACGTCCTGGAGGAGCAGACGCAAAAGCTTATCAGTTGGATGAGCTGGTGACAGAATGCAATCCAGAGCTTCAAGCAGTGTGGTTCCACTGACATTGTCATCTTTATAGATGACTTTCCATCCCTTGAACCAAGGCATATGTGCACTTGACTTCAGCATGTTGTTACCATTCCAACCAGAAATTGGCACAAATGCTACTGTGTCAGGGTTGTAGCCAATTTTCTTATGTAGGTGCTGATTTCCTTAACGGTTTCTCATATCTCTTCAGGCTGTAGGGTGGCTCAGAGGATTCCATTTGTTAACACCAACAATTATTTTTTTCACACCCAGTGTGTAAGCCAGAAAGGTATGTTCAAGGCTGCCCATTGTTGGAGATACTTGCTTCAAATTTACCAACACCAGCGCAACAATCAGCACAGAACAGTCAGCCTGAGATGTGCCTGTAATCATGTTTTTGATGAAGTCTCTGTATCCTGGGGCATCAGTAATGGTCACATACTTGCTAGTCTCAAATTTCCACAGGGAGATATCAATGTTGATTCCACGTTCATGTTCAGCTTTCAGTTTATCAAAGACTCAGGCATACTTGAAGGAGCCTTTTCCCATATTAGCAGCTTCCTTCTAAAATTTTTCAATAGTTCTTTTGTTGATCTTACTACATTTGTAGATCAGATGACCAGTAGTAATAGATTTTCCTGAATCTATGTGTCCAATGATGACAATGTTAATATGAGTCTTTACCTTTCCCATTTTGGTTTAGGTTTAGCAATGGTTTTCAAGACACCTGTGTTCTGGCAGCAAACCTACTGCAAAAAAGAGAGTTTTACCAATTATATTATTTTTTTTCAAAGAACTAGCTCCTGGTTTTATTGATATGTTCTGTTTTTTTATTTTCCGTATCATTCATTTCTGCTCTAATCTTTATTATTTCCTTCCTTCTGCTGCCTTTAGGCTTTGTTTGTTGTTCTTTTTCTAGCTTCTTTAGGTGTAAGGTTAGGTTGTTTATTTGAGATTTCTCTTGCTTCTTGAGGTAGGCCTGTATTGCTATATACTTCCCTCTTAGGACTGCTTTTGCTATATCCCAAAGGTTTTGGACTGTTGTGTTTTCATTTTAATTTGTTTCCATGTAGTCTTAAAAATTTCTTCTTTGATTGCCTGGTTGACCCAATCATTGTTTAGCAGCATGTTGTTTAACCTCCATGTGTTTGTGGTCTTTCCAAATTTTTTCTTGTGGATGACTTCTAGTGTCATAGCATTGTGGTCAGAAAAGTGCATGGTATGATTTCAATCTTTTTGTATTTGTTGAGGACTGACTTGTGACTTAATATGGGATCTATTCTGGAGAATTTCCCATGTATACTTGAAAAGAATGTGTATTACACTGTTTTAGGGTAGAATGTTCTGAATATATCTGTTACATATCCATTTGGTCCAGTGTTTCATTCAAAGCCATTGTTTCCTTGTCTAGTTTTGGTTTAGATGATCCGTCCATTGATGTAAGTGGGATGTTAAAGTCCCCTACCATTATTGTATTATTATCAATCTGTTTCTTTATGTTTGTTATTGTTTTACATATTTGGGTGCTCCCATGTCGGGAGCATAAATATTTACAATCGTTATATCTTCTTGTAGGTCCCCTTTATTATGATATAGTGCCCTTCTTTGTCTCTTGTTACAGTCTTTGTTTTAAGTCTATTTTGTCCAATAAATGTATTGCTACTCCAGCTTTCTTTTGACATCCATTTGCATGATAGATTTTTCTCCATCCCCTTACTTACAATTTGCAGGTGTCCTTAGGTCTAAAATGAATCTCTTGTAGGCAGCCTATAGATGAGTCTTCAATTTTTTTAATCCATTCTGCCACCTTGTCTTTTGATTGGAGTGGTTAGTCCATTTATGTTCAAAGTAATTATTGATGGGTATGTATTTATTGTCATTTTATTATTTGCTTTGCAGTTGTTTCTAAAGATTTTTCTCTGATACTTTCTTATCTTTCTCTCTTCCATGGTTTGCCTAATTTCTTTAATTATATCTTTGGATTTCTTTCTTTTTTATTCTTTGCATATTTATTAGTGGTTTTTGATATACAGTTACCATTAGGTTTGTATGTACCCTCCTCTGCATATAACAGTCTATATTAAGTTGATGGTCATTTAAGTTTGAACCCATTCTTTACTCCTCTCTTCCCAACATTTTAAGAATATGTTGTCATATTTTACATCCTTTTATTTTATAAGTTCCTTGACTGATTTTTTTACAGAAACATTCATTTTTCCTGCTTTTATGTTTTCTATATTTATACTGTCACTTTTTGTCTTTCCTTTCCACTTAGAGTCCCCTTTAATATTTCTTGCAGGTTTAGTGATCACAAACTCCTTTAGTTTTTGTTTGTCTGAGAAACCATTTATATCTCCTTCTGTTCTGAATGATAGCCTTGCTGGATAGAATATTTTTGCCTGCAGATTCTTCGCATTCTGCATTTTGAATATATCATGCCACTGTCTTCTGGCTTGGAAAGTTTCTGCTGAAAAATCCCCTGCTAGCCTTATGGATTTTCCCTTTTCATGTTACTGTCTTCTTTTGTCTTGTTGCTTTAAAATTTTTTTTCTTATCACTATATTTTACCATTTTAATTACAATATGTCTTTGTGTGGATCTGCTTTTTGTTGATTTTTATGGGACTTCTCTGTCCTGAATTTGGACATCTGTTTCCTTTCCCATATTAGGGTAATTCTTCAAATAAATTTTCTGTCCCCTTTTCTCTCTCTTCTTCTGGGATTCCTATAATACAAATATTATTATGCTTAATGGAGTCACTGAATTCCCTAAGTCTGTTCTCATGTTGCATAATTCCTATTGCTCTCTTTCGTTCAGGTTGATTACTTTCCATTACTCTGTCTTCTAGGTCATTGATTCATTGTTCTGCTCTTCCAGCCTGCTATTCATTCCATCAAACATGTTTCTCATTTTATTTATTGAGGCTTTTATCTCTGCTATGTTATTCCTTTAATGTATCACTCATGTCTTCCACTCTTTCCTTAAGTCCAGTGAGTATCCTTGTGATCATTACTTTAAATTCTCTACCAGGCATGTTATTTATAACTATTTCACTTAGATCTCTAGTTGTGGCCTTGTCCTGTTCTTTCATTTGGGATAAATTTGTCTTCTCATTTTTTTTAAAGTCTCTGTGCCTGTTTCTGTGTATTAGGAAATCAGCTACATCTCCCATTCTTGAGGTTAATGGCCTTATGAAGAAGAGATCTTATAGTGCCCTTCTGTGTAGTGTCCCCTGTTGCCTAGGGCCTGGCACTTCTGGGAGTGTCTCCAATGTGTGCTGTGTGTTCTCTGTTGTTTTGTCCTGGTTGCTTTATCCTTTAGGCCAGTTGCCTGCAGAGGTTCTCTTTGCCTGTTGTTGGCAGTGTTTTGTCCCTGGCCTGAATGTGATGCATTTTAATTAGGTGGCCTCTGGTCTATTTGTGAACTGGTACCTGTTACCACCCTCAGAGACAAAGAGGCTCAGTAAAACTCCTGCTTTGAGAGATATGGTGTGAGCAGGGGTTTGGGCTGGTCTTCTGGGGGAGGACTGAGGCAAGGGTAACTGGAAGGGCAGTTCTAGAGTCCAGGGGCCAGGGTTTGATGTAAGCAAGTTAAGTAGCAAGTGTTTGTACTGTGCTGGTTCCCATAGTTGGCTCTGTGTTTATGCTGAGGGTAGAAAAGGGAAATGCCATAGGCCAGTTCCTTTGTTCCTGGAGGGGATCCCTCTGTGAGGCAACCTCTCTAAGATGTGCTAGGAGTTGAGTGAATAACCTCCCCACTGTGTGTTTCAGGTACTCTTTAGATCACTATTTCCTCACTGTAGTCAGGGTTGTTTGCTTAAATCCAAGAGCAGCATAGTGCCCTCTGGGTTCTATCTCATCCATGCCCATTGACCTTTAAAACTCCAGACTTTATGCCCTGCTAGTTGCAACAACTCGTGGCCCTACTGGCTTCCCAAAACAATTACTATGAGGATTTGTTTCCCCAGTGTGTTCCCCTTTGTATTAGTGTGTCTCTCACCCTTCTCTGCAACCACAGTTCCCTCCCCACTGCAGCAGTCATGATCCATTTCTCTCCCAAATCACATCTCTACACTTCCTACCTTCTTGGACATGGTCTCTTCCCTACCTTAAATGTGGAGTTTGTTCTGCCAGTCTTCAAATCAATTTCTGGGGTATTTAGGATGACTTGATAGTTATCTAGTTGTGTTCATGGGATGAGATGAGCCTCAGGTCCTATTACTGTGCAGCCATCTTCCAATTCCTGGTTTTTGTTTTGTTTTGTTTTAGCACTTTGAATATATCATGCCACTCCATTCTGTCCTGCACAGTTGTTGCTGAAAAAAAATCTTATTAGCAGGTTTTCTTGTATCTAACAAATTGTATTTCTCTTTCTGCCTTTAAGATTCTCTCCTTGTCTTTAACCTTTGATAATTATGATTTGTCTTTGTGTGTGTCTCTTTGGATTCTTCTTATTTGAAACTCTCTGGGCCTCCTGGATCTGGATGTCTGTTTCTTTCCCCAGGTTAAAGAAGTTTTCAGATAAGTTTTCTGTTCATTTATCTCTCCCTTCTTCTGGGATCCTTATAATGCAAATGCTAATCTGCTTAATGTTGTTCCATAAATCCCTTAGTCTATGTTCACTTATTTTCATTCCTTTTTTTTTCTTTTTGCTGCTCTGATTGGGTGAGTCTCTCTGTCCTGTTTATAAGTTCATTGATCCTTACTTCTGTTTCATCTAGTCTGCTGTTGAACCCCTTTATGTATTTTTAATTTCAGTTATTATATTCTTTTGTTCTGTGGCTTCTCTTTATAACTTCCTAATATTTTCTATCTCTCTGTTGAAGTTCTCACTGTGTTCATCCATTCTTCTTTCCAGTTTGGTGAGCATCTATATCACCATTACTTTGAACTCTATCAGGTAAACTGATTATCTCAATGTCATTAAGGTTTTTATCTGAGATTTTATCATGTTCTTTCATTTAGAACTATTCTTCATCTTGGTTGACATTTGTGTTTGTTTGTATATATTAGATAAAACAGTCACCTCTCTCAGTCTGAAAGGGTTGGCCTTCTGTAGGAGATGAAACTTATTATTAAACCATGCTCTAGCTCTTGGTTTTCTCTCAAACTTTTGTGACTGTCCAAGCAGCTTATTTTATTTTTAATAGCTCTTAGTAATTGAGGGTATGCCAAGATCTGTCAGTGTCCCAAAAAGGAGGAGCTCAGTCTGCTCCTGGATTCAAGGTGATTGGAACTGAGACCCTAAGGCAATAGTTTTAAAAAATATAACATATACAGTCCTGTGGGATCTTAGGTTTTAGCCCCACTGGCTTCCAAGGCCAAGTGACCCGGAGTTGTTCCTAGGCAACAGTCACAAAAATTGGGACTCTAGACAAGTTTATAAACTCCTTTCTGGGAGATACCTGTGAGGCAGAAAGAGAGCAAAAGTTGGCATCCTTCAGCCTATATTCACTAAAACACTCTGTACCTTCTACATGTGTGCCCAACCTGAAGACTGCCCCTAAGACCACAACTCCAGGACTAACAAGCAGGCTTATGCTGGGAGTAGGGAAGGGAAATTATGAAAGTCTGGGAGTGTGTTTTACTATGCTATTTGTTCAGTGCCTTGGGGGTGGCAGCCTGTCAAGAGCTGTCTCTTTGGTTGTTATAATCCAGAGGACCCAAGAATGCTAGCCGCTCTGACCACCAGCTCCAGGGCAACAAGGAGTATCCTTTGGGTGGCAGCTGCAAACCCAAGGCACCAAACATAAAAACTAGGATAAGCATGAAGACAGTGCTCACCATCTGGAGTCTCAGGGAAGGTTTACATTCAGCCCTTAGATGTGTGTTAAGTTAGAAACCTTCCCTTCAGGCTGCAGCTGTAATGACAAACCAATAGACCTCTTTCCAGAAATATTGAACTCCTAGGTCTGTGCTTTTCGTGGTGCCCTGGGGGTACCTGTTTAAAAACTCTCTCCATTGGTTATAGTTTTGTGGGATCCACAAGCATAATCCTGACTGGCCATCAGAGCCAGATGATGTAGAGGCATCCCCTGGGAGCAGATGCAAAAACAAGAGCAAGAAAAAAGTACAAAAACTCCTTTCTGTATGATACTCATGAGCTGGATGGAGTAAGGCAGAGGGAAAGCAACAAATTGAATTTATCAGCCTCCATTCCCTGACAGCCCTTCTGTAGGCCCCTGTGTGTTAAACCAGAAGACTTCCCCTGAAGCCAAAGCTCCTGGATAAGTAAATAGACCTTTTTCTCAGAAAGACTGGAGGTGTGTTTCAGTTTGCTTTCTGTGTAGTGCCCTGGGAGTGGTAGTCTGCTCAAAATTGTCTCTCTCATTGTTACAGTTTTATGAGACTCAGGAATGAAAACCCCTTGGACTTCAGAGCCAGGCAATCAAAGAGCACCCCCTGGATGGCAGTTGCAAAATCCTGATCACCAGACATAAAAATCATGCACCAGACATGTGTAGAAGCTCTCCTCAGGGAGATTCTAGCACTCTGGTGTGCAACAGATGCTCTTCCCTTACTTTTTTAATCCTAAGAACATTTTGCTCTATTAACAGTTTCTAAAACTCCCTGTGGGTCAGGTCTCCATGGCTACCTCTCCATTTATCATGGTAATTATAGGCCTCCTGGTTTCTAGCCTCTATTACTTTGGGACCCTATCCTTCACATGATGTTATGGAGTCCAGTTTGGTGACCCAGTGTGCAGAGGAGGGCTATTGCCAACCTTTTTAGTGCTTCATGCCCTTCTCACCAGTGCCTTCACATGCCCTTGGTGCATGGTGTATGGTCTGGGCCCTCTCATGGAAGATAGCCATTTTGTAGCCCTTCTGTCTTTCACCATGTGCCTATTCCCATATGTTCAATTTTCTGTCTCTGTTCCTTCCTTTACATCTACCTACTTTGCTGAGATTTGGCCACCATTTTTCTCTAGTCTTCTAAAAGCCACCTCAGTAGTGAGTTGGCTCCATTCTAGGATACCTAACTAGGGTGTTAAAATCCCTTATCCAAAAAAAGGTTCTTAAGGCTTATTCTGAGCCCTTGGATCACACACTCGAAGTATACTCCCTTTGCTCCTGTTTGGGCACATACCAGCTGATCCTTTCAATTCTTTAGGTGAATAGATTTTTTCCTCCCCTATCAGGCCCAGCATGTCTCCAACTTTATTGTGCTAAGATATAAGCCTGGTTGTTGTCCTGACAGCTAGAAGAAGAGCATGACTATTGCCTTGTGTGTGGGGGTGGAGGCCTTCTGGGCTCTTACTAGGAAAGGGGAGTGGCACCTCTGTAATCCCAGAAAACCAATGGAATCTGTACAATCAGCATCCTCAGGGATCTCCACCCAGATGTTCCTATCATAATTTTCAGGATTCCAGGTTTTCTCTACCAAGGTCCTGACCTGTATATCTCAGACCTGTCTTGACTGGACATTCACACCTCTCCAGAGCTCTGAAACTCTCCAAGAACCCATTGTGCTATTGCACCTGCCTGCTTACCACAGGTGATGAGGATCTCTTTGGAACCCCCTACTGAAACTGTCTGGCTCTCATGCTTTGTCATTAACTACAGGTAAATAAATCTCACTCTCTTCTTTTTTTCCTTCAGGACACATGTTCAACTTAGCAATAACCAACCAACTCCACTGCCTTTGTGAGCACTGTTCCCTCATGTTTTTCAAATGCTTGTATTATTGCACCTAGCTCAGCAATATTCCACACTGGGTCATATTCCAAGGCCATCTCCAGTGACATCTTTAGCAATTGAGCTTCCATCTTGCATCAGGGCTTATATGTGACCTAACCAACCAGGATTGTGTCCTCTTTACCTCCTAGACAGTGTGAGATCCAATCACAAGCCCTCATTTTGCTGCCTCTTTTCTTAAACCACTCTTGGGACACCTTGTGCTAGTCTGAGTCTAAACTGTAAGGATTTTGTTAGGAGAAGTGCCTGTGTGAAAGAAAATGGTCAAGAGAACAGTCATCCCACCATGCATGTGTAATAACCTGCAAAGGGGAGAGGGAGCAAAGTCTGAGTAGAAGCATTCTAGACTACTGTGTCATCTAAGGAGGGCTCCATAAAGCTATTGATGAAAGCCAGCCCTCAGTGGAGCTCCTGTCTCTTCAGAATTACTCAGCGACTAGCTGAAAGCCACCTGCAGGGAGCATGGCCTTGGACCAAATGAAGGGACAAGTGTCTGTGCCCAGCAGCTAGGGTGCCTGTTCAATTGTGCTCTGTAGTTAGAGGTCTCTGGGTGCAGCCCCCTCCACTGCAGCACTTCTAACAGTGGGAACCATGTCTCTTCTTTCCAGGTCTCTTTCCATTACAGGTGACAGTTTTGCTATTGTGACTGTAAGGAGGAAGTCATTATGAGTACAAGGACATGAGAATTAGTGCCCTGTTTAGAGATTTTAAACTTTCTTTCAGTGGCCAAAGGGAGAAGCCAGATGTCATAGTTCAAGAGTCTGTGCAACCAGGACTCCACAGCAGGCACATCTCTCCCCTGGGAGTCCTCATGCTACCCAGTGCAGACTGTCCTGAGAGTTGCCTTCTGACATCCAGCAACCATGGGGGTTTTAGAACTTTAAGGAATATTCCTTCTCTATTATGACATAACTGTGAATAAGTTACACTGCCAAGTTAGCTAAATTAAACTCAGAGGCCCAGTCAGGAACCTCACTATGGAAGGTTGTTTGTTCAATTTGCTTTCTGCAGGGGCTAAAGACAAAGCTGATGCCTTTATGAGACATTGTGGTTTTGTTCTGGGGTAACAAACACCAATGAAAAAAGCAGGAAGTTTTTACTTTAAGATGTTCTAAATGAACTATTTAATATACTAAATATAATGAGTTGATCCCCTGCTGACTTGCATTTGAGAATATAAATGCATAATAAACTAAACTAAGCTACTTGTAACCATTTGAAAGTGCACAGTCCCACAAACAACCTTGAATTTGCATGTTTTATTGTCTTTTTAATAAAAACTTTTCCAAGGGGCAATCATTGTCTTTAACACAAATACATACTATAACTCTTCACTGACAAAAGATACTTCTGAGAGTGCTTTTGGCTAAATTATGAAATCAAATCCATTATCATTTAAATTACCAATGTATTTGAGTTGATTTTTCCTCTCCTTGTTTTAGATTTTTTTAAAATTCAATTCATTTCTCTTTTGATTTTATTTTTAATAATAAGTTCATTGCATTTTCCCAAAACTAACCATGCTGTATAGAAAACATGCTTTTGACTAAGAAAAAAATAAAAATATTTTCAATCTTAAAAAAGAAAAAGTTTATAATAATAACAGAATATCTTGTGAACATTGATTATGAATATTAAACATGTATTAAGAATCTTCAGGTAACACTGATGTTCTCATAGTATACTGATAATTAAACTTCATCTGCTTCATTAGATTGCACTTATTGTTTAAACAATAACTAAGATGTCACCTGGAAATCTTTCTTTTATAACCTACCAACAAATAAAAAAAGTGAACTGTACCTCCAATCAAAAAAGTCCTAATTGGTAGCATTTTTGTGCTGATTTCTGTGATGTGAATGTCCCACCTTGGCTGATTCCAAGCTCCCAGGGCAATATAGGGATGTGAAATAGAAGGAGGTGAGCGGCATCTGTCTCATGAGTAGGTACAGGCCAACTCTAGGATAACACTTCGGCCAAACCTGTTTTTTTTTTTTAAGATTTTATTTATTTGACAGAGAGAGACATAGCGAGAGAGGGAACACAAGCAGGGGGAGAGTGGGAGAGGGAGAAACAGGCTTCCCGCGGAGCGGGGAGCCCAATGCGGGGCTCGATCCCAGGGCCCCAGGATCATGACCTGAGTCGAAGGCAGACACCTAACGACTGAGCCACCCAGGTGCCCCCAGCCAAACCTGTTTTTAACCAGCCCTTTGCTTTGATTGATTCTGTTGAGTATCCATGTACTGCATTCTCTACCTTTTAGATGAACAAAAAACACAAGCCCACTAGCACAGACACAATGCAAATGCACTACATCCTTTGAGTACTCAAATACGAACACTAATGTTTGGATAGGGTTATTGTTACCAAGTATCTCCACATATATTTCCCCCTGTTTGGTCATTACTACTGTCCTATGAAGTCAGTATCATTTTTTCCTTTTTAGGTTTGGAAGCTGATGCTCAGAGGGTTCAGTGACTCACCCCAGCAGCCCTGCTGCCGAATTGGGGCAGAGCAGTCTCATCTCACTCCATTCTGTCCACTCCTCTTCTAACTGAGCCTCTCCTGATTTTCCTAGTGACAGGCTGGGGATCATGACCAAGGTAAGATTGGAACTTTGACTTCGATTTTTTGGGGGATAAACTGGTAAACTTCCTAGAATACATTGTTTTTAAATCTCCATTTTGTGGATATAAAGGGACACAGTGGCTCTTTGTGAGAAAGGGCAAGCACAAGACACACCTGAGGTAGAGAAGGCAGTCAGTGGGAAAGCACAATAAGGCTTCATGGCTGGAGCTAAGCCCCTACTATCTCTTCCCCACTGGGCCCAGCACCACCAGAAGGGGCAAGGATAGGACACTTCCTCTTTAGAACACCTGTCCAAGTATGGACAAAACACCAAGGCCCTTTTCTTTTTCCTCTTTGCACAGCTGAGAAAGCTTGGGATTTTCAAAAGAAATTTACTAAAACATCACCGGAAAACAAACAATGAATGAACAAAGGCAAAAACCATAAGGGCAAAAATAGCCTTCGAAGTTTTGACATGGAGACCCACAAAAGCTCATCCTCTCACCAAGCATGCAAGCTTGTTTAGCAACACACCCTGTCTGACAGGCAGAGCACTTTCCTTGTGATCCTTGTACCTCTTTCCCCTGCTGCTTTGTCACAGGAGAGTCGAGCTACCTCCTGACAGAGAAAGGGTACAAGATGAATGGGTTGGTGCTGCAGCTGGCAAATGCAGCCCTTCTCTCCAGAGGTTACCAGACGCAAAGGGAGAAAGTGCTGGATCACTTCTGTATAGCACAATGGGTGGGTACTTGAGCTTGGGAGATAGGTGAACATAGGATAATGCCCAGGCAAAGTGAGGGACTTGGATGAGACCCTCTGTCCTTGGCCAGTAAGATGGAAATAACTCTTTCTTAACTCTTACTGGGGAGTGTGAGGACAGAAGGAAATGACACAGTTGATGAACTGAACATAACACTGGACTTGTAATAAACCCTCAGGATGGACCATGTCACCAATAGCAGCTCATTTGAGCCTGACATTTCCAGGGGAATCCTACCCTAGTTCTTCATCGTGGCAAATGACAGCAACATATCCATGTATATGAATAGGCCTTGCATTGGCACAAGTTCATGAATTCTATGTCTGTAGGCTAAAGATACTGGCCACAGGTTCTGTTCTGTCAGTAGTCAACCCTCCCACAGCACATGTGAGTGAGTCCTAGGTCCTGGGTTTCATGACTGCCTAAGGGAACATGAGGAAGGAAAAAGGAGAGAAGATAGGCCAAGAAGGCAAGAGAAAGGAAGAGCAAACCATTCAAGACAACAGTACTGAGTTCCAGCCTTTGGGAATGTGTTACCTAATGCTAAAAGCTTGAAGAAATAGAGAAATTGTGCACGTGGAATTTGCTTTGGGAATCTTAAGAATCAAAAATCAAGAAAGCCCCAAAATGTGCAGGATCTTTTGGAGAGGGCCTATATCACCTAGGACTTCCTTTACTATTACTGAAACTTTCCATTTCTTGATTTTGCTTTGTCCCTTATGCCTTGCCTGTAAATAAGGAAAAGGGAGTGTTACATGGAATAGAGCACTGGTTTTTATACTTTTTTTGAAAAATAGAATCCATTTTTTTCCCAAATTATGTTTTATACCCTAGACTATAAATGCCAAGAGGGCAGGAGCAATGTCTGCCTTGATTATTGTTGAAATTGCAGGCTTAGAACAAAGCCTAGCAGATACTCAAAATATGTTGGAGAATCTAAATCATAAAGCTAAAAAAATTGCTAATTTAAAACTTCCAACTAAAGATTAGAAATAAAAAGGTTAACTCTCTTCTCATCTCTGGAAGTCACAAAAATAAACAGTGAACAAAAAAAATGAAAATGAAGTAGAAAACTCCATCTCTCCATCTTTAATTAAATCAAGAAGGAATTCAGGAATATGAAGAATTCCATCTAGATAAAGTGACATTTTGATCAGCTGAGAATATTATGGTTGCCTCCATACCTTGTACCCATTCTCTCTTCCCTGGACTCCGGTCTCCTGGCCATGTGGTTTTAGTGGAATTGAACTTTCCCCAGCCCAAGCAGTGGACTCATTAGTTTGAGACAGTCTCAATCCCCTGGACTGAGATTATTTGTTCAAGACTGGGGACAGGACCCAAGTTAGATCCATAAAGGCCTATTAGACTCCTCTCTAATACTTTGGTTGACTGGAGAAGCAGTTCCTTTCTTTTTCCTCCTGGAAGTAAATGAGAATTATATTGGCCCATTTATTCGGTCAGCCTCTTTAGACCACCAAAAAAGGTCTGCTTGAGAACTCCAAGGATGTGAAGCCAAGAAACAGAGAGATAATGGCCACATTGCTTGAGGCCTGGATAAATCTCACTTGAAGCCAGATATGCCCTTGGGATCATCAGCTGTGGGACACAATCGACTTTGTTTATATTTAGGGCTCTTTTAAGTGGGTTTTCTACAGCTTGCAAATGCATCTGAAGTGGAACTATCTCAAAGCTGATACACAGCTTTCAAGTTTTTTAGATTGCTTTGAAAGTAGGTGGAACTTGAGGAATCCAATGAACCTGTATTTGAAAATCAAAGGGTGACAGTTATGTGAGAGGAGTAGAAGGAAACATACAATTTCCATCCCGAAGAGTAGTAGGAGGTGGAGGTCAACACTGGAAATTCTTATTTATTTTCTACCAACTGGGCTTCTTAACCTGGAGAAATAGGTGGAAGTAAGAAATTGTTTATCTGAGTCATGTAAGCAGAGAGAAATCGATGTTAAGTTATTATCAATATTAAACCTAGTAACTTTTGAGCTATGAAGGATCTCTGGGAATCACTGCCCAGCTGCTGCTTAGGAGATTATTTCACTTCAATAAAGTTAAGCTTCCAAATATAAGAAAAGAACTATATCCCCTTACTGGTAGATTTTGTGGTAAAAGTATTTAGTGACAATAGAACTGATTGGAAGCTATTGACTGTACCAGCTAATGCTCTCTGCCCTCTCCATCTTGTGTTTTAACAAATGGTAGGTACAGATAAAACCCCCAATAAAAATATGAGTAATAAGCAGAAAGGATATGAAATGGACCATGTGCATAAACATCACAAATTTTTAAGTAGAAGTAAAGGAAAATTACAAGCAAAGAGCAAAGAAGAATATACTTAAAAAGAAAACTCATTGAAAGTAATAAAAGAAACGTACGAAAATATTTCTCTACATTCTCAAATTGAAAAGTGAATAGATTCTTTTGGGAGTTAGTTGGGAAATACTTTAATTTTTTTAAGTAAACTCTAAGCCCAATGTGGAGCTCAAATTCAGAACCCCAAGATCTAGATTCTCATGCTTTACTGACTGAGCCAGCCAGGCACTCCCTGTTGGGAAATACTTTAGAAAAGAGATTCAGGAGATATACAATGAGATTGCAGAACTCAGAAAGGTAATCAATGATAACAAAATACTCTTACAGGGAAAAAATTGGTAGTTTAAAAAAATTAGAATATATATTACTGAACATATTACTGTCAGTAATATTGGAAAATCACCCAGCAAAGTTAAATAAAAAGAGATCACAAATAAACATGAAGTGAAAAATATCTAAAAAAAAAGATAGAAAATAACTAAATTAATTATAGTTGGTGTTCCTGAAGAAGTGAAGAAAATAAACAAAAAAGTAAAAGTACTCAAATATAATAGAATGAAACATTTCTAAAATAAAAACAAGACCTGAAACTGCAGGCATACTTTGTACCAGGAAAAAAATTGATACAGAATTATTAACACTGAGTCATACCTTGGTAAAGTTGTTGAGCTTTAAGGATAATGAGCAAATGCGTAGACATCAAGACAAAAAGCACGTCACTTCTAAAGGTGAGCCTCAAACTTCTCTAGAGGAACACACAATGCTTTAAAATAAAGTAAAAAATGCTCTAGAATTCTGAAAGAGGAAAAATGTGACCTAAATTTTCCTACCCAAACTGTTAATTCACTATCTAAAAACTTAGGCATATAATAACAGTGAAGGATTTTTGAAACATTACTTGACAATTGTATTTATTCTACCAAGAGGTGAATCAAAAAACTGAAGGGGAAGAAATAAGTGAGGGAGACAAACCATATGAGACTCTTGACTCCAGGAAACAAACTGAGGGTTGCAGAAAGGGAGGTGGGTTGGGGGATGGGGTAACTTGGTGATGGGCATTAAGGAGGATATGTGATGTGATGAGCACTGGATGTTATACACAACTGATGAATCATTGGACATTATACCAAAAACTAATGATGTACTATATGTTCATTAATTGAATTTAAATAAAAAAATAAAGAACTAAGGAACACAGGAGGATCAAAGTGAAGGAACATATTGTTGGACATTACATATAAGTATAAGGGTAATTATATCTATTTAATAGGATCAAATCAACTCTGACAAATTTTTAAAAACTTTAATTTTTAGAGTAGTTTTAGGTTTACAATAAAATTATGAGAAACATACAGAGACTTTGCAGGTATCACCTGCCCCCACATGTGCACAGCCTCCCCCATTAACAGCATCACTATCCAAAACAGTACATTTTTACTAAGGATGAGTCTACATTAACACATCTTAATCACCCCAGATCCATAGTTTACCTAAAGGTTTACCCTTGATGTTGTACATTCAATGTGCTTAGACATGTATCCACCATTTATATCATATAGAGTATTTTCACTGCCCTGAAAATCCTTTATGCTTTGCCTATTCTTTCCCACCCTCTCACCCCCTGAGAACCACTGTTCTTTTTACTGTCTCTACAGTTTTGCCTTTTCCAGAATGTCATATAGTTGGTGGAATCATATAGTATGTAGCATTCTCAGATTGTCTCCTTTCACTTAGTAGTATGCATTTAAGTTTCCTTTATGTATTTTCATGGCTTGGTAACTCATTTCATTTCAGTGCTGAATAATATTCCACTGTCTGCATGTGCCAGTTTAATTATCCATTCACCTCCTGACGGCCATTTTGGTTGCTACTAAGTTGGCAATTATGAATAAAGCTACTACAAATATCTGTGTGCATTTTTTTGTGTAAACATAAATTTTCAAATCCTTTGGGTAAATACCAGATAGTGTGATTGCTGGATTGTAAAGAAGGGTAGTTTTATAAGAAACCACTAAACTGTCTTCCAAAGTGGCTGTACCATTTCACATTCCCATCAGCAAAGAATGAGAGTTCTTGTTGCTCCATATCCTCACTAGTATCTGGTTTTGTCAAGTGTCCCATATTTTGGACATTCTGATAAGTGTGTAGTGATATCTCATTGTTTTAATTAACTCTCTCAGTGTTTAAAATGTAACAGCAAGTTTGGTGATAAGTTATCAAGAAATGAGAAATAATAAGGTCAAAAACTGACTGATAGAATTATAGTTACATAAGAGAATATAAATATTGTGATATTTCATAGGATAAAAGTATTTATAATGTAACTTAAATATCTGGACATACAGAGTGAAAAGAAAGTCAGGAGAAAATTTAAGTGCTCTCATGTCCTCATATATTATATCAGAGAAATATATGTATATATCAGAGAAATATATACTGAAAATTATATTTAATTAATACAACTTTATTATAAAATCCAAAGTTAAAAAATACTTAAATGGCAAATGAATGATAATAAGGATTCTTTTGGTGACCATAGAACTTGAAATCAGGGCATATGAATTTTTTATAGTCCCAGCTTTTAGCTTATTTCTGTATTTATTTTGGTTACACAGACTTGAAAAACTTGTGATACATACAGATAATTTGTTGTAATTGATTTTTTTAAACTTAACAGCCAGTTGGTATCTTGAACAACATATTTTCTCATAGTTCTATAGATGAGAAATCTAAGATCAAGGTGCCAGCATGGTTGGTGTCTGGTGAGATTTCTCTTTTTGGCTTGTAGATGGCCACGTTCTTGATGTGTGCTCAAATGGTCTTTTCTCAGTACCAGTGGGAAGATAGAGAGTTCTCTGGTCTCTCTCATTTTCTTATAAGGACACCAGTTCTGTAGAATTAGGGCCCACACTTGTGACCACATTTAGCCTTAATTATCTCCCTATCTCTAAAGACAGTCACATCGTGGGTTAGGACTTCTGAATTTCAACATGTGAATTTTGAGGGAACACAATTTAGTCCATAGTAATTAGTAATAGTTTGATATGTTCCATAATATCTTTTTCAGAAATCTCAAATTCAGATTTACCTCTGTCAAATTTACTCCAAGATTAAAATTTATTTTATGTTGTACATTAACTCAAAATAGAAGAATTCACACAACAGGTAATTAATTATAAATGTATACCGAATTATGTCAGTGTATTAATTAGATGAGAAAAATACAAAGGTCTTATAGCCAAGTTATGATAATATTTTAGCTAATGGAGATTCCTTATCATTTAAAAGTAGTGATTTATTGTGTATTGAAATATTTGGTTTAGAATCTTGCTTTTTGACAACCAACAAACCTGGTTCATTTCTCATGAAATTAAATCCTGAAGATAATTATCTATCTCATGTTATATTACTGAAAATTTTATAATAGAAAACTGTACCTAATTGGTATTAGAAAAAGAAAGATATTAGATGCATAAAAATTGGATGAGAATAGGTAAAGTTAATCTTATTTGCAGATCATATACATGGGTAATAAAAGAACTAAGTGTCCTGCTGATGGGAATATGAAAAAGTACAGCTTCTATAACAAATGGTATGGTGATTCCTTAAAAAATTAAAATATCATTATTATATTATCCTGTAATTTCACTTCTGGGCATATACCAAAAGATTTGAAAGTGGGAACTCACACAGATATTTGCACATTCATATTCATAGCAGCATTATTCACTATAGCCAAAAGGTGGAAGCAACCCAAGTGTCAAATGATGAATGAATGGATAAACAAAATGTGGTCATTCCACATGATAAAATATTATTTGACCCTAAAAAGGAATAAATTCTGGTACATACTACAAAATGGATGAATGTTAAGGACGTTATGCTCAGTGAAATAAGCCAGACACAAAAGGGCACATACTGCATGATTCTATTTATATGAGGTTACTAGTGTAGTTAAATTCCTAGACTCAGAAAGTAGAATTGTGGTTTCCAGGGTCTGGGAAAAGAGAGTAATGGAAAGTTATTGATTGGTAAATTGATTGGTACAGATTTTCAGTTTAGGAAGATGAAGAATTCTAGAGATGGATCATGATGATATTTTCACAACTCTGTGAATGTCATTAAACTGTACACTTAAAAATGGTTAAAATGGTAAATTTTATGTGATGTATATTTTATTACAATTGAAAAAAAGAAAAGTAAGAAACTGTTACCAACACCCCTTCCCACTCCCCAAAATTCAGAATGATGGTTTAGTATACAATTAATATGTAAAAGTCAATAGCTTTAATATACACAAAAACACATAAACAAATAAAAACAAAATAAAACACCCCAAACCAAAAAACAACAGTTAGAAATGATAATCAAAGGCCCTATTTTTAAAATTTTTTGTTGTGGCTTAATATGAATAACATAAAATTTACCGTTTTAATAATTTTTAAGTGTGTAATTCAGTGGCATAAAGTATATTCACAATGTGTGCAAACATCACCATTATCCTTCTACAGAACTTTTTCGTCATCCCAAACAGAAACTCTGTACCTATTCAACAATAATTACCCCATTCCACCCTTCTCCTATTCCTTGGTAACCTCTGTTCTACTTTATGTATCTATGAATTTGCCTAGCCTGGGTACCTTATATAAGTGGAATCATAGGAAAACTTGTCCTTTTTGTCTGGTTTATTTCATGCATTTTCAAAGTTCCTTCATTTTATAGCATGCATCAGATTTTTTATCCTTTTTAAACTGAATAATATTTTATCCTACATATGCATATTTTGTTTATCCATTCATCTACTGATAGATATTTGGGTTTTTCCACTTTTTGGATATTGTGAATAAACCGCTATGAACATTGCTGCACAATTGTCTCAGTCCCTGTTTTCAATTCTTTTAAGAGTTGAATTGCTGGATCATATGTTAATTCTATTTTTAATTTTTTGAGAAGCCATCAAACTTTTATCCACAGTAGCTGTACCATTTAATATCCCCATCAACAATGTACAAAAGTTGCAATTTCTTCATAATTTTGCCAACTTGTAAATTTGGGTTTTTTTGTTTTGTTTTGTTTTGATAATAACTATCCTAGTGGGTATGAAATAGTATCCCATTGTTGTTTTGATTTATATTCCCCTAATGATTAGTGATATTGAGCATCATTTCATGTGCTTATTAGCCATTTGTGAATCTTTAGAGAAATGTCTATGTAAGTCCTTGCTTATTTTCTAATTGAGTTTTTTGGTTTTTTGTTTTTATTGAGTTGTAGGAATCCTTCATATATTCTGGATAGTAATCCCTTATCAGATACATGACTTACAAATATTTTCTTCCATTCCCTTTATTGCCTTTTCACTCTCTTGATAATAAATACCCTGTGATGTGCACTTTTTGATTTGATTAAAAAGTGCAATTTATCTATTTTTTTTCTTTGTTGCTTGTTGTTTTGGTGTCACATCCAAAAAATCATTGTCAAATCCAGTATCATAAAGATTTCCCCTATGTTTTATTCTATAATTTTTATAGTTTTAGCTGTAGTTTAAATTTGGTCTTTGAGTCTTTATGACAATTTTTATATATGGCACAAGGTTAAGAGTCAATTTCATTCTTTTGCATGTGAACATCCAGTTTTTCCATACTCTCTGTTGAAAAAAACTGTCATTTCCCTTAATGAATGGTCTTGGCATGCTTACTGAAAATCAGTTGATCATATATTATTTCTGGGCTCTCTATTCTAATCCATTGATATATATGTATATTTTTGTGTCAGAACAATACTGTTTTGACTACCGTCAATTTTTAGTAAGTTTTGAAATCAGGAAGTGTGAGTTTTCCAACTTTGTTCTTCTTTTTCAAGATTATTTTGGCTATTCAGGGGCCACTGAAATTTTCCATATGAATTTTAGAAGGGAATTAATTCTATTTCTGCAAAAATGTCATTGGGATTTTGATAAGGATTGCATTGAATGTTTGGTAGAATTCACCAGTGATGCCATCAGATCAGGTCTTTTCTTTCTTGGGAAATTTTTGATTCCTGGTTCAATCTCCTTAATAATCATAAAGAACATCTTATTTTTAAAGGACAAAAAAATGTATAAATAGCCTCAAATAAACTTTGCAAGAACGGCATGAGAGCTATATTAAAATAATTGTAAAGCTTACTGGTGTCTATCTCTGAGATTTGAAAAATATTGTCATACTATGTTCTTGAATAAGAAGACTCAATGTTATTTTTAAAACTGACAATATTTCTAAATCTATAAATGTAATGTAATCCCAATAAAATAGAAAAATATTTTTGAGTGAAAGTGTAGAGAAATCATGATAGGGGATTTTAAAATTCATATAGAAAATTAAATATGCTATTCCCAGAGAAATTCTTACAAAAAAAGGAGTAATGAGATGAGATTACCCTATAAACTTGAAAAAAATATTATCTATAAGCTATGAAAAATCAAATCTATAAGCTATGGAAACATAAACATAATTAAAACAGTGAGGTACTTATATACTAATAAGCTGATGAATTAATGCCCAGGATGATATAACATCAAGGAATATATTCATGTAACCTCTAGAGCAATGTAATACTCAGCAAATATATATTGTTTTTAAAATGGTATAGCCAACTAGAAAATAATATGAACTTGGATTTAAACCAGGTAGCAGGACAAATTCCAGATGGATCAAATATTTGAATGGAAAACAAGAAACTTCTAAAAATAGAAGAAGCCATAGGAGAATTTGTTTTATTCTTATAACTTTTAGAAGCTCTTTCTAAAATAAATAAAATCCTGAAGCCAGAAAAATAAGATTGATAAATTCAAGTACATAAACAATTTCTGCATGGCAAAAATCCATCAGAATAAAAGCTAAAAGGTAAGCAATAAAATGATAAAATACATTTGCAACTCTTAACATAGGCAGAAGATTAATTCCCCTGATTTTTATATATATAAACCAAATCAGTAAGAAAAAAGATCAATAATGCAATAGAAAAATAAGCCAAGTATATAAGCAAACAATGGAAAAGGAACTACAAAACTACAAATTATTTTTAATATACTGAAGATGCTCAATCTCACTTATTATTAGAAAAATGCAAATTAAAATTACACTGAGATGCCATTTTTCACCTATCAGATTGGCAAATGTCTAAAAGCTTGATAAATTTCCCTGTCAGTGTGGGTGTGGGAAACATGTCTGCTAACACATTGCAAGTGGGAGTGTAGACTGGTACTTCTTAATGGTGAGTACTTGGCAATATCTATCAAAAGTATAATTGTACCTACCCTTTGACCTAGCAACTCCATTTCTGGGAATTTACCTTATAGAAATACTTATACCTGTGATACCTGTTTGTACAAGGTTATTACTCATTGCATCATTGTTCTTATAGCAAAGACTTGGAGACAACCAAAATATACAATGTGAGAATGATTAAATAAATGATGATACAGTCATACAGTGGAATGCTATGTAGCTGAAGTAAACAGTGAGAAAACCTTGTATGTACAGATAAGGAATGCCCCAAATCTATTGTAAGGTTTTTTTTTTTTTTAAAGAGCATGACTTAAAAGTATGAGTATTATTTGTTTCTTTTTTAAGGGAAGACAATGTGCATAAAATATCTCTGAAGACATACGCAAAAACCTGATAACATTGATTTCCTTCACAGAAGGAAACTTGATGATTGCAACAAGGAGAGTTTTTTCACTGAATCCACTTTTGTATCAATTTTATTGTCATAATTTTTATTTATTTTTTAAAACAATTTCTTATTTCAAAGTTAGTAAATAAAATATATGAAGTAAAGCAAAATAATATTCCTTCATTAAATTGGCAAATTTTGGGAAACTGTGGCTATCTCTAAGCTTGGATTTGCCCATCAGCAGGCTGTGACAATGTTCGTATGTTTTTTTGCATCGTTGATTTAGCTGTCATGCCATGTTACTATAAATGTATGTGATTTATTGGATGCATGAAAAATTCTAATACATGAAACATTATAATACGTGAAAACTAGTACATGAAGGCTAATACATGAAAAATTCTCCCCCATTGGTTTTTTTTACAAAATAATTAAAATTCCTTTTATTTATTACATGAGAGTATTTTATGAAAATTAAAAGTCTATTTTCTGAGTCCTCACTATTTTGAAGACTAATTGAAAGTTTGCCAAATCTGTAGTCTTATCCAATTGAACCATAAAGATTTTACATAATTTCATCATCCAAATGAGTCAAGAATATCAAACTTTTTCCTATAGCTTACATTATCATAATGTTTTCAAATGACACATTGGCACACTTTAAGGAGTTATGGAATTTGTTGGGTCATAGGTAGCTTTTTAAGAACATGAAGTACAATAAAACATAATAGAATGGAAAATATCAGAGTGAATCACATGTAATAAAAATATATGTTCTGGGTTGTGACGAAAATTGTATTTCTTACATACCAGGTGCTAAGAGTCCTGGTGCTAGGGACACAATGACAAACAAGACTGTTCCAGCCCTTATAAACTTTACAGTCTATTGGAAAGAGTCAGGCAAGAAAGAAGCAAGCAAACAAACCAGTGCAGATTACAAACAGTGCCAAAAAGGAATTAACAGTATGCTGGAAGGAAGAATGCCAGGGATTGTAATGTCTTAAATAAAGTATCCATGGAAGGTCTCTGAGGAAGCTGATGTTCAAGTTGCTGCTGAAGGATGAAAAGAAGCCAGTCATATGATGGTCCAGAGAAGAGCTCCAGGCACAGGGAATGGCAAGCATGGACCCCAAGCTGAGAAAGAATGAGGTGTGTTCTGGGGATAGAAACATGAGATAAGACTAAGCAGAGAAATAGGAGTCAGACCATGCCAGGTCTCCCAGGCCAGGAGAAAGCAAATATGGATTTTGTTCCAAGTACAGTGTGAGACTACTAAACGACATTTATCAGGGCAGTTACATGTTAGTGCTTGAGTTTTAAAATAGCATCCTGGTTTCTCAGTGTAGGATGAATTAAAAATAAGGCAAGGGTTAGGAGACCTGGATTTCTTCTGGTCTCAGGAATTCAGCTGAATGGGGATCAAACCATTCTGAACATCTACGAACTCAACAGGAGATCAAAGAAGAGAAAAGCAAAAACTCTCTGAACAGAGAAGCGACCACTTACTGGAAGGTAGGACGTGCGGAGAAGTGAATCCCAGGTGATATTCAGGAGGACAGACGGCGAGGGAGGGGGCCTGTGTCGGCCGCTTCTGGCAAGTGCTAGAGCCGCGGAGCACAAACTCGGAACTTTTAGAAGTTGGCTCCGCTGAAGGACATCACTCCAGTGGCTAAGCTGGGGGTGGAACCCTCACGGGACAGTGTGGTCTCAAGACCCTCGGGGTCACAGAAAGACCGGGGGTGCCTGAATGCGGCAGAGCTCCCAGGTATCAGAGCGGGGAAGCCGGCTGCAGAGATGGAGCTGAGGTGCAGGCTCTCAGCTTGGGGTGGCCATAAACTGTGATCCGCGGCCCAGTCGGGCCCCTGATCCTCCAGCAAGGACCCAACAAGTAGCAGAGCCAGGGAGACTCCCCTTCCTCCCCCGGGAGGAGTGGCACGGGAGCGCAACACAGGGGTCTGCTGGGTTTGGAGACTCCACATGGGGTCGGGTGCCAGAGATAGAAACGCTCGGTCACAGGCCAGGTGAGCACGGGGTGCCGCTGGAGACGGGGGAGATGGGAGTGATTGTCTGCTTTTCTCTGGGGGCGCACTGAGGAGCGGGGTCCCGAGTTCTTGGCTCCTCCGGGCAGAGATTGGGAGGCCACCATTTTCACTCTCATCCTCCAAAGCTGTACCAAGAGCTTGCAGGGAACAAAAGCTACCAAGAGCAAACCCGAGCAGATTGCTTAGCCCAGACTCACAAGGGCGGGGCAATTCCACCTCAGACAAAGACATTTGGGAACCACAGCAACAGGCCCCTCCCCAGAAAATCAGCACGAACAGCCAGCCAAGACCAAGTTTACCGATCAAGGAGAACGGGAGAACTCCAGCACCAAGGGAATACTGCACATAGAATTCATGGTTTTTTTACCATGATTCATTAGTTTTTCAAAGTTAATTTTTTTAACTGTTTTTTTAATTTCTCTTTTTCCCTTTTTCAACCAACATCTTATCAATCCCTTTTTTTAAAAAAATCCTTTATTTTTCATTTTTAGAGTCATATTCTATCCCTTCATAGTAGTTACCCTTATTTTTGGCATATATATATAAGTTGTTCTCTCTTTAAAATTTTGAGATACAGTTTCTTCTAACAGATCAAAATATACCCTAAATCTCTAGTGTACGGCTTTGTTCTAGTCTCCTGCCTGATCATATTCTCTCCTTTTTTTTTTTTTTCTAAATCTTCTTCTCTCTTTTTTCAAACAACTTCTTATCAATTCCTTCTATAAAATCTTTTATAATTTTCATCTTTACATTCATCTTCCATCCCTTCATTGTATCAACCCTTTTTTTGTACATATAAAAGTCTTTCTTTCTTTACAATTTTAGGAGGCACTATCATCTAACAGATCAAAATACACCCAAAATCTAGTGTGTGGCACTGGTCTATGCACTAGCCTGATCATATTTGATCGTATTCTGTTTTTTTTGTTTTGTTTTGTTCTGTTTCTGTTTGTTTTTATCTTTTTCTTTTTCTTTTTTTTTTTCTCTTTCTTTTTTCTTTCTTTCCCTTTCTTTTCTCCTGGTTTCAGGTCTTTTCTGATTTGTTTAGAGTATATATTCTGGGGATGTTGTTAACCTGTTACCATTTTGTTCTCTCATTCATCTGTTCCCCTCTCGACAAAATGACAAGACGAAAGAAAGCACCTCAGCAAAAAGAACAAGAGGTAGTACTGTCTGCCAGGGACCTACTCAATACGGACATTAGTACGATGTCAGACCTAGAGTTCAGAATCATGATTTTAAAGATACTAGCTGTGCTTGAAAAAAGCATGGAAGGTATTAGAGACACCCTTCCTGGGGAAATAAAAGAACTAAAATCTAACCAAATCGAAATCAAAAAGGCTATTAATGAGGTACAATAAAAAATGGGGGCACTAACTACTAGGATAAATGAGGCAGAAGAGAGAATTAGTGATATAGAAGACCAAATAATGGAAAATAAAGAGGCTGAGAAAAAGAGAGATAAACAACTACTGGATCATGAGGGCAGAATTCAAGAGATAAGCGATACCATAAGACGAAACATTAGAATAATTGGGATCCCAGAAGAAGAAAGAGAGAGAGGGACAAAAGGTATATTGGAGCAAATTATAGCAGAGAACTTCCCTAATGTGGGGAAAGAAACAGGTATCAAAATCCAGGAGGCACAGAGAACCCCTCTCAAAATGAATAAAAATAGGTCACAAATCGGCAAAGAGGAAGTCAAACTCTCACTCTTTGCAGATGATATGATACTTTATGTGGAAAACCCAAAAGACTCCACCCCAAAATTGCTAGAACTCATACAGAAATTCAGTCAAGTGGCAGGATATAAAATCAATGCACAGAAATCAGTGGCATTCCTATACACCAACAAGACAAGAGAGACAAATTAAGGAGTTGATCCCATTTATAACTGCACCCAAAACCATAAGATACCTAGGAATAAATTTAACCAAAGAGGCAAAGGATCTGTACTCAGAAAACTATAAAATACTCACAAAAGAAATGGAGGAAGACACAAAGAAATGGAAAAACGTTCCATGCTCATCGATTGGAAGAACAAACATTGTGAAGATGTCAGTGCTACCTAGAGCAATCTACACATTCAATGCAATCCCCATCAAAATACCAACCACTTTTTTTCAAAGAAATGGAACAAATAATCCTAAAATTTGTATGGAGCCAGAAGAGACCCCGAATAGCCAGAGGAATTTTGAAAAAGAAAAGCAAAGCTGGCGGCATTTCAATTCCAGACTTCCAGCTCTATTACAAAGCTGTCATCATCAAGACGGTATGGTACTGGCACGAAAACAGACACATAGGTCAATGGAACAGAATAGAGAGCCCAGAAATGAACCCTCAACTCTATGGTCAACTAATCTTCGAAAAGCAGAAAAGAATGTTCAATGGAAAAAAGAGTCTCTTCAACAAATGTGTTGGGAAAATTGGACAGCCACATGCAGAAGAATGAAACTGGACCATTTCCTTACACCACACACAAAAATAGACTCCAAATGGTTGAAAGACCTAAATGTGAGACAGGAGTCCATCAAAATCCTCAAGGAGAACACAGGCAGCAACCTCTTCGACCTCAGCCGCAGCAACTTCTTCCTAGAATCATGGCCAAAGGCAAGGGAAGTAAGGGCAAAAATGAACTATTGGGATTTCATCAAGATAAAAAGCTTTTGCAGAGCAAAGGAAACAGTCCACAAAACCAAAAGACAACCGACAGAATGGGAGAAAATATTTGCAAATGAAATATCAGATAAAGGGCTAGTATCCAAAATGTATAAAGAACTTATCAAACTCAACACCCAAAGAACAAATGATCCAATCAAGAAATGGGCAGAATTCATGAACAGACATTTTCCAAAGAAGACATCCAAATGGCCAACAGACACATGAAAAAGTGCTCAACATCGCCTGGCATCATGGAAATCCAAATCAAAACCTCGATGAGATACCACCTCACACCAATCAGAATGGCTAAAATTAACAAGTCAGGAAACAACAGGTGTTGGTGGGGATGCGGAGAAAGGGGAACCCTCCTACACTGTTGGTGGGAATGCAAGCTGGTGCAACCACTCTGGAAAACAGTATGAAGGTTTCTGAAACAATTGAAAATAGAGCTACCATACGATCCAGCAATTGCACTACTGAGTACTTACCACAAAGATACAAATGTAGGGATCCGAAGGGGTACATGCACCCCAATGTTTATAGCAGCAATGTCCACAATAGCCAAACTGTGGAAAGAGCCAAGATGTCCATCGACAGATGAATGGATAAAGAAGAAGTGGTATATATACACAATGGAATATTATGCAGCCATCAAAAGGAATGAGATCTTGCCATTTACAACGACATGGATGGAACTGGAAGGTCTTATGCTGAGTGAAATAAGTCAATCAGAGAAAGACATGTATCATATGACCTCACTGATATGAGGAATTCTTAATCTCAGGAAACGAACTGAGGGTTGCTGGAGTGGTGGGGGGGTGGGAGGGATGGGGTGGCTGGGTGATAGACATTAGGAAGGGTATGTGCTATGGTGAGCACTGTAAATTGTGCAAGACTGTTGAATCATAGATGTGTACCTCTGAAACAAAGAATGCAGTATATGTTAAGAAAAAAAAAGAAGACAGCAGGAGGGGAAGAATGAAGGGGAGTAAATTGGAGGGGGAGACGAACCATGAAAGACGATGGACTCTGAAAAACAAACTGAGGGTTCTAGAGGGGAGGCGGGTGCGGGGATGGGTTAGCCTTGTGATGGGTATTAAAGAAGGCACGTTCTGCGTGGAGCACTGGGTGTTATGCACAAACAATGAATCATGGAACACTACATCAAAAACTAATGATGTAATGTATGGTGATTAACATAACAATAAAAAATAAAATAAATAAAAAAATAAAAATAAGGCAAGGGTGGCTTTGTCTAAGGTGAGGAGTGAATGAATTTGCCCTTGATTTGGAGTTAGAACTGATATATCATCAATGTAGAGTTACACAGAAAGGAAATGTCAACAAAAATGACCACCCTCATGGCTTTAATAGCCAGGTGTATGACAATACCATTAGTTGCATTTTTATGGCTATCTGCTCATCTAACAGACTTAACACAATGTCAATGGCATGACATCTGATTAGCTTTGGCCTCATGGATATGCTTTCCTTTATATGTAATATGGAAACTTAACTTTGAATGACATTCTAAATGTATGTTCACTGTTGGATCTAAATTTCGTGTATATGTACTTTTTTTTATAACTTTGAGCTATTCAGTTTATGCTGAATAAAAAGTTAAAAAACTTAGAGCCTCGTATCTATACTCTATAGAGTTTTTTTTGACCTGATAGTTACAAATGATGTTTCATATTAGCAGAACTCATAAAGCTATTTTCCAAAATTTCATAAAAAGGACTTGGGCAATTTGATCATCTTGCAAGGTGACCCCTTGTGAAAAATAAGTTGTAACACTTCCTTATTTTTCATCACATTGTTTTTATGTCCTGCTGCTGGAGGGTAGACACAATTGAAACATCAGTTAGTGCCATGTAATATGATTTGTTACTGATCTTGAGTCTGGTCAATCTTTCATGTTCATTTTCACATAAAAAATATATTTTTTTTTAGCTAACAATCTATTTCTAATTTTAAGGAAAATTCAAAAATAATTAAAAAATAGAAAATGATGAAAAATTGCTACTTATAAATATTGAAATGGGAATATCCCAATCTCCAAGTTTATAATAATTCCAACCTATATATCATGGACAAAAAATTCCAACCTATGCTTAAAAGAACCTATAACAAGATATTAGGAATATGAGCTTTGTTGGGTTCAGTTATTATTAGGAAATGATTATGCATTGATGTATGCTTGCCCTAGCAGATGTTCTGGCTTTCCCTGGCCTTTAATTGAGGGGATGCCCTTAGGCCATGCAGGTGAGCTACCTGTGTGATCTTATGGGGCCTGGGCATCTGTAGGCCTCTGCTTACAAGATCAATGCAGGATTACACTTATTAATTACTGATTTATGAATAACAAGTTAAAATTCAAATATAGGTATTGGTTTTAAAAGGCTTTTAAGAGAAAAGGCACACTTGTAGCCTGAACAATTGCATTATTAGATGATGCATTTGAGACACATGCTCTCTTCTATGGTTTTGAAACAGTTAAAAAAATGTATTTTTCAAAATTAAATTGGAAAAGAATGTTTGTAGAACCATTGAAGCACATCTCTGCAGCCCAAATGTTCCAGGGGCATGGTTCAAAAACCACACAGACAGACAAGACTGATAACTTAAGAGGACACAGAGAAGTTAGACTCTGCTCTGCAGGTTCTGCTTTGATGATGCTCTCCCAGCCATCCCATAACTTCTCTGGAGTGCTGAAGGCCATGGATTTAGAAAAAAATCCAAATATTTTTTCAATTTCTGTATATTATCAAAAGGGCAACCAAAAATAATGGGAAGAAAAAAGCCCAGACTTTGCTACTATCTAGCTCTAAGGCCCCTAGGCAAATAAACCAACTCAAGTTTGGTTTCCTCATCTGCTAACATCTGGCTCATAGGGCAGCTCTGAGTAACAAGTGAGGAAATATGTATAATTGATCGACCCCATTGCCTGATATATATATTAAGAATTAATTAATTAACAAGGGCATATTAGGTATCTACTACATGCAAATTTCAATTATAAGAGCTGTGAGAAAAAAAAATGTAAACCACAGAACTCTGTCCTTCAGGAACTTACGTCAACAATGTGAGGAAGAAGGCAAACGAAAGGCTGTAGTCCTTGTGCCAGACTGTGCTAGATTCAAAAGTGATGGACTCTGTCTAAAAAACAAAGTGATTGAAACTCACATTTAAATGTCACAGTTAGTCTGTTATTTCATTTCTGAGCTCTTAGTTTCTTTGTGCAGTGCTGAGCTGTTGCTGTTTCCAATAATTAATTAGGGGTCTGAGTGCTGGACTTAAGATGTACCGTCTACAATGGGGAGAAATACTTGATTTCTTTTTGTATGTAAAACCACTCTGGACAATGGGGATATGAAACTCATGTCAAACAGCTGCTGAGATTTTGAAAGAAGAGACGCCGTTCGGTGACAAAGCAAGAGAAAGGAATGGCATTCTCACTCAGGAGATGCACCCATACATTCAAGATGCTCAGCAGGAGACGGACATGTCTGGAACTGAAGAACAGATGGATCTGACTAAACCCCAGAATTCTCTAGTTTTACAATCTTTCTGGTTCAGTTAAATCATAAGTGTATTTTGCTTAATTGCTTTTCACCCTTGATTTTCAGACATAAGCTTTTACTAATGATATTTAACCAAATGACACTAAAAATTATTTTCCTGAATCCAAACTTAATTTTTAAGAACTATAAACAACCCTTAGTATCTTCTCCTTCTCTCTCTCTATAAATATCTATATCTATCATCTTTCTATCATCTATCTATCATCTATCATCTATCTATCATCTATCTATCATCTATCATCTATCTATCTATATCTATCTATCATCTATCTATCATCTATCATCTATCTATCTATATCTATCTATCTATCATCTATCTATCATCTATCATCTATCATCTATCTATATCTACATCTATATTTGTATATATAAAGCATTTTGCCCTTGGAAAAATAAGTGGTTTTAATTTTACCCAGTGTAAGGAAACTCCAAGTCCATGAATTTTGAACTTGCTGTTTAAATTTTCAGCACAGCCATCAGCACTTACTCCCTTCCTAGGAGGCTTAACATTTGTGGAAGAGACTAAAATGCTTTCACGCATATGTGAAATAGGTAAAATAGACATCATTTTCTGAATGTTTCCAGTCAAGAAACAGAAGTTAAATGCTGAAGGTCACATGGCCAATAATTGTTCAAGCCCGGTTTAGTACTCAGGGCGAGGGATTCCATGTCCTGTACCATCCATGAGAGGGATACATAACCTGAAGCCAACTTGTTGGCATTTGACCTACCATATGTGTGTGTACATAACCCAAGCTCCAGGAAGAAAAAAAAAAAATCCCCAAGGAAGGCATGCCAATGGGTGGGGACAAGGAACAAAGGAACAGAAGAGATTCTGCAAGTAGAACTCACTGACTGCCTTGATTAATTGCCACCCACACAACTAGGTGTTGCTGCTGTTTACTTAGAATTCTGCCAGCAATGAGGGTTCTGGATTCCTGAGGATTGCTCCATTCCTAGGCCTAACTGAAAGTCATTATCAATTATATCTGATGCATGACCACCACCCCAGCCTTCCATTCTCACCGTGTTGGAGCCAGGCAGCCAGCTGTGTGCACACACACCATTAAAGCTGCCCCTGCATGCTCTTCCTCATGAGTGCACCTTCAGTCCCCTTCAGGAACTTCACCCCTCCACTTACGTAGTTTCTGTTTGTGGCTTCATGTTGTGTTTCTCAAAGCTTAGGGGAACTCTATGGGATTTACCTTGCAGGTAGAGGCAGTGATTAAAAGGACTGGAAAATAAAAGAAAAAAGAGAGGAGTAGAATTTGCCTCTGAAATGTGGAAAAGCTTCTCTTTTCAATCTCTCTGCTGCTGTGGTTTTCATCAGACTTTCAGAGTTCAGGGAGGAATTGAGTAGAAGTCTGAGGGAACCCGTTGAAGAGTCTGAGGTCCTAGGCAGGCACTGGGCAGGGAGAGCTGGGTTCAGAGTTACACTTAATTCATCCCAGTAGCTTTGGGGTGCTTACTGGGAAATTACTGGTACCTTGCCAAAATGAGCCAGAAGCCTTCTCTTCTTGTGCCTCACCCAGGCAAAATAGTAGTTTTCCAGAGTTACATCTCCTGCTGCCCTCAGGTCCTGCCTCGATCACACACATGGTGGCATGTTCATGGGGTGTAGGCTGAATGACAGGGATGGCCGTAAGCATCATTCTTGTCACTACCATGTAAATGGTAATTCTCTCCCACTGGCCTATACTTTCATGCCTGGACTTCCATCTCTATTCTTCATTAAGTTATTGAGTTTCCTTGTTCCCGTGGCCTCTCTAAATAGTTTCTAAAAATTGTGGTAAAACCACATAACATAAAATTTACTATCGTAACCATTTTTAAGTGTACAGTTTAGTGATGTTAAGTATATTCACACCTGTGTGCAAAAGATCTATGACCCCTCTTTTAAAACAAAATGTCCTTGAAACAGATAGCATATTATGGGTGCCTGAGCTTTCTGAAACCATGAAATCATGTCCCTTCAGTAACAGGACAGACACAGTGCTCACAGCCAGGGAACATGGGAGAGTTGGGACAAAGAGGACCTCAGGTATGAGGGAAGGAGAAAGGGGGACAGAATTGTCACAGCCCAAACCCCTATGAGCTATCCCTACCCTAATGCCACATCACTCCCTCTCAACTGAAGACAAAGGGAAATGCTTAAAGAAAATGATTACCAGAAACCCCATTTCTTTAATTGATTATAGATGGCTAATGTGTAAAATACATGGGTAAAAACTATTACATAAAGAATTTTGTTAAACAAAGACAAAATAAAAAACGTTTTTTAAAATTCTTAACCTTTCATTTTTAACCTAAATATTTTCCACTGTTAGTTCCTAAGAATAAAATTCTCCAATTTACATAGTCCAAGATATAGAGCAATCAGTGCAACGTCTAGGACAAAATAAAAGCTTGTCTTTCACATACCAAAAACAGTTCTTCCATTGGACATTCCAGGCACTGTGGCCAGAAACAAATGATATAACCAACCCCTTCAGTGGGGGAAGGGGGAAAGAAGTGTTTCTTGCTTTTTTTTTCCAGTTGTGGTAAAAATACACATAACATAAAATTTACCATCTTATGTTTAAGTGTACAGTTCACTGGCATTCAGTATGTTTACATTGTTGGGCAACCATCACTACCATCTATCTACAGAGCCCTTTTCATCTTGCAAAACTGAAATTCTGTATTGTTTAAATCCACTAAACAGTAACTCCCCCTACTGCCCTGGCAACCACCATTCCACTTTCTGTCTCTGAATTTGACCACTCTAGGAACCTCATGTAAGTGAAATCATACAATACTGGTTCTTTTGTAACTGGCTTATTTCATTTACTTTAATATCTTCAAGATTAATCCATAATATTTCATATGTCAGAATTTCTTCCTTTTTAAAGCCAAATAATATTCTATTCCATTGTATGGATATACCACATTTATTCATTCATGCATCCATTAATGGATACTTGAGTTGCTTCCACCTTTTGGCTACCATGAATAATGCTGCTATGAACATGGGTATGCAAATATCTTGCTTTCTAAATTCCATTGTCACTGGACAAATCATGAATCATCTCACTGCTGTTTCGTCAGGGACCTCAGAGTCATGGTTAGGTTTTGAGTCTATTAATACCTCTTACAATAACTTTAGGCCTCAGAGTAGGCAATCCTCAGTCAAATGGTTTTGATTATTCCTTCCACCTCTTTGGAAGTTAGGATGGGCCATTAAGCTTTCTTGAGAGTTGTAACTTCTGATCCTGCCCGCTTTAAGGTTTGAATCAAAATTCCAGTTCACGTCAAGGATGAAAATCTTGGTTGAAAATGAGTTAAAGTGGTGTGTAAAAAGAAAAAAAAGGCTGAATCTGGTGTAAGACAATGATACTTTCTTGGATTGGCTAATCTGAGTATGGGTCTGAAAACCTAAATAATCAAAGATCTGGGCAAACAAATGTAGGAAGGAAGGCTTATATTGGGAAGTCATCAACAGCATGGGAACATTAAATGTACAGGAACTTACAACCTACCAGAGAAAAATTAACAGGATATTTATATAATTTTTAAAAAGCACACTTTGTTTTTAAAAAACATGAAATACATCTTGAAGTATCAAAGTATAAGTAAACCATAACAATATTTGAATTGGCATAGTTTTTCCTTACGGTGATAAATAAAAGCTTGATTGACCCAAAATTTACCTGATAATAGTAAAGCAAGTAATCATCGAATCCTGGGTAGAGTATGGCTGGATTTGAATGTCAGGGTTTAGGGTTTAAATCTTACTCTGCTACCTGGGTAAGCTAGTTACTCTCCCTGATTCTGTTTCCTTTACTGTATAATGGGAAAAATGATTTTTTAAAAAATACCTCAAAAGAATATTATCAGAATTAAATGGCACATGTGTTAAAGTGCCTGGCACAAGCCAGGCATTGAATGCTTGCTCATGCTCATTTCCCTTCCCTCCTAACTCGCTGATAGATTTCACAGGTCAGGCAATGGTGTCTTCAGAAATGGTGGTTTTGCCACCATTGGAAAAGAGTAATCTCATCTGAGCCAAACCAGTTCAGTTGCTAAGTTAGGAATAAAGATTTCTTTTCAAGAGGAAAGAGATCTGGCCCAAATGGAAAGCTGAATACTCTGTCCCCTAAGTTCTTTTCTAGTCTCTGCTCATCACACTTGCTAAGATTTTGGAGGTTCCAAATCAACAGGATGCCAGATTACTCCTGTGTGGAAAAGTTATGTTCCAGAAGATGTGTCTTTGGTTTTCCATCGAAGGCCTCATTCTCCACGGGCAAGTCAACATGTCAAGGCCAACTGCACAAAGGTAATGACATATGATGATTTGGTTTTTTCTCTGGGTTCTTGGCATTTTTCTTTACTAAAAAGTTTATGTCTGTTTGGTGTTTTTTTGGTCCCAGCTGCATTTAAATGTACCTCTTTTATATTGCTTTGTTCTTTTAGCGACATAACTGCCCTCCAATTATTGCTGCAATCTGCACTTTGCTTTCTTCTCCTTGTAGCTCTTTGTATAGTGTATACACTGAGGGAAATGATGCAGGCTGTTTAGAAAAACTCTGGTCAATTTGCTTCTCTCCCTTTCTTCATATGATTTTCTGCAGACATGCTGTGTTTACTGTGTTTACCAGCCATAAGCCATGAAACATGCACCTCCCTTGGAAGAGTACTGGAGGAGAATGGCATGTGGTGGGAATTAGCACAGAAAACCAGGGACAGGAATACCAGAACCTAGATCCTAAACTCATGTGTACACCCAACCATGTGCTAAATGACCAACAGCATCTGTGAGTATGCTGTTCTCTGAACAGTGTCATTTGTTCAGGATTGAGTATGAAGAAGCAGCAGAGACAGAGGATGCCACATATTGACCACAAAATGATGCCCTTCCTTCTCTAAAATCCTTCTGCAAGATAGATATTAAATAACCAATTTCAGATGTGTTCAGGGTCCCAACAGGATAAAGCCAAGATCTCACTGGAACATAGTTTAAGCCTCAATGCCTCAAAGAAGGCTTGAGTTGCTTGGTCTCACAGAGGATCAGGAGAAAATGGGATTGGGCTATTGCTCTGAACAGATCCTGTCAAAATAGTGAACGCCATCAGACACAAGTCATTGGCTTGACTGAGAACTCCAGTTAGCACACACCCTAAACAGTCACATCATGGGTCCTGGTTTGGGACAGGGCAGTGTTCTCCAGTGACACTTCTTTCAGGAGCAGCCAATGTATTTCCACTCCACAGTCCCCAGGCTGGTAATACTGAAAGTTTCCTATGAGTGGGTGGTGAGTGCAACTCAAACCTCCCTGGGTCCATTGAACACCCACGCTTCCTCCTCAATAGGTGGGTTTATAAGAGAAAGTAGTTATCAGGTGCACCATTAGCATATTTTTCCGAACAATTGCCTGCAACCAACACTTTTATCAGCTTGGCTTTCTTGTCCCAGAATGCAGTCCTTGGCAGGAAGTCAGCTCTTTATTGACTTTACTAGTAGGATAAACAAACCTCCTTTGACATACAGAATGGCAGAAACTGTGACTTCCTTCCCACCTCCCATGGAGGCAAAGCAGTTCAAGTTGGAGGAAACAGAGGGTTGGGCTTAACATGGATTCAGAGCAAAAGTCATGGTTAAATATCTGGCAAAATGCTCCCTGTGTAGGCAAGAGGAGTAAAAGGTGTTAGAAACACCCAGGAAGCCTCAAATATGAAAAGGAAGGGAAGAAAGTCCAGGAAGAAAGGGATAGACCCACTTCCCAAGAGATATTTGTTTTGCAAACAATGAAGTCTAAATGAGCCTTTTTAGCTTTAGCTTTGCACTCTGAATCTGCTCCATCTTATTTAGTGAAAAGATTGTAAGTGAACTTGAAAGACAAAGAAGCATTTCAGTAACTGTGGAATTAGTACATTAAAAAGCAAAGCTTAGGAATATAATCACAAAAGCAACTTTTATTTTTGTTCTTCTGCTACCCATTTAAACTTGCTCAATGCAGTTTAAAGGTAGTCTTCTGCTCCTGGATGAAAAATCAAGTCATCTCCATGACTTTCTGCTCACTATTTTGTAACAGGAAATCCTACCCATACTGTAATACATGAGCAAACGTAATTCGGCAATTACAATGTTCAGTCCAAATGATTAATAGAACTCTAAATGATACTGTATTAAATCTTCAATTCCCTGTACCAAGCTTGGGTGGGCTGGAGGCTGGCTTATAGTGGTGGCATCAGAGAGGAGGAAGAAGGGCTTGGTTCTTCTCTATTTCTCCACTTGGTTTACTGGGTTTCCAACCTGGGCATGATCAAGAGGTGGTGAGGGAGGGAACAAATGGTAAGAAAGTTTTTACTTGAATGATGTAACAGAATGGCTTCAGGGTCACTGAACTGGTATATGTTTATAGCTGGCTTTCCTCTGGGCATTTTTATGGGTTCATTGGAGTTAGGGGGCACTGAAAAATTTGCTAATACTTCCCAAAATGTAGACAGTTTATTTTCTTCTGAATAATTCCAGAAAAATACTCAATAATTAGGATATTTTTATTTGGTGGCGAAACTGATGCCATGCATGTCAATAAAGAACAAAAAATATGTTATTCCACATTATAATGGAGACAAATCAAGACAGAGTTAATTTTATCCCTCCTATAATATGTAGCCAGTCTAGCTTTTGTACATGTGGCTGACCAATATCTGTGTCCCTCGCCTTCCTGATCCTGGCCATCTAATCCTCTGAGGTCCTGTTCCATGGGGAGAATATGCTCCTGGTCCTGCCTCTAGGTCACTGAGGAATAGGGAGAATCTTTAGTCCTGCTAAAGGAAGGAGAGGTGCTCTTGGCATTGCATCTTGGAAATCAAATCTCATTTTGCTGTGGAAATATTAGGTGTCCCAATTTGAGAAATGGGAAAATATTATTACCCCACAGGATTTGAGAGATTTAGGATATTAATGAGTGAAAGTACCTACCCTTCATATAGCCAAATTGCAGTAAATATGAGTTCCTTCCCTATTTCTTTAAAGAGTTTACTGCGAATGAGTGGGGAAAAGAAAGACTGAAAGTACAATAATTGAAAATGTCCATTATGTGGCAAGCACTGGTTAGGATAAATAGTACTATCAATGCTCAAAATCAATTGCTTTGTACATTAATCAGGATTTTAGGATTAATCTGAAACTTTATAATCATTTTGGCAGGTATTTTTGAGAAAAATGTGTTAAAGATTCTGAACAAGTGTTTCTGCATGAAATTTTGGACTAAACACTGGCAAGTATTATATATAGATGTGTGTGTGTATATATATATACATACACATATGGAAATGTTATCATCAAACATATATTGTGAAATATTCTCTATTAGAGATTAAATGAATTTTAAAATGCTCCCTGTGTAGGCAAGAGGAGTAAAAGGAAAATTATAATTTTTAATTCTGTTACCAAAATTCCCAAGCTTTTCTGCTTAAGGCTCAAGGAAATAAATTATATTAATTAGAAAATAAGTTGCACCACTCATCTATCTTTTGGGTCTTCAGATAAACAAACACCCAAAGAATATTTGGGAGGATTAAATGCCTCCAAAGCAGGCTAAACGAATATGTGACACTCTGCTTCCAGGATTAATCTGGGCTGGGAAATAGAAAGATTGTGGCTTTCCCAGCTGAAAGTAGATGTCTATTGTTCTCCCTCCTGGTAAATTGCCACAGGGCTGTCAGGTAAGCTCATCTCTGTGTTGCTACATCATAAAATTTAGATGATACAAAGACACATCGTCACTCTGCCAGACCCTAAGATACAAGGCCCAGGTATGTCACTGCCAAGTGGGGACCATTTTGGTTCATACAGGAGGGACATACCAGCAGGAGAGAGCTTCTGAGGAAGCAGGTGTCTGAAGACAAGACACATTTGGCTTTCCCAGTGGTGCTAGCCCATGCACTCTGGGAATATTCTTTGCATTAATCCTAATTATAGAGACCAAATGATTGAAGACCTATGATTTGTTGAGTAATTTTTTGATGCCTACCAGTGTACTATTTACTGCACTTCTTTCCCACTCTCTTCATTAATTAAGTCACTCATCTGTCAACATCAGATCTATTATCTACAATAGTGTTCCATGTGCCATGCAAATCCCCCACTTGTGTCTTGAACCTTCATTTTCCTTCTTTCTACTGTCCAAACTCTTCCTAACTTTCTAATCTGGCTCAAATTCTATATTTTCTCTCAGTGATTCTCTCAAGATTCACCTGGAAGGCTTTTGTCAACTATGTATCCCCACCAGAATCTTGTTAACTAGTGGAATGTTGACTCTTAATAGATATTGACTTTAATTATTTAATTAAAGTGTGGAGTCCATTTCTTTCACACTTGAGTTGGAAGACTGTGTCATCTGGTACTCATGTTGCATCTTTCTCCTACCTACTACCAATACCATTCATGGAATTGGAAGTATTTTGATAATTTTCTAATATATTCTCTTGTAGCTAAATTAGAATGGTATCTGCACAGAATTGAAGGAATGTTGAAAGATTGAAAGAACATAAGCTAGAAAGTAGAGTACTAGCATGCTCTGTTTTTCAGTTTTCCCATCTGTTCAGTGGGAAACATGATGCCTGAAGTAGGCCTCTGGTACAAAGATAAATCCCACTAAATCTTTGATAGAGGTGAAGCTTCATGAACAGTTCTGGGTGGGTTGTGAATATCTTCCAGACATCACTCAAGTTATTTAATTTTCTTTCCAAATTTTCAACCTTTTCTCTTGGCGGAGTTTGTACTTGTTTGTAACAATTTTAATCATGTTGTTACAAATGATAGTTGCTTTCATGAGCAAATCATTACAATATTTTTTAAATTTCTGCCTTCTATTGCTAAACACACACACACACACACACACACACACACACACTGTCATATGAAACACAGCACAGGTCATTTCTTGATTACACTGATGCTTTTATACAGAGATCTCTTATTCATCTTAGAGCTCCTTTACCCTTCTCCCCACCCACCCTGTCTTCAACAGGGAAGAAGACAACAGAAAGCATCAGTGTGCCCTCCCTCTGGCACCATCACCTCAAAACTTTCTTCCCAAGCAAAGCCCACTTTAAGCCACTCCCCATGGCCTCCGGCATGCCCCTGACCAGCAGTTTTGAGGAAGGTCAGGATCCTTTGCGTGTCTATGTTGCTTGCTGTCAGGCACCAAAATAGTAACTCCCCTTCTTCCCTTCTCCAAACACACATACTTTTCCCCCTTGCTTGCTTGCCTTGTACAAAAGAAAGAAAACATCCTCAAGTCCTGGACTTCTGCCAGTTTTCAAAAATAATTGAACTTCCCTTACTTTCAAAGAGATTAGGTCTCTGAGACTTCTAAGTTCAGATGTTCAACTCTGTGGGTGCTGCTTAAGCTTTGACTGACCTTTCCTCAGGACCCTCTGATGACATAACAGGTGACCCTATGGGCTGAGGAACAAGTGTCTTGTTATCTGTTTCCTGTTATCTCAGCCGCTGAGACCGATGGGGACCATGGCTCCAGGGGTGAGGGGAGAGTCTGCTGCTGAGGACAGAAGTGTGTCCATGGTCCCCAGCATCTCTAGAATATAAGGCTCAGTGCATTTCTGTGGACAGCCTCTTTGTTCTGTTCTGTCAAGTGCATTTTTAGTTCTGATAGAAAATATCAGCTTCCTGTTTTGGTTTCCTCTCCTCCAGTTTTCTCATCCTGAAGCCTCAAGCCTGTTGACAAACACCACCAAACAGCATGCCCCATGACAGCTGCTATGGGAGCAGTTCTTTCTCATCCATAGTTGGTGATTTGGAAAGCAGTGGGGTGTAGTGGGAAGAACCGTCTTTGCAGCTACACTTACTTGGGCCAGTCCAAATTCAGCATATATCACAGTTTGACTTTGAACAGGAAACTGGCTTCTATGAACCTCAGTTTCTCTACCTTTAAAATTGAGGAACACCTGCGGCGCCTGGGTGGCTCAGTCGTGAAGCGTCTGCCTTCGGCTCAGGTCATGATCTCAGGATCCTGGGATCGAGCCCTGCATCGGGCTCCCTGCTCAGTGGGGAGCCTGCTTCTCTCTCTCCCACTCCCCCTGCTTGTGTTCCCTCTCTCGCTGTGTCTCTCTCTGTCAAATAAATAAATAAAATCTTAAAAAAAATAAAATAAAATCGAGGAACACGTTACAGGGTTTTTTTTTCCAAATTAAAGATCATGTATGCAAAATTCCTTGTGCTGTGCTTGCTACAAAATAAGTCATCAATACTTTATTAGTGTTATTATTGTTAAAAGTATGTTTTCCATGCTCTTTGAAACTGCTTGAGCTAGCACAAAAGGAACTTAGGCTAGCTACAAAATAATAGACAAGAATCAATCTTTTTCTTCCAAAACTTATACTTCAATTTTTTAAATTAAAACTTTGAGAGACTTCAAAATGAATATTGTGGCAAAAATATAAAAAAAAATAAAAATGAATATTGTGAAAGAAAATGAATGTTGACTTCTGTTGGTACTTGGAAACATCTCGAATTTCTACCTACATTATGCTTGCTCTTGAATCTCTCCTGAAAAATACTAAGTTATTTTTGTAGGTTCAGAGGCTTCCCTCTTGGGTACTCATGAAGAGTCTTGTAATGCTCTTCTAACCTTCTTATCAGGATCTGTATTAGTCTGCTTAGGCTGCCATAACAAAATACCACAGACCGGGTGGCTTAAATAATAGATATTTATTTTCTTACAGTTCTGGAGGCTGGAAATCTGAGATGAAGGTGTTGGCAGGGTTGGTTTCTTCTGAGGCCTCTCTTCTTAGCTTGCAGATGACTACCTCCATATTGTATCCTCACATGGTCACATTTTGGTCAGTGTATATGTCTATGTCCACCTCCTCTTAAAAGATCAGTTCTATTGGATTAGGGCCCAGCCATGTGACTTCATTTTCCCTTAAACACCTCTATAAAGACCCCCTCTCCAAATATGTCATATTCAAAAGGAGTGGGGGGTTAGAACTTCAACACATGAATTTTGTAGGTGAGTGCAGGGGGGAGACACAATTCAGCCCATTATAAGGTCTCTGCAAGAAGGACATTTGGAGGTGACACTTCACCAAGATCTGCTCCCAAGGATGACACTGATGTTTGAGCCAGGAGTGTCAAGTGTCATCTCCCAGTGTTACTACAGCTGCCAGTCCTCAAGATGCAAGATCTCCTTTTGTACTCTTTGGTCCTTTTTGCCAAAGACAACCTATGCTCCCCACCCCTCTATATATTTGATGACTAAGCTGAACCTCACTGTATCTTCATGAAGACAATGTCTTTACCTTCAGTCTCAGTTTCTCTTTTCACAAGGCTCATATATGAGTACCGTGGCTTGAGTAATGCTAGACCTATATGGGCTGCCCATCTGAAGGGGTACTCAGAGCCACTTTCTTCCTAAGAAGGAGGGTTGGTTACTGGTATGCAACTAAAATGCCCAGCTCTGTCCCCCTAAAGGATGAGTTCATTCTCAGATGATTCCACAGCTCCACATCCTTCTATTTCACTTGACATGCCCACAAGGATATGAACCTGAACATTGTACTATGCTTAAGCTCAGGCTACCATTCATGTTTCTACACTTTGCTGTGAAATGTATCTTTTCATAGGTTTTTAAGCTGAAAGATTTTTAAGCCAGTGATAGACATCCCAATGTTTTTTATGGGGTCTTCTTGCAATATCTTTGCTGTTTATGTTCCATAACCTTCTATCATAAACTAGGATGGAATTTCATGGAAGTTTTGAAAGAAGAGAGAGATAAAGAAAGAAAGCAAGTGACTACTTACTCTATGAGGATTAGGACAGGACAGTGTCTGTTTCTTCCACGCATGTATACTCAGTGGTTATCAAGGTGACCAACACATAGTGAGAACTCGGAAATATTTGTAGATTGTTGAAAGGTATATGTGGCTATAGTAAGCACTAGTAGAAGACAGAGATCCAATAACTAACTACTATTTTGTAGCTCAAGCCAGATTTTCTGGGTACTTTTTTAGACCAGGACATATGGGAAGTCTTAGCCCTCTAGAGGTGAGCCTAACTGAGGCCTAGCCATAACCATACACACAGACACAGACATAAACATGCGCAAACTCATATCAGTGGTCTTTTGCCCTCTATGGATCATATACAAGCAAAAAAATATATATATATACAAGTGGAGTTCTGTTCACTAAGAACATCTTTGTCACATTTCCAGCATCTTCACATTGCCATCAAAGTATGCAGGTACAACATGACATCATGGCACCCTTGATGCTAGTCAGAAAATGGTAGCTATCTTCCTTCAGCATATAGATGGTCCACTACACATTATCTTGGATTCTATAAGCCAGTTTTTATATTGTTGCCACTTCATTGGTCCCAAGTTTGAAAATAAGTAAGATTTTTATGGAATTGTACTGAAGAATGATTCAGACATTCTCCATATATAGGATGTTGAGTTGAGTTTCAGAACATTTTCTCATTAATGTATTATTTTGTATCTGAACATAGTCACCAATGTACAAATCTATCCTTTTGCATACATATATCTCAAATCTTTTCCAACTCTATAAGTCTCTCCAAATTGTCCAGTCTTGGGCTAATACCCAGATGTTCAGCTTTTTAGAACTCATCACTGGCTGGAATGCTATAAAGAGTCCTTCATGATAACTTTATTGATAGCATTAATAAAATGAGGAATCCTCCAACCTCACACAAATTTTTATGATGCATTTCTTAGTATTTAATGCATTTGTTTCCATTACCAATTTAAATAATTATTCACAGCTACCTATGATGCATGTTCCTGAGAAGCCTCTCACCCACTTTTCCCTTCCCTCTCAAGGAATTAAATTTCAATTGTATCACAATATCCCTCTGTCCATGGTAGCCTTGTATACAAAGTGATTTGCTTGCTGACTTAACAGTAATAAACAGAAAAGAAAAAAATGTCTCCTGTTATAGTGAGACATCCACTGTAATCATGTGATGGATGATTTTAGATATGATTCTTAAATTTCTTACTCCAGCCAGAACATTCTTCTTAACCCTAGTTGAGGATCCTGGGATATTTTGATATTTTATCATGATATTTTTTTGGATATTTGGATTTGACTTTTGAGCAGAAGAAAGAAGCAAGAGGAGCAGAAGAAAGGAGTAAAAATAAATGATAGAATTTACAGAGGGGAAAATAAGATAAGATCGAAGAGAAAAACATAGATCATGAAGCTAATAAAGGAAGAATAATAACAAAGGAAATGTGTAGACCCATAAGAGGGCTGTAGATGAGACTTGTGATATAATTCTAAAGTCTGGAAGACCTTAAGTTGGACTCCCTCAGTCTGACAACTGGGTAAGTGTGGGAATGATGAATATGAGGGTAAAATATCCCAGAAACAGCAACAACAAAACACTTTTCAAAAGCTGCATCAAAGGGCATAAATATTGCTTTTCTAATTCCATTCATGCCAAGAATAGATGCCTATGCAAGGGATCCTCAACCCTGTCACTTTTGTTATTTTGTGCCAGATAATTCTTTGTTGGGGGGATTGTCCTGTGCATTGTAAGATATTTAGCATTACCCATTAGATGCAGTAACCTCCTCCTCTCAGTTGTGACAACAAAAAGTGTCTCCAGACATTGTCAAATGTTGCCAACATTGTTCCCACCAGTTAACAACCACTGGGTAGTGAGGGGAGATGGAAATAAATATGACAAGGAAATTCATATTATTCTCCTTGGATTCACCACTGCATAAGGATGTCAGACAGCAGAGGTAAGCAAATATGTAGAGAGGTTATCTTAATAAAACTTAATTTAAACTTGGCTTTGAGCAACCCTCTTTCCCCATCTTCTTGCCTTCCCACAACTATGCACATTCTTTCCTCTTTCACTGGACCTGTTCCAATAGCTGTGTGAGTCCTCCAAATCAAATTTATTTGCCTATGACAATCACCTCTTTGATTCTACTGTAAGGCGTGGGGGAAGCCATTCTGTCCTGTTGTGAAAGGCTTTTTCGGTTTTCTGTGATCTCCCTAGGTGTATAGATTGCAAAACCCAGGTATAGACAAGGAGCTTAGACAATTGGAAGACTTATTAGTAAATCCTTTGAAGTGTGCAAACAAGGCAATGGCAGATGCCTCTACTTTTTCTTTCTCCCTCCCTCTTTCTTCTCATCCTCCATTCCAGATGCCAGTGGTGGGAACTGGCAAAACAATGAAAGTAAACTGAAGAATGAGATCAGGAAAGAAAGGAGTTTTCAGAAGTGACATGGAGAAGGCTGCCAATTCTTCCTTTCCTCACTAGCAAAAAACTCAGGAGGCAGCAGTCTGTACCCTAACCTGAGGCCTGGGTCCTAAGGGTGAGGGAGGCACTTCTGAGAACAGGCCTCATGTGATCATGCACAGCTGTTAGGGCTTGGTGTAGGGGTTGGGAAGTCATACAAGCTTGACTGATCAGCTTTGGATGCAATAAGCTATGGCCTGAAATGGGCTGGAGGGGCACAATTCATCTCTATTGCAACCTTCTTTTTAACACTTGGTTTAAAAAGTTGTTTTAAAGTCTTCAGCCCCTACCATTCCTCTCTGCCCTTGGGAAGCTATCCCTACTCTTGGCCAGCTGTGTCAGCTCAATGGGAGAAGGTGTGATATGCTTATTCACCTCTGGGATGCCTGACTTCATGTCATTGCTCTGGGAAGAAGAAAAGTCTAAAGGTACATTTTGATATTATAGGGAAGGAAAATGTTACCTTTCTTCCTTTCTAGGTTCTTTGGCTGATCTAATGACAAAATTGACATAAGACAGATTAAGAAAAGAAAAACAAAAGGGAAGAGCAAGATGGCGGAGGAATAGGAGACCTAAATTTCATCTGGTCCCAGCAATTAAGCTAGATAGGGATCAAACCATTCTGAACACCTATAAACTCAACAGGAGATCGAAGGAAAGAATAGCAGCAACTCTTTGAACAGAAAAGCACCACTTTCTGGAAGGTAGGACGTGCGGAGAAGTGAATCCAAGGTGATATTCGGGAAGATAGACGGTGGGGGAAGGGGCCTCCATCAGCGGGCTCCTGGCAAGTGATAGAGCTGTGGAGCACAAAATCGGAACTTTTACAAGTCTGCTCCACTGAGGGATGTTGCTCCAGTAGCTAAGTGAGGGGTGGAACCCTCGCTGGGACACTGTGGTCTCAGGACCCTCAGGGTCACAGAAAGACTGGGGGTGCCTGAGTGTGGCAAAGCTCCCAGGTATTGGAGCAGGGAAGCTGGCTGCAGAGATGGAGCAGAGGAGGGGGCTCTCAGCTTGGGGTTGCCATAAACTGTGATCCATGGCACACTCGGCCACTGATCCTCCAGCAGGGACCCAACAAGCGGCAGACCCAGGGAGACTCCCCTTCCTCTCCCAGGAGGAGCAGCAAGGTAGTGCACCACAGGAATCTGCTGGGTTTAGAGACTCCAAATGGGGTCGTGTGCCAGAGATAGAAACGCTTTGTCACAGGCCGGGTGAGCACAGAGTGCGCCAGAGACTGGGGAGACGAGAGTGATTGACTGCTTTTCTCTGGGGGTGCACTAAGGAGTGGGGCCCCAGGATCTCAGCTCCTCCAGGGTGGAGCTTGGGAGGCCGCCATTTCACTCTTGTCCTCCAAAGCTATATGGAAAGCTTGCAGGGAACAAAAGCTCTCCAGAGCAAACCCGAGCAGATTACTTAGCCTGGACCCAGCAAGGGTGGGGCAATTCCAGCTCCGGCAAAGACATCTGAGAACCCTGCAAGAGGCCCCTCCCCCAGAAGATCAGCAAGAACAGCCAGCCAAGACCAAGTTTACCGATCAATGAGAAGGGCAGAACACCAGCACTAGGGGAATACAGCACATAGAATTCATGGCTTTAGTTCCCCTGATTCTTTAGTCTTTCAAAGTTAATTTTTTAAATTTTCTTTTTCCTTTTTTTTCAAATTTTTCTTTTTCCCTTTTTCAGTGAACATCTTATCAATCCCTTTATTAAAAATCCTTTTTACTTTTCATTTTTAGAGTCATTCTGTCCCTTCATGGTAGTTAACCTTATTTTTGGTATATATGTAAGTTGTACTTTCTTTAAAATTTTGGGATACAGTTTCTTCTAACAGACCAAAATATACCCTAAATCACTAGTGTATGGCTTTGTTCTAGTCTCCTGCCTGATCACATTCTCTCCCTCACCTTTTTTTTTATTTCTCTTCTTTCTTTTTCCAACCAACTTCTTATCTTATCAATTCCTTTTATAAAGTCTTTTATAATTTTCATCTTTACAATCATATCCCATCCCTTCATCATATTTACCCTTATTTTTGTACATATATAAGCTTTTCTTTCTTAAAATTTTGGGAGGCACTTTCTTCTAACAGACCAAAATACACCCAAAATCTAGTGTGTGGCACTGATCTATTCACCAGCCTGATCGTATTTGATCATATTCTTCTTTTTTTAATCTTTTTCTTTTTCATTTTTTTTTCTTTTTTGTTTCTTTCCCTTTCTTTTCCCCCGGTTTCAGGTCTCTTCAGATTTGTTCAGTGTATATTTTACTGGGGTCGTGGTTACCCTGTTAGCATTTCATTCTCTCATTCATCTATTCTCCTCTGGACAAAATGACAAGATGGAAAAAATCACCTCAAAAAAAAAAAAAAACAAGAGGCAGTACCAATTGCCAGGGACCTAATCAACACGGACATTAGTAAGATGTTGGAACTAGATTTCAGAATAACGATTTTAAAGATACTAGCTGGCCTTGAAAAAAGCATGGAAGATACTAGAGAACCACTTTCTGGAGAAATAAAGAACTAAAATCCAACCAAGTTGAAATCAAAAAGGCTATTAATGGGGTGTAATAAAAAATGGGGGCACTAACTGCTAGGATAATTGAGGCAGAAGAGAGGATCAACGATATAGAAGACCAAATGATGGAAAATAAAGAAGCTGAGAAAAAGAGAGATAAACAACTACTGGATCACAAGGGCAGAATTTGAGAGATAAATGACACCATAAGATGAAACAATATTAGAATAATTGGGATCCCAGAAGAAGAAGAAAGAGAGAGAGGGGCAGAAGGTATATTGGAGCAAATTATAGCAGAGAACTTCCCTAATTTGGGGAGGGAAATAGGCATCAAAATCCAAGAGACACAGAGAACGCCCCTCAATATCAATAAAAATGGGTCAACACCCCAACATCTAATAGTAAAACATACAAGTCTCAGAGACAAAGAGAAAATCCTGAAAGCAGTGTGGAAGAAGAGATCTGTAACCCACAATGGTAGAAACATTAGATTGGCAACAGACCTATCCACAGAGACCTGGCAGGCCAGAAAGGACTGACATGATATATTCAGAGCACTAAATGAGAAAAATATAAGGCAAGAATACTATATCCAGCTAGGCTGTCATTGAAAATAGAAGGAGAGATAAAAGGCTTCCAGGACAAACAAAAACTAAAGGAATTTGCAAACATGAAACCAGCCCTACAAGAAATATTGAAAGGGGTCCTCTAAGCAAAGAGAGAGCCTAAAAGTAACATAGACCAGAAAGGACCACAGACAATGTACAGTAACAGTCAGCTTACAGGCAATACAATGGCAATAAATTCCTATCTTTCAATAGTTACCCTGAATGTAAATGGGCTAAATGCCCCAAACAAAAGACACAGGGTATCAGATTGGATAAAAAAAAAAAACAAGACCCAATGATACGCTGTCTGCAAGAGACTCATTTTAGACTCAAAGACACCTCCAGATTCAAAATGAGGGGTGGAAAACAATTTACCATGCTAATGGACACCAAAAGAAAGCTGGGGTGGCAATCCTTATATCAGACAAATTGGATTTTAGACCAACAACTATAATAAGAGATGAGGAAGGACACTATATCATACTTAAAGGATCTATCCAACAAGAAGATCTAACAATTGTAAATATCTATGCCCCTAACATGGGAGCAGCCAATTATATAAGCCAATTAATAACAAAAACAAAGAAACACATTGACAACAATACAATCATAGTGGGGGACTTTAACACCCCCTTCACTGAAATGGACAGATCATCTAAGCAAAAGATCAACAAGGAAATAAAGACTTTGAAGGACACACTGGACCAAATGGACTTCACAGACATATTCAGAACATTCCATCCCAAAGCAACAGAATACACATTCTTCTCTAGTGCCCATGGAAAAGTCTCCAGAATAGATCACAACCTGGGTCACAAATCAGGTCTCAACCAGTACCAAAAGATTGGCATTATTCCCTGCATATTTTCAGACCACAATGCATTGAAACTAGAACTCAGTCACAAGAGGAAAGTCGGAAAGAACTCAAATACATGGAGGCTAAAGAGCATCCTACTAAAGAATGAATGGGTTAACCAGGAAATTAAAGAAGAACTAAAAAAATTCATGGAAACAATGAAAATGAAAACACAACTGTTCAAAATCTTTGGGATGCAACAAAGGCGGTCCTAAGAGGAAAATATATAGCAACACAAGCCTTTCTTCAGAAGCAAGAAATGTCTCAAATACACAACCCAACCCTACACCTAAAGGAACTAGAGAAAAAAGAGCAAATGAAGTCTAAACCCAGCAGGAGAAGAGAAATAATAGAGGTCAGAGCAGAAATCAACGAAATAGAAACCAAAGAACAGTAGAACAGATCAACGAAACTAGGAGCTGGTTCTTTGAAAAAATTAATGAGATTGATAAACCCCTGGCCAGACTTATCAAAAAGAAAGAGAAAGGACCCAAATCAATAAAATCATGAATGAAAGAGGAGAGATCACAACCAACACGAAAGAAATACAAACAATTCTAAGAACATATGAGCAACTATATGTCAGCAAATTAGATAATCTGGAAGGAATGGACGCATTCCCAGAGATGTATCAACTACCAAAACTGAACCAGGAAGAAATAGAAAACCTGAACAGACCCATAACCACTAAGGAAATTGAAGCAGTCATCAAAAATCTCCCAAAAAACAAGAGCCCAGGGCCAGACGGCTTCCCAGGGGAATTCTACCGAATATTTAAACAAGAATTAATACCTATTCTTCTGAAACTGTTCCAAAAAATAGAAATGGAAGGAAAACTTCCAAACTCATTTTATGAGGCCATCATTACCTTGATCCCAAAACCAGACAAAGATCCCAACAAAAAGGAGAACGACAGACCAATATCCTTGATGAACATGGATGCAAAAATTCTCACCAAAATAATAGCCAATAGGATCCAACAGTACATTAAAAGGATTATTCACCACAACCTAGTGGGATTTATCCCTGGGATGCAAAGTTGGTTCAACATCTGCAAATCAATCAATGTGATACAATACATTAATAAAAGAAAGAACAAGAACCATCTGATCCTCTCAATAGATGTAGAAAAAGCATTTGACAAAGTACAGCATCCTTTCTTGATCAAAACTCTTCAGAGTATAGGGATAGAGGGTACATACCTCAATATCCTAAAAGCCATCTATGAAAAACCCATAGCGAATATCATTCTCAATGGGGAAAAACTGAGAGCTTTCCCCCTAAGGTCAGGAACACAGCAGGGATGTCCACTATCACCACTGCTATTCAACATCATATTAGAAGTCCTAGCCACAGCAATCAGACAACAAAAAGAAATAAAAGGCATCCTAATCAGCAAAGAAGTCAGACTCTCACTCTTTGCAGATGATATGATACTTTATGTGGAAAACCCAAAGACGCCACCCCAAAACTGCTAGAACTCATGCAGGAATTCAGTAAAGTGGCAGGATGTAAAATCAATGTACAGAAATCAGTGGCATTCCAATACACCAACAACAAGACGGAAGAAAGAGAAATTAAGGAGTCAATCCCATTTACAATTGTATCCAAAACCATAAGATACCTAGGAATAAATCTAACCAAAGAGGCAAAGAATCTGTATTCAGAGAACTATAAAGTACTCATGAAAGAAATTGAGGAAGACACAAAGAAATGGAAAAACATTCCATGCTCATTGATTTGAATGAGAAATATTGTGAAAATGTCTATGCTACCTAGAGCAATCTACACATTTAATGCAATCCCTATCAAAAGACCATCCACTTTTTTCAAAGAAATGGAAGAAATAATCCTAAAATTTTTATGGAACCAGAAAAGACCCCAAATAGCCAGAGGAATTTTGAAAAAGAAAAGCAAAGCTGGTGGCGTCACAATTCCGGACTTCAAGCTCTATTACAAAGCTGTCATCATCAAGACAGTATGGTATTGGCACAAAAACAGACACATCGATCAATGGAACAGAATAGAGAGTCCAGAAATGGACCCTCAACTCTGTGGTCAACTAATCTTTGACAAAGCAGGAAAGAATGTCAAATGGAAAAAAGACAGTCTTTTCAACAAATGGTGTTGGGAAAACTGGACAGCCACATGCAGAAGAATGAAACTGGACCATTTCCTTACACCACAGACAAAAATAGACTCCAAATGGTTGAAAGACCTAAATGTGAGACAGGAGTCCATCAAAATCCTAAAGGAGAACACAGGGAGCAACCTCTTTGTCCTCAGCCGCAGCAACTTCTTCCTAGAATCATGGCCAAAGGCAAGGGAAGCAAGGGCAGAAATGAACTATTAGGACTTCATCAAGATAAAAAGCTTTTGTACAGCAAAAGAAACAGTCAACAAAACCAAAAGACAACTGACAGAATGGGAGAAGATATTTGCAAATGACATATCAGATAAAGGGCTAGTAACCAGAATCTATAAAAAAGTTATCAAACTCAACACCCAAAGAACAAATGATCTAATGAAGAAATGGGCAGAAGAAATGAACACACATTTTTCCAAAGAAGATATCTAAATGGCCAACAGACACATTAAAAAGTGCTCACATCTTTCAGCATCAGGGAAATCCAAATCAAAAGCTCAGTGAGATACCACCTCACACCAGTCAGAATGGCTAAAATTAACAAGTTAGGAAATGACAGATATTGGTGGGGATGTGGCAAAAGGGGAGCCCTCCTACACTGTTGGTGGGAATGCAAGCTGGTACAGCCACTCTGGAAAACAGTATGGAGGTTCTTCAAAAAGTTGAATATAGAGCTACCCTACCACACAACAATTGAACTACTGGGTATCTACCCCAAAGATACAAATATGGTGATCCGAAAGGGTACATGCACCCTGATGTTTATAGCATCAATGTCCACAATAGCCAAACTATTGAAAAAGCCAAGATGTCCATAGACAGATGAATGGATAAAGAAGATATGATACACACACACACACACACACACACACACACAATGGAATATTATGCAGCCATCAAAAGGAATGAAATCTTGCCATTTGCAATGATGTGGATGGAACTGGAGGGCATTATGCTGAGCGAAATAAGTCAATCAGAGAAAGACATGTATCATATGACCTCACTGATATGAAGAATTCTTAATCTCAGGAAACAAACTGAGGGTTGCTGGAGTGGTGGGAGGTGGGAGGGATGGGGTGGCTGGGTGATAGACATTGGGGAGGGTATGTGCTATGGTGAGCGCTGTGAATTGTGTAAGACTGTTGAATCACAGACCTGTACTTCTGAAACAAATAATACATTTTATGTTAAAAAAAAAAGATAGTAGGAAGGGAAAAATGAAGGGGGGGATATTGGAGGGGGAGATGAACCATGAGAGACTATGGACTCTGAGAAACAAACTGAGGGTTCTAGAGGGGAGAGGATGTGGGGATGGGTTAGCCTGGTGATGGGTATTAAAGAGGGCACGTTCCGCACGGAGCACTGGGTGTTATGCACAAACGATGAATCATGGAACACCACATCAAAAACTAATGATGTAATGTATGATGATTAACATAACATAATAAAATAAAATTTAAAATAACAAGGAAAGATAAACAAATTTAATACATATGTATAAGAGCTCATCAAAATATAAGACCCAGAAGTGACCAAAGCAGGCAGATTTTATGTCTTTTAGACAAAGATACAATACATTTGTGAAGAATTCAGAAGACAGAGGGGTTAGGGCTTGGGCAGCAAGTTAGGAAAGAAAACAAGGCTTGTTCATATAATTTTCTTGGCCTTGAATTTCCTATCTCTGGTGATAAGAATTCCTTCTACCTCCAGGGGCAATGAAGTCACACTTCTCATGGGGAATTTATTTCCTGCTTTCAGGGGGATGAAAGAGGGTCAGAGTATCATTCTCACAGTGGCTGTTTCTTAAATAATTTTAATTAGAAATAATCAATATGCCAAAGTGGCATATTTGGGAACAGCCTTCCCGGAGCCCCATAAATTTTCTCCTCTGAACTTTCCCTGGAAGTTTTACTTGTTAGAAACTGAGCTGATTGTTGTCAAGAATAGAATTAGGTTAGTATCTGAGTAGTAGATTGTTCTGTATCTCATTGAACAAGTCTTTTAGTCCCAAGAACAGTTGAGACTCATTTTAGAAGGGAGTGATGCAAGTGGGCTTCCAAAGTTAGGCTATTGTATAAACAATCAGGTGTTCAGTAAGAGGCCTTTCTATGGAAACAAAAGAAAAACAACTGTTAATGATTGGAGCAATTTTCAAACCAGTTTCTGAGTTCTGAGTGTATCCAATTGAGAAGATTATTTTAAATTTTTTATTTAAAATTCAATTTAATTAACGTATGGTATTATTGCTTTCAGAGGTAGAGTTAGTGATTCATCAGTTGCATATAACACTCAGTGCTCATTACATCACATGCCCTCCTTAATGCCCACCACACAGTTACCCCATCCCCCACCCACCTCCCCTCAAGCAACTCTGTTTGTTTCCTAGAGTTAAGAGTCTCCTGTAGTTGGTCTCCCTCTCTGATTTTGTCTTATTTTATTTTTCTTACCCTTCCCCTATGTTCATCCATTTTGTTTCTTAAATTCCACATATGAGTGAAATAATATATTTATCTTTCTGACTTATTTCACTTCACACAATACCCTCTAGTTCTATCCACATCATTGCAAATGGTAAGATTTCATTCTTTTTGATGGTTGAGTAGTATTTCATTGTGTATCTACACATCACATCTTTTTTTATCCATTCTTTTGTTGATGGACATCTGGGCTCTTTCCATAGTTTGGCTATTGTGGACATTGCTGTTATAAATATTGGGGTGCATGTGCCCTTTCGAACCACTATGTTTGCATCCTTTGGATAAATACCTAGTAGTGCAATTGCTGGATTGTAGGGTAGCTCTATTTTTAACTTTTTGAGGAAACTCCATACTTTTTTCCAGAGTGGCTGTACCAGCTTGCATTCCAACCAAGAGTGTAAGAGGGTTCCCCTTTCTCCACATCCTCACCGACAACCTTTGTTTCTTGAGTTGTTAATTTTAGCCATTCTGACTAGTGTGAGGTGGTATCTCATTGTGGTTTTGACTTGTATTTCCCTGATGCTGAGTGATGTTGAGCATTTTTTCATGTGTCTGTTGGCCATTTATGCCTTCTTTGGAGAATCAAGAAGATTTTATTTTTATTTTTTTGAAGATTTTATTTACTTATTTGACAGAGAGAGAGACAGGGAGAGAGGGAACACAAGCAGGGGGAGTGTGAGAGGGAGAAGCAAGCTTCCTGCAGAGCAGGGAGCCCGATGCAGGGCTGGATCCCAGGACCCTGGGATCATGACCTGAGCCGAAGGCAGACACTTAATGACTGAACCACCCAGGTGCCTCGAATCAAGAAGATTTTAGATGTCAGGTTTGAAGCATCTTCAGATAGACTGAGAAAGGCAATGGCCATCTGACAGATTTTCCTATTGTGTAGTTAGAATGTCTTTGGTGATCTTTCCAAGTGTCTTACACAGCAACAGGCAGGAAGATCATCCATATAGGAGCTGTTGTGGTGATTTACATAAAGTTTATATAGAATTGTCCAACTAGTTTTAATAATTATAAGACAGAAGAGTGGGAGAAAAAGTAGAAATGTTAGTTTGGAGGGTTGTAGTCAAATATTGGAAGAAACAAGAAAAATTCAGGATTTGACCAGTTTACAGGTAGAAAACAAAACCTCAACAACAATTAACAGAACTAGAATCTAATCTCCACAAGTGTGTATTATTGTATTATCTCCACAAGAGTGTATTATTGTATTATTGTAACACATATTTTTCCTCTTATAATCATCTGCATTATTAAAGATAACCATAGAGAGCTAATTTGTTGGTAAATTAAGTCCAATTTCAATAAAGTTAGACTGTTTGTGCAAGGACAGCAAGGACAGTGATTGACCATATAGGCTCTTTTAAGTCTGCTTTGTTTGAACTTTTCATAAGAAATCTCAGATTGAATGGTAAAAAGCCTCTCCAAGCTAAGAAGCCAGGCTAAGAACTTGCCATGAGATTTTGCCAGTAATGCCTGCAAATTTGGGTGAATTCCTCTCCTCTTGAGGTCCCCAAATTATCCTGAGTTTCCTGGGCCTGCCAGGAAATTACTTTCCTTACCCTAGTAAGGCTGCTAGAAACCCTGTAAGCAAGATACAAGACTGGCATTTCCAGGAGGCTTTATTGGCTCCACAGAGTCAACCTTAGTTCTGAGCTGTCTGGTCATATCTATATGTCTCCCTAAAACATGATATTCCAATCATATGACCAATGTTTCCAACTGTGTCCTGTCATAAGGAGGACAGATTCTTATTGAAATTATGCAGGTAAGTATATTGCCATGAGAATAAGAGTATCCTCTGAGAGTTTCTGAATTCTAGAGGGGGAAAGAGGGGCCCATAGGTGGGGCAGTCAGTTGGGTATCTGACCCTTGGTTTCAGCTCAGCTCATGATCTTAAGGTCTTGGGATCAAGTCCTGTGTCAGTTCTGAGCTCAGCGAGGAGTCTGCTAAAGTTTCTCTCTCCTCCTTTTGCCCACCCCCACCCCATGTTCACTCTTTCTCTCTCTCTCTCAAATAAATAAATATTTCATCTTTATTCACAAAGGTATATTTTGCTAAATTGCTTTAAGTCATGGGTAGCCTAAGAGAAAAATAAAAAAGTTTCCTTAAATCTGGAAAGAGAAAACATTTTTTAAAAAATCAGCAATGTTTCAAACAAAAAGTCATAAAAAATAATTATTCTTCTCAGTTCATTTAATCCCTGGTAATTACTATTTGTTCTGCTGGAACTCCAGGTTTTTTTTATTAGTTCTAGAAATTTTTACCCAGGTCAGTTTCTTTATATCTTAAAGTTATCAGAAAGCTGTATTCTATAGTATTTTCCATGAGTGTCCTTGAAGTTGAAACACTTTTACAAACACCTTTGTGAAAGAATCAGAGTAAAACAGTAACCATCTGTAAATGACAAGACTTAAAAATGGTCATGATTAAAGATCTGATGAGAGCTCACTACAATGTAATTGACAGAATATTTTTTTATTTCTATGACATAACATTTTAAGATAATAATTGAAATAATCACTGATAACATTATACCAGGACATATTAGATTTTTAGGAATTTCATACAATTTGTAGAACACATATACTTACACTTATACTTTTTATTTGACAATGCTTCCCATGTAACATACCATATCAAATAAGCTCAATTAGGGTTAACATCTCTTTTTTAATAAGAGAAAAAAACCAATTTTTTGTTTGTGTGATTTTCCAGGGACCTTTGAAAATCCTGCAAATTTTAGGTCAAAAGACTTCATTCAAAATTTGATTTAGGGAAGTTTGTCAAAAAATATCAAAAAGGTCTTAAAACATTTGGTCAAATAGGGTCATAGGTCATTGTGAACTAGTACTCCATTACCAATTTAACCAAAGTGACAAAGCCTTCACAGGCAAATACAGAAAAATATAGTTAGAAAAAAACAAAACAAAACAAAACCGACTTGGCTCTTTTAGTAGAGAAGCCCTGACTTTAAATAATCAAGGACTTGATGAAAGCAGTGTGAGGCACAGTTGGTAAGACACAAAATCTTTGTTTTCTAAGTAGATGATTTAAAAGGTAAAGAAAAACCTTTGTTTAGATTTCTTATTAAGAACAGATGAATAATCTAAGAAAACTTTGTCCTTTTAACAGAGAGAGAAAACCAAATTTCAATTCTGTACCAGATTATTTTTGATATTAAAAAATTCATTTAACTTAATTAAATTTATTTTAATCTTAGCCAGCTTGCCTACACATTAAAATTCCTTTCCAAAGATTCTTTTTCCACAGACCTTGTATAACTTTCTTTTTTACATTCAGATTTTGTCTTGGGTTTTCCTCTTCCCCATTTTGAAATAATTAACTTCTCTTTAGGACAAAATTACTTTCTTTTCCTTCAACAAAATGTATTTCCATTCCTTATACCTTCTTTTACTGAAAACACACAGTCCACTTTCCTTCATTCAGTGATGGTTTCTCTTATTTTTTCTAGTGGTTTTAATTACATACATTAGAATTTTAAGCCTTAAAAACCTTAATTTTTAGTGAAAATAAAGAAGTAAACAACTATATACTGCCTTTTATATTAGCATTCTGTGGCTTGGAAAATTTATAAATACTTTTATAATTCCTAGAAACATGTTTTTTTCACAGTAAATTTATCAGTGTGACACAAAACCTGTTTACTAATAGAAAAAAAAATGCCACTAGTTCTTTTATAAAAGGAAGCAACAGTGAATAACCTATGCTCAGTAATTGATGTTTTAGTATTTTATCTTATTTGGAAATGATTTAAATATTTAATGACTATCCATCATTTAATTTAATTTAGTAAAACTCTTAACAGTGAAGTCACCAAAGAGATTTGGGTAACTATTTTTAATTAGACATACCATCAAACAATCATTACTGAAAAGTTCATATAAAAATTCTTATCCCACTTACATCTATTTAATTTACCTGTTCTTTACAATCATACTTAGATTACTCATGGAAGTTTTATGAGACATTAAAGTGGCTAGCCATCATCTTAAGTTATTTTTCTGGGTGACAAATTTTGTAACAGAGATAATATGAGCTTATTTGACTTTCAGGAAACCTAGCCAGAATAAAAGTTGCATGTTTGCACTACACTTAATCCTGGTAATTCTGAAGACATTTCTATTTAATTAAATCAACAAACTTAGAGAAGCTTTTATTTACTGAAAATTATCCTAGATGATGTGAACTTGAAAGACGTTTGAGTTAGTTTTTATGTTTCTGGGAGTTTTAAAATATTTAATTCATAAACTCTTATTTTTAAGCCAATTAAAAAGAGCTTTTTTACAAATTAATTTTTGCAATACCACCCAGAGGTAGAAAAATACCATATCCATAACATACATATACATATATATAGACATACATAAACATACAGACAGACACAAACAGAGGTCTCATAGCTTTCATTTTGAAACATTAGCTATGAATCAGGTGCAATATGAATTCACTGGCGTATAAGTAATTGTGTCTCTGGCAGATGGAACAAGTCAAGGTTACCCACCTAAAAGTTATTTGCTAATGCTTGAGGAGACTTTGAAGATTTGTATTTTTTCTTGCCAAGTAATCTTAAGGAGACTATGGTCTAGAGTTTAGGCAAGAGAGCCTTTCTAGCATTTTGTATTTTTTAAAGATCCCCTCACCTTTTTTAGCTTCAAGAGTTTTAGTTACCTCCTAGGGTGTTAATATTTTAATGGTAAGATCTGCATCTTCAAGGGACAGAGAAATAATGTAAGTTGATTTCTCTCCCTCTCTCCCTCTCTCTCTGTCAATCTCTCTCTCAGTTTCAGATTTTTTTGTTTGTTTGTTTTGGTTTGGTTTGGTTTGGTTTTTTGTGGGGTGTGTGTGTGTGTGTGTGTGTTTGTAGGCTTTTCTGAAAGTGGAGGTATAATTTATAATTTAAATTTATAATTTAAATTTGTAATTTAAAAGACTTGCTTCTCTGCATTCTTTAGATGGGGTTCTAGGATATATTTTCAAAGAACATTGCATAGGAAGGCTTGAAGCTGGCAGAGCTTGTTTATAGGGCCCAGCAAAATAAGCTTTATTGTTCATCCCAGGTGCTCCTACTAAATTTACTTCTTGGCTTTTAGCATTTACATAAGTAACTGTATATACTGGGCCCAGGAATTAGACTGTAGTGCTTATAAGAAAAAGGATGCTAAAAAAGGCAATTGGGTGTTTAAGGGATTTTCTGGGGAAGGTGGAGTAGTTTTAGGAGTTAAGGTAATTTGCTGAGAGGATGGGGCTGGATTTTAAGAACAGGAATTTATGTTGGATGTGGACTTTAAAATTTAATTCCTGTTCTTTCATCTTGTTAAGGGAGTCCCTAAGGCTAGCTGTTATACTTCCTTGTATCCACTTTTTAATTTGGTCTTTTTATAGGTACCAAAAAGACATAGGATTTTTTAGGATGAGAGATCTCTAAAAAATTTTTTTTAATAGAGCAATTCAGAAGATCTATCATCTAGCCATTGACAAGTAGAATCATATATTAATCTCAGTAGCAACTCAAGCCAATAAGATTTTTTTATGGCTTAACCAAGGATACAAGAGGCATCCTACAAGACAGTGAAGAGGTAGCCCTCACAAGATCCAGACACGTAGCCTGAGAAAACACAGATGATAATTATGAGGGGCCCTCTTTTTATTTTATTTATTTATTTATTTTTTTAAGATTTTATTTATTTATTTGAGAGAGAGAATGAGAGATAGAGAGCACGAGAGGGAAGAGGGTCAGAGGGAGAAGCAGACTCCCTGCTGAGCAGGGAGCCCAATGTGGGACTCGATCCTGGGACTCCAGGATCATGACCTGAGCCTAAGGCAGTCGCTTAATCAACTGAGCCACCCAGGAGCCCGAGGGGCCTTCTTTTTAAATAGTTGTTTCAAAACACAAGGAATCCTGTGTTCCCACCACCTTTGGAACAGAATAGGGTGACTTAACAAGCCAAAGTTCACCTTTTTTTTTTTTAAAGATTCTCTAAGCTCAGATCCATAGCCTATTTAGCTACCTACCAGATGCATATGCATCCTCCTGCTGGCAGAGACCAGAGAGAATACTTTCACTGGTCTTAAAGTAGACAAGAGAAAACAATGACCTTCTCTGGGAGGAGAAAGCATCAATAGCAAACAAATTTTTACCAAAGTCGATATATCCAAGGAAATAGTTTATACAAGTATTTTCTCCACTTAATTTAAATTTAGAAAAAAAAGAAAAGGACTCTCATCACTCTCATTTTTAACAAACGCTGCAGGCAGAGACCCAACTGATGTGGTAAGAATTCTTAGCTTTTGCAGGCATGTGTCAGAGGTCCTAGGATCTCTCAGTCACAGCAGCCCTGGAGTGGACAGGGTCCAGCCAGAGAAGTCTCCTGGCTGGCTCGCCAAAACTATAGAGGAGGAAAACTTTCCTTTTTCTCCCCTCTAGTTTCTTTGGCTGGTCTAATAATGAAAACAATGGAAGACAGATTTCTTTTAGACAAAAAAAAAAAAATACATTTGTGAAGAATTGACAAGACAAATGGGTTTGTGCTTGGTGTAGTGAATTAGTAGAGAAGTAACAAGTTTTCTTTGTATGGTCTTCTCAGCCCTGAATTTCCTATCTTTGGTGATTAGGATGCCTTTTACCTTCCAGTTGCAATGACAGTACCCTTACATGGGGAATTTATTCCTTCTTTTAGGGGGACAGGGGAGGGTCAGAATGTCCTTGCACTGGCTGTTTCTTAAGTAACTTTTTTTTAAGATTTTTTTTTATTTGACAGAGAGAGCACAAGCAGAAGGAGAGAGAGGGAGAAGCAGGCTCCCTGCTGAGCAAGGACCCTGATGTGGGACTCGATCCCAGGACCCTGGGATCATGACCCGGGCCAAAGGCAGCTGCTTAACTGACTGAGCCACCCAGGTGACCCTCTTAAATAACTTTAATTAAAAATAATCAATATGCCAAAGTGGCATATTTTGGGGAAGCCTTCCCTGAACCCTATCAATATTTAATAAACATGAAGAGGCTGCTTTGACCTTCCTTTATTCAGTGTGGGAATGGGAGAACTTACCTGAAAAGAAATAAGACCAAGGATTTTACTTTGAAGTAGAGAAGATCAGTGAAGAGCAGTATATCTAAAATCACACCATGACAGCCTTTAAAATAAAAGGTAAATTAGAAAAACATCCTAAGACTTCATGATACACATCCATAAAATCTAGGCAGATCCCGCTTCATGATGCTCTTCAGGATTCTACATCTGAAGTATCTTCAAATCTTTATATCCAATCCTTCACACAGAGGGTTTTTTGCTGGGGAAAAACTGGGCCCTTTAAGAGTACGGTTATGAACATCAACACAGCAAATGCACTCCAGAGGAGGGCCTGGTAATGAGGATGTGGACTAGTAACCTTACTGGAGTCACCTGGAAAGTCAGTGCAAATCTGGAAACAGAACTCCATGGGCTTCACCCAGTGTTTGGGTGGTAGAGTGCTGCACAGTGCTTTAGCCTTGGTAGTGACAGGAAATGCAACACAAGGGGTCAGTTTGCTCTCCATGCTCCCCATCCTGAGCTGTTCTACATACTCTTCCTGGGTATACACAAGACCTCTTTGGATCCCAAGACAATGTCCTCCATCTTTAAATAATGTAGTCATTCTTTCTATGAGCAAGTCTGAAGTTAGTTACCAATTATTCCTTTCTTAAAAATTGTATTATTTTGTTAAAAATGATTAGAGGTCTGCTGTCAGGAAATTTTGAAAATATAGAGAAGCAAAACAAAACAAAAGAAAGTCAACCAAAATGAGTCTAGGGAAGATGGAGGAAGAGTAGGGGACCCTAGTTTCATCTGGTCCCTGAAATTCAGCAATCAAATCATTCTGAACACCTGTGAACTCAACCACGGATCTGAGAAAAGAATTCTGCAAGACTACAAATAAAAAAAAGACCACTTTTTGCAAGAATGACAAGACAGAAGAACTCACCACAAAAAAGAGAAGAAGCAGCAGTACTGACTGCCAGGGACCTAATCCATATGGATATAAGTAGGATGTCTGAACTAGAGTTCAAAATAATGATTATAAAGATAATACTTCAGCTTGAAAAAAGCATGGAAGACACTAGAGAATCCCTTTCTGGAGAAATAAAAGAACTAAAATCTAATCAGGTCTACATCAAAAAGGCTATTAATGAGATGCAATAAAAAAATGCAGGCTCTAACTGATAGGATAAATGAGGCAGAAGAGAGAATCAGTGATATAGAAGACAAAATGATAGAGAAAAAAGAAACCGAGAAAAAGCGAGATAAACAAATAAAGAAACTGAGAGGGGTGTTCTGGTGGCTCAGTGGATTAAGCAGCTCTTTTGGCTCAAGTCATGATCCCAGAGTCCTGGGATTGAGCCCTCCATCAGGCTCCATGCTCAGCAGGGAGGCTGCTTCTCTCTTTCTTCTGCCCCTCTTCCCTACTTGTGCCCTCTCTCTCAAAAAAATGAATAAAATCTTTAAAAAAGAAAAAAGAGAGATCACAAGGGGAGAATTTGAGAGACAAGTGATACCATAAAACAAAACAATATTGAAATAATTAGAGTCCCCTAAGAGGAGAAGAGAGAGAGAGAGAGAAGGGGACAGAAGGTATATTTGAGCAATTCATAGCTGAGAACTTCCCTAATCTGGGGAATGAAACAGGCATTCAAGTCTAAGAGGCACCTCAAAATCAATAAAAATAGGTCAACAACTTGACATATGATAGTGAAGCTTCAAATTTCAGAGACAAAGAGAAAATCTTGAAAGCAGCTTGGGGATAAGAGGCCCATAATCTACAAGGGTAGAAACATAAGGCTGACAAAAGACCTACCCACAAAGACTTGACAGGCCAGAAAGGAATGGCATGATATATATTCAGGGTGGTAATGAGAAAAATATGAGTGCAGCCAAGAATATTTTATCCAGCAAGTCTGTCATTCAGAATAGAAGGAGAGATAAAGAGCTTCCAGAGAAACTAAAAGAATTTGTGATCACTAAACCAGCCCTGCAAGAAATATTAAAGAGGATGCTGTAAGTGAAGAGAGAACCCAAAAATAACATAGACCAGAAAGGAACAGAGAAAATATACAGAAACAATGACTTTAAAGGCAATTACAGTGGCACTAAATTCGTATCTTTCAATAATTACTCTGTGTAAATGGACTAAATGCTCCAATAAAAAGGTACAGGGTATCAGATTGGATAAAAAAGCAAGACCCATCGATATGCTGTCTACAAGGGGACAGGGCAGAGATGGCAGAGGAGTAGGGGACCCTATTTCAACTGGTCCCCTGAATTGAGCTGGATATTAGCCAGACCACTCTGAACACCCACAAAATCAGCCTGAGATGTAAGATCTATACAAAGAGAATATCCCTGGTGGTTGACTTCGAGGTATGAAGTGGGGAGCCATGATTCTGTGGGCAGATATTGGAAGATAAATGGAAGAGGGAGGGAGCATTTGGGATCCTGCACCACCAGAGCACGAAAACCTCCTGTGCTAGGGAATGGGCACAGACTTGCAAACCAGTAGCAGTGGGGAAGGGACTTTAGGGCAGCCCCCCAGACTAAAACCTGGAGCTATGGAGACACGTGTGCAAACTGGGAGAGGCTGGCAGTTTTGGAAGCACAAAGGGCAGAGACATGCCTGGACCTGGAAGCGAGGGCTGGGAGTGCTGCTGTGGGGTACATAAACCAGGACGCTGCAGTTTTAGCAGCACAGAAGAAATGGAGACAATGTAGCCTGGAGAGCTCACTGAAGAACAGACTGCGACCTCTGTGCTCTGAGGCAGAGGTTTGGAAATGGTCACTTCTACTCTGACTCTCGGAAAAGAGGTGGAAAGCCACAAGAAAACAATACCCCCAAAAAACGGTTTTCACTGAGCCCATCCCCCCCCCCACAGGGGGCAGGGCAACTCTGCCCAAACACGGCTGCCTGAGTAACAGTGTGGCAGGCCCCTCCCCCAGAAGACAGGCCAGGAAAACAAGAGGCCAGAAACCCTAAGGTCCCTATAAAACAGGTGCATCTTGTGGTCAATAATTTGGCCTCTATACATTCCCTCAACCACCCCTCAATGGAATGACTAAGAGGAGGAACCCACCAAATAAGAAAGACTCAGAGACTGTGACTTCTGCCACAGAACAAATGGATATGGATATAAGCAAGATGTTGGAAATAGACTTCAGCGTAACAGTTATGAAGACAATGGCTAGGATGGAGAAAACAATTAATGGCAACATAGAGTCTCTAAGGGCAGAAATGAGAGCTGATCTGGCAGAACTTAAAAATGCTATCAATGAGATCCAATCTAATTAGATACTCTAACAGCTAGAGAAAATGAGACAGAAGAATGAATTAGTGATCTAGAAGATAAATTGATAGAAAAGAAGGAACAGGAGCAGGCCTGGAACAAAGAACTTAAAATCCATGAAAACAGAATTAGAGAAATAAGTGATTCCATGAAACATTCCAATGTCAGAATTATTGGGATCCCTGAGGGGGTGGAGAGAGAGAGAGGACTAGAAGATATATTTGAGCAAATTGTAGCTGAGAACTTCCTTAATCTGGGAAATGAAAAAAGCATTCATGTCTGAGAGGCAGAGAGGACCCCTCCCAAGATCAAAGAAAACAGGCCAACACCCCAGCATGTAATAGTAAAACTTGCAAATCTTAGAACAAAGGAAACCATCTTAAGGGCAGTTAGGGTGAAGAGATTCCTTACGTACAGAGGGAGGAACATCAGAATAAAGTCAGACCTATCCACAGAGACCTGGCAAGCCAGAAAGGCCTGGAAAGACATATTCAGGGTACTAAAGGAAAAGAACATGCAGCCAAGAATACTTTATCTGGCAAGGCTGTCATTTAAAATGGATGGAGAGATGCAGAGATTCCAGGACTGGCAGAAACTGAAAGAATATGTGACCACTAAGCCGGCCTTGCAGGAAATATTAACGGGGGGTTCTATAATGGAAGAAAGACCCCAAGAGTGATATAGAACAGAAATTTACAGAGACAATCTAGAAACAAAGACTTCAAAGGCAACATGATGACAATAAAAATCATATCTTTCAATAATCACTCTCAATGTGAACGGCCTAAATGCTCCCATAAAATGACACAGGTTTGCAGATTGAATAAAAAGACAGGAACCCTCCATATGCTGTCCACAAGAGACTCATTCTGAACCCAAGATACATCCAGACTGAACGTTAAGGGATGGAGAACCATCTTTCATGCCAACGGACCTCAAAAGAAAATTGGGTAGCAATTCTCATATCAGACAAATTAGATTTTAAGCTAAAGACTGTAGTTAGAGACACAGAAGGACACTATATCATTCTTAAAGGGTTTATCCAACAAAAAAATCTAACAATTGTAAATATCTACACCCCCAACATGGGAGCAGACAACTACATAAGCCTACTCTTAACCAAAATAAAAGAGATATATTGATAATAATACTCTAATTGTAGGAGACCTCAACACACCACCCTCGGCAATAGACAGATAATCTAAACAGAAAATCAACAAAGAAACAAGAGCTTTGAATGACACACTGGACAAGATGGACCTCATAGATATATACAGAACATTCCAAACTAAAGCAACAGAATATTCATTCTTCTCAAGTGCACATGGAACTTTCTCCAGAATAGACCAGATACTGGGTCACAAATCAGGTCTCAACCTATACCAAAAGATTGAGATTATTCCCTGCATAGTCTCAGACCATAATGCTTTAAAACTGGAACTCAATCACAAGAAAAAATTTGGAAGAAATTAAAACACTTTGAAACTAAAGACCACTCTGCTCAAGAATGTTTGGGTCCACCAGGAAATCAAAGAAGAACTTAAGGAATTCATGGAAACCAATGAGAATGAAAACACATCTGTTCAAAACTATGGGATACTGCAAAGGCACTCCTAAGGGGGAACTACATAGCCATCCAAGCCTCACTCAAAAAAATAGAAAAATCCTGAATTCACCAACTATCTTTACACCATAAAGAACTGGAGATAAAACAACAAATGATGCCTAAGCCACAAATTAGAAGAGAAGTAATTAAGATTAGAGCAGAGATCAATGAATTAGAAACCAGAAATATAGAGCAGATCAAAGAAACTAGAAGCTGGTTCCTTGAAAGAATTAATAAAATCAATAAACCACTGGCCAGACTTAACCAAAAGAAAAGAAAGAGGACCCAAATTAGTAAAATTATGAATGAAAAGGGAGAGATCACAACTAACACCAAGGAAATAGAAACAATTATTAGAAATTATTATCAACAACTATATGCCAATAAATTAAGCAACCTGGAAGAAATGGATGCCTTCCTGGAAACCTATAAACTACCAAGACTGAAACGGGAAGAAATTGACAACCTGAATAAGCCAATAACCAGTAATGATACTGAAGCAGTGATCACACACCTGTGCAAAAAACACGAGTCCAGGGCCTGATGGATTCCCTGGGGAATTCTACCAAACATTCAAAGAAGAAATAATACCTATTCTCCTGAAGCTGTTTCAAAAAATAGAAACAGAAGGAAAACTTCTAGACTCATTCTATGTGGCCAGCATTACCTTGATCCCCAAACCAGGCAAAGATGTCATCAAAAAGGAGAATTTCAGACCAATATCCCTGATGAATATGGATGCCAAAATTCTCAACAAAATCCTGGCTAATAGGATCCAACAGTACATTAAAAAGATCATCCACCATGACCATGTGGAATTTATCCCCAGGATGCAAGTGTGGCTCAACACTTGTAAATCAATCACTGTGATAGAACACATTAACAAGAGGAGAGAATCACCATATGGTCCTCTCAATTGATGCAGAAAAAGCATTTGACAAAATACAGCATCCTTTCCTGATTAAAACCCTTCAGAGTATAGGGATAGAGGGAACATTCTCAAGTTCATAAAATCCATCTATGAAAAACCCACAGTGAATATCATCCTCAATGTGGAAAAGCTGAGAGCCTTTCCCTTAAGATCTGGAACATGACAAGGATGTCCACTCTCACCATTATTGTTCAACATAGTACTAGAAGTCCTAGCAATAGCAATCAGAAAACAAAGAGAAATAAAAGGTATTCAAATTGGCAAAGAAGAAGTCAAACTCTCTCTCTTCCCACATAACATGATACTTTATGTGGAAAACCCAAAAGACTCCACCCAGAAATTACTAGAACTCATACAGCAATTCAGTAATGTGGCAGGATACAAAATCAATGCACAGAAGACAGTTGCTTTCTTACATGCTAACAATACAACTATAGAAAGAGAAATTAGAGAATTGATTCCATTTACAATAGTACCCAAAACCATAAGATACCTCGGAATAAACCTAACCAAAGTGGTAAAGGATCTATACTCTAGTAACTACAGAACACTCATGAAAGAAATGGAAGGACACAAAATGATGGAAAAACATTCCATACTCATGGGTCAGAAGTATAAACATTGTTAAAATGTCTATGCTGCCCAGAGCAATCTATACTTTCAACATCATCCTGATCAAAATACCAATGGCATTTTTCAAAGTGCTGGAACAAACGATCCTAAAATTTGTATGGAACCAGAAAAGACCCCAAATTGCCAAGGAAATATTGAAAAAGAAAAACAAAGCTAGGGGCATCACATTGCCTGATTTCAAGCTATATTACAAAGAAGTGATCACCAAGACAGCATAGTACTGGCACAAAAACAGACATATAGACCACTGGAACAGAATAGAGAGCCCAAATATTGACCCTTAACTCTATGGTTAAATAATCTGAGAAAGCAGGAAAAAATATGTAATGGAAAAAGTCTCTTCCATAAATGGTGCTGGGAAAATTGGACAGCTATATACCTAAGAATGAAACTTGACCATTCTCTAACGCCATACACAAAGATCAACTCAAAATGAATGAAAGACCTCAATGGGAGACAGGAATCCATAAAAATCCTAGAGGAGAACATAGGCAATAACCTCTTCCACATCGGCCACAGCAACTTCTTTCAAGACACAACTCCCCCCAAAGGCAAGTGAAACAAAAGCAAACATGAATTTTTGGGACTTCATCAAGATAAAAACCTTCTGCACAGCAAAGGAAACAGTCAACAAAACAAAGAGGCAACCCACAGAATGGGAGAAGACATTTGCAAATGACACTACAGATAAAGGGCTCATATCCAAGATCTACAAAGAACTTCTCAAACTCAACACCCAAAAAACAATAATCAAGTCAAAAAATGGGCAGAAGGCATGAACAGACACTTCTCAAAGGAAGACATACAAATGGCTAACAGACACATGAAAAAATGTTCAAATCATTAGCCATCAGGGAAATTCAAATCAAAACCACATTGAGATACCACCTTATACCAGTTAGAATGGCAAAAATTGACAAGGCAAGAAACAACAAATATTGGCGAGGTTGTGGAGAAAGGGGAACCCTCTTACACTGTTGATGCGAATGCAAGTTGGTATAGCCACTTTGGAAAACAGTGTGGAGGTTCCTCAAAATATTAAAAATAGAGCTACCCTATGGCCCAGCAATTGCACTACTGGGTATTTACCCCAAAGATACAGATGTAGTGAAAAGAAGGGCCATATACACCCCAATGTTTATAGCAGCAATGTCCTCAATAGCCAAACTGTGGAAAGAGCTGAGATGCCCTTCAACAGATGAATGGATAAAGAAGATGTGGTCCATATATACGATGGAATATTACTCAGCCATCAGAAAGGATGAATACCCAACTTTTCATCAACACAGCTGGGACTGGAGGAGATTATGCTAAGTGAAATAGGTCAAGCAGAGAAAGTCAATTATCATATGTTTTCACTTATTTGTGGGACGTAAGGAATAGCATGGAGGACATTAGGAAAAGGAAGGGAAAAATGAAGAGGGAGAAATCAGATGGGGAGAGGAACCATGAGAGACTATGGACTCAGAGAAACAAACTGAGGGTTTTAGAGGGGTGGGGGCGTGGAGGGATGGGTTAGCCTGGTGATGGGTATTAAGGAGGGCACGTATTGCATGGAGCACTGGATGTTATATGCAAACAATGAATCATGGAACACTACATCTAAAACTAATGATGTATTGTATGGTGACTAACATAACATAATAAAAAAAAAGATATGCTGTCTACAAGAGACTCATTTTAGACCCACAGTCATCTCCAGATTGAAAATAAGAGGGTGGAGAACCATTTATCATGCTAATGGACATCAAAAGAAAGCTGGGGTAGCAATCCTTATATCAGACAAATTAGATTTTAAACTGTGATAAGACTGTAATAAAGGCTGTAATAAGAGATGAAGAAGGACACTATATTATAATTAAGGGATCTATCCAACAAGAAGATCTAACAATTATAAATATTTATGCCCTTAACATGAGAACAGCCAAATATATAAACCAATTAATAACAAAATTAAAAAAACACATTGATTATAATACAGTAATAGTAGGGTATTTAACATCACACTCCCTGCAATGGACAGATCATCTAAGCAGGAGAGTAACACGAAAACAAGGGCATTGAAGGACACACTGGAGCAGATGGACTTCACAGATATATTCAATGTATTCTACCCTAAAACAACAGAACACACATTCTTCTCGAGTGCACATGGGACATTCTCCAGAATAGATCACATACTGGGTCACAAATCAGGTCTCAACTGGTACCAAAAGATTGGGATTATTCCCTGCATATTTTCAGACCACAATGCTTTGAAACTTGAACTCAATCACAAGAGGAAATTTGGAAAGAACTCAAATACATGGAGGTTAAAGGGCATCCTACTAAAGAAAGAATGGGTCAACATGGAAATTAAAGAAAAATTTAAAAAACTCATGGAAACAAATGAAAATGAAAACACAATTGTTCAAAATCTTTGGGATGCAGCAAAGGCAGTCCTAAGAGGGGAGTATATAGCAGTAGAAACCTTTCTCAAGAAACAAGAAAGGTCTCAAATAAACAACCTAACCTTAAAGGAGCTGGAGAGAGAACAGCAAATAAAGCCTAAACCCAGCAGAAGAGAATTAATAAAGGTTAGAGTAGAATTCAGTGCAATAGAAAACAAAACTAGGAATTTGTTCTTTGAAAAAATTAATAAGATTGATAACCCCCAGCCATAGTTATCAAAATGAAAAGATAAAGGACCCAAATTAATACAACCATGAATGAAAGGGGAGAGATCATGACTAACACCAAAGAAATACAATTATAAGAACATATTGTGAGCAACTATATGCCAACAATTTAGGCAATCTGGAAGAAATGGATGCATTCCTAGAAATGTATAAACTGCCAAAACTGAAATAGGAAGATATAGAAAACCTGAACAGACCCATAACCAGCAAGAAAATTGAAGCAGTAATCAAAAATCTCCCAACAAACAAGAGCCCACGGCCAAATGGCTTCCCAGGGGAATTCTACCAAACATTTAAAGAAGAATTAATACTTATTCTTCTGAAGCTGTTTCAAAAAATAGAAATGGAAGGAAAACTTCCAAACTCTATGAGGCCAGCATTACCTTGATCCCAAAACCAGACAAAGATCCCACCAAAAAGGAGAATTACAGACCAATATCCGTGATGAACAGGGATGCAAAAATTCTCACAAGATAGCCAATAGGCTCCAACAGTACATTAAAAGGTTTATTCACCACGACTAAGTGGGATTTATTCCTTGGCTGAAAGGATGATTCAACATCCACAAATCAATCAATGTCACACACTACATTAATAAAAAAAAGGACAAGAACCAGATGATCCCCTCAATAGATGCAGAAAAGCATTTTACAATGAACAGCATCCTTTCTTGATTAAAAACTCTCCACAGTGTAGGGATAGAGGGAACATACCTCAATATCATAAAAGCCATATATGGAAAGCCCACAGTGAATATCATTTTCAAAGGGGAAAAACTGATCTGATGGGGCACCTGTACACCAATGTTTACAGCAGCAATGTCCACAATTACCAAACTGTGGAAAGATCTGAGATGTCCATTGACAGATGAATGGATAAATATTTGGTATATATAAACAATGGAATATTACTCAGCCATCAGAAAGGATGAATACTTACCATTTACATCAATGTGGATGGAACTAGAGGTATTATGCTGAGTGAAATAAGTCAATCAGAGAAAGACAATTATTATATGGTTTCACTCATATGTAGAATATAAGAAACAGCACAGAGGATCATAGGGGAAGTGAGGGAAAACTGAATGGGAAGTAATCAGAGAGGGAGACAAACCATGAGACACCCTTAACTACAGGAAACAAACAGGGTTGCTGGAGGGGAGATGGGTGGGGAGAATGGGTAATTGGGTGATGGGTATTAAGTAGGGCATGTGACGTGATAAGCACTGGGTGTTATATGCATCTGTTGAATTACTGAACTCTACATCTGAAACTAATGATGTTATAATATGTTATGCTAATATGTTGGCTAATTGAATTTAAATAAGAAAAATCCATAAAAAAACCCCACAATGAGATACCACCTCACAATAGTCAGAATGGCTAAAATTAACAAGCCAGGAAACTACAGATGTAGGAGAGGTTGCAGAGAAAGGGGAACCCTCTTACACTGTTGGTGGGAATGCAAGCTGGTGCAGCCACACTGGAGAACAGTATGGAGGTTCCTCAGAAAGTTAAAAATACAGCTACCCTATGATCCAGCAATTGCACTACTAAGTATTTATCCTGAAGATACAAATGTATTGATCTGAAGGGGCACCTGCACCCCAATGTTTACAGCAGCAATGTTCACAATAGCCAGACTATGGAAAGAGCCAGGATGTCCATCAAGAAATGAGTGGATAATTAAGATGTTGTATATGTATATATATGTATACATGTATGTATATGTATATTCAATGGGATATTACTCTGCCATCAAAAAAATGAAATCTTGCCTTTTGCAATGACGTGGATGGAACTAGAGGGTATTATGCTAAGGGGAATAAGTCAATCAGAGAAAGGCAAATATCATATTATTTCACTCATATGTGGAATTTAAGAAACAAAGCAGAGGAGCATAGGGGATCAGAGGGGAAAAAATAAAAAAAGATGGAAATCAGAGAGGGAGACAAACCATAAGAGACTCTTAATCAGGAAACAAACTGAAGGTTGCGGGGCGGTGGGGGGGATGTGGTACCTGGGTGATGGGCATTAAGGAGGGCGTATGATGTAATGAGCTCTGGGTGTTATAAGAAACTGATGAATCACTGAACTCTACCTCTGAAATTAATAATATACTGCATGTTAATTAACTGAATTAAAAAAATACATCTTAGGAAAAAAATAAAGGCTGAAGAGGGATAAAAAATAAAAATAATCAACCATAATCCCAAACTGCTATGCAAAGTTAACTTATGCTAACATTTTGTCTATATTCATCCAGTTTTTTTCTTTATAAAGATGTTCATTTAAGAAAAAGTCATTTATTTTTCTTTAATAATTTCCTGAAAATTATTATATTCTTTCAAGTGATATGTGAGTGTGGACTTCTTAGAGTAATTGTTCCCAAATTTGATGTGCACTGTACTCATTTAGGAAATTTTTAGGAACAGAGATGCCTGGGTTCTGACCCTAAAGATCCTTTTTTTTTTTTTAATTAAGTTAGTCTTGAGTGTGGCCTGGAAATTTGGATATTTAAAAGCTCTCCAGACAATTACATTGTGCAACTCAGGTTAAAAACCTGCTCCTTTGTCTTCCTGCTAATGGCCTCTTTTATGGGATAAGCACCAGGCTTTCTGGACCTGCATCAGCCTTCCTAGATTATAAAAAACCAACTAAAGCACAGTCTTCATTTAAGCCCTAATGTTGCTCCACTCCAGACCTTTAAACCCTACCTCCACCCTAGTCTGTCCCTCAGTGCTCCCCTGACACATCCCACCATGTAAGGAACTACATGAAATAACAAACCAGTGGTGACTTAACTGCTTTCTGCAATGTAGAATTGTAGGCTCATGTGTGGATCAAGCAATTAAAGGAATTAAAATGTAGGCTGCCACCCATGTCAGCTTAGCATCTGTTCCCATAATCCCCCAGGAGGCAGTGGAGGTTTCAGGGAGAGGCCATGCACATAAAAGCTATAGAAATAGGAGGGAAGGATACATTTTCTAAATCACAGTTTCCTACACCTAGCTATCAGAGAACCACAGAATTGAGTCTCCTTGGGGTTTGTCAGCTGCCTACTCTTCCTGAAGTGGATAAAGGAGATTATATTGTTTATTGAACTAATCTAACTGCTGGGTTAAATGCTAATCCGAATAGCGAGTATTAAAAATCTCCTAGTGGATTTTGCTTTTGTGCTATAAAAAGATGAAGATTTCTTTAATGCCTTTTCTTACCTTTCTTTTGTCTGAGACATTTAAGGAGCCCACACATCATTGCTTTGGAATATTTTAAAATACGCTTTAAATATGCTCCACAGGGGCACCTGGGTGGTTAAGCATTTTGCCTTCAGCTCAGATCATGATCCTGGGGTCCTAGGATGTGCCCTCTATCAGGATCCTTGCTCAGTGGGGAGCCCGCTTCTCCCTCTCCCTCTGCCTGCCACTCCCACTGCCACTCCCACTGCTTGTGCTCTCTCTCTCTCTCTCTGGTAAATAAATAAATAAAATATTTAAAATACATACATACATTAAATACATAAATAAATAAATATGCTTTGCAATATTTTTATACCCTTTCACATACCCTGCAAGCCCTTTACATACAGGTCTGAATAATATAACCAGAAGAGGTTTGAAAAAGAGGCCTATTTGTCTATCATAACTTATACTCGGTTTCCTTCCAACACTCATACTCTATGATTCCAAGTCTAAGGAAGATGGCAGAGTGGGGGTGAGCTCCTTAGCACACAAGGCATAACTATGTATTCACACATGGTGATGCTGGTCAGAGGACAGAAATCACAGTGTGATGATGATCTTATAAGAAGCCTCTTAGTTTAAATACCATATCAAAGTGTTTACCAGTGTAAGCCTATTGATCAGGGGACATGAAGGAGGTAAAAACTAAAACCCTTTGGAACACTTGTGCACTGTTGGTGGGGATGTAAAATGGCGCAACCACTGTGGAAAATGGTATTGTGATTCCTCAAAAAGTTAAACATAGAATTGTCATATGTCCAGCAATTCCATGGCTGGGCATATACCCAAAAGAATTAAAAACAGGGTCTCAAAGGGATATCTGTACACCCATATTCATAGCAGCATTATTCCCAATAGCCAAAAGGTAGAAACAACCCAAATGTTCATCAATAGATGAGTGAATAAGGATAATGTGGTGTATACATACAGTAAAATATGATTCAGCCTTAAAAAGGAAGGAAATTCCAACACATGCTGCAACATGGATAAACCTTGAACATATTACACTAAGTGAAATAAGCCAGTCACAACAGGACAAAGATCCACTTATAATGAGGTTCCTGGAGTAGTGAGATTCATAGAGACAGAAAGTAGAATGGTGGTTGCCAGGGGCAGGGGGAGGAGGAGTGGGGAGTTAGTGAGTACGGAGTTTCAGTTTGGGATGATGAAAAGAGCCCTTTGGAGGGATGGTGGTGATGGGTGCACAGCAATGTGAATGTACTGAATGCCACTGAACTGTACACTTAAAAATGATTAAAATGGTATATTTCATGTTATGTGTATTCTACCACAGTTGAAAAAGGAAAAAACTAAACTAAAACCTTGCTTTTGTGAATCCTGTACAGAAAACAACACAATCTCCTCGACACAATCAAGAATCACTTTTGTTGCTATAAGATGGCCAGGTTGGGAGGAGGGAAACCTGGAAAAGGAGAGCATTCAGAGGAGCAAGGTCTGAGAGGCTGAGGGAAACCTGGGGCCCACCAGGAATAGAGAATTTGATTTTCTTCATGAGTATTAGGTACACTAGTTTCTCTTTCTGTTTTCTGTTCATTTTTTCCATTTTACTATTCAGCAATATTTTTTTTCAGAGACCCAGACTCACAAAGGGTGAATGAGAGATATTTTCCCTATACATGTGGACTCCAGAAAGGCTAGTGCATAGGAGGGTAGCTGAGGAAGAACCCTATATACTCTTTACCTGGAGTCTCCAATCGTTATTTCACCACACTTGCTTTATCATTTTCTTTTCTGTGTATATGTATTTTTATATATATAGTATAAATATATAGTATATGTGTATATTTATAGTATATACATAGTGTATATATAGTATATATATATATATATATATATAGTGTATATTTTTACCCCCAAAATACATATTTCCTAAAGGCAAAGAGGAGAATTTCCTACAATCACCATACAGCCATCCAAATCAAGAGATCAACATGAACAACAATGTGAATATACTTAACACTACTGAAGTGTACACTTAGAAGTGGTTAAGATGATAAATTTTATGTTATACATTTATTACCACAATAAGAAAAAGGAAAAGAAGCAAAATTAACACTAAGCATTACTATCTTCTAACCCATGGAGCTCATTGAAATCTCATGTTCATTCCGATAATGTTCTTAATGGAATGGAAAGGAGAGGAGAGGAGAAGAGAAGGGAGGGGAGAGGAGGGAAGGGGAGGGAAGGGGAAGAGAGGGGAGGGGAGAGGAGAGGAGAAGGGAGGGGAGGGGAGGGGAGGGGAAAGGAAGATGTGGTTCAGGATCTATATGAAGACCATGCATTTCACTTAGCTACTACCATGGTCCTACTTTTCTTCACTTGGAAAGAGCTCTTAGTTTCTCCTTGTTTTTCAGGATGTCAACATTTTTTAAGAGAACAACCAGTTATTCTGTAAAGTGTCCCACAATTTGGGTTTATCTGTCACTTTCTCATGACTGGGTTGGAGTCATGAGTTTTTGGCAGGAATCCCAGAGAAGTGATTTGTGTCCTTCCCAGTGACTCATCTCAGAAGATGCAGGACCTGGCTCAATTTAATCACTACTGATGTCAACTCTGGTCACTTGGTTTGGGGTCTTCTAGATTTCTCCACTGCAAAGTTTCTATTTTCTCTTATATAATTTGTTAGCCTTCTGTAGGGAAATACTTTGAGAATAGGCAAATATCTTGTGCTTTATTAAACTTCCATCCACTAGTTTCAGCATCCATCCATTGATGATTCTTGCTTAATTCAATTATTATTATTTTGGTTGCTAAGTGGGGATTTTCTAATTTCATATTTCCTTGTACATTTCATAGTTGCATTCTACTGTGAAGAAGAACTTTTACCTCCCCACCCCCCACGTATTTATTTATTTGTATCAGAATGAACTCACGGATTCCAATTTTATTCAGGGACTTATAATCTGTTACTATCATTATTTATTTTGATGCTCAGATTATCCAAGGTTCAGCCAGTGGGAGCCCTTCTGCCTGTCTCCTGTGTCTTCTTCACATATCCCCATTTTGGAGTACTTCTTTACTTTCTGGTAGGAGAAGATATTCTAGGCCCACCTGGGACTTACCATGTGTGAGCCTGAAATCATCAATTTCTCCAAGAAGCCCTCAATCATTTTAGTGGAGAATATTGTTTAGTAGTTAAGATCTGGGTACAAGATGCACTCAATGCCACTGTGGTGTGATTGCTCGTAGGTCCTCTCAACAGAGAGAGCTAGGAAACATATATGTATATCCATATCCTCTACATAAAATGCACATCTCTATCTCTAATTATATATTAAAAACCATGAGTTCACACAGGTGCTCCACCTCCAGTCCAAAAGTCGAGGGCTTATTCTGGTCTTCCCACTTTCCATTGTGATAATTACCTTCTTCAGTACTTAGAAACCTGACTCTCATCTTCCTTAGTATATTTATTTTCTTATTTTGCTCAATGCCTTTTATGGAACCGTGTCTACATTGGTCACCTCTTCTGCGTTCCCCAGCCCGGCCCCCTTCTCATCACCTCCTGTCCTTGACCTGGTGGGTCTCCCCTTCAGCTCCTTCTGTGGTCCTGACCTTACCCTCCTGTCTTCCTCCTTGGCTTCCCCCCATACATATTTTTTATACAAAATAAAAAAAAATGGAAGCAAAAAAAAGAGCAGAAATTTTAATTGGAACACCATTCCTATGTTTACAGAGTATTTTCTTTCTCTAATTTGTGGTTCTTAAAAGGATGTAGAAAACAAAGTTAATCTAAATCTGGAGGGTAAGAGCATTAGGACAGAGTGGGATGGGGGTTTGAAAGTGCTCTCCAGGAGATTTCCTTTAAGCCATACCCCTGCCTCCAACTGACAACCACTTCTCTAGATGTAAAAAGTCTACTTTCAAAAGTTTCCCATCTACTGCTGAAACTAAAATAAATAGCGTCTGTATTTTTTGGATTCTATGACAATGATTATAAAATTTGTCATGATTTAACATTAGCTTTTTCAGTGGAAAAATTCCCTTTACCTTAAACATATGCACTAGATAAGATGGACTAGGCAATGGGACAGTAACAAATAAACCCCATATATCTTACTTAACAATAGTTTATTCTTCTTTCATATCTCAGTTGAATGTAGGTTGGGCAGCCGTCATTCCTCTTAGGGCTATGTGATCTGGAGTACATAACCTCTGAGGCCACTGAAGGAGACTCACAAGGTTTTAACTGCCTCAACCTGAAAATGACACATAATATTTTAGCTCCTTTTTTGCAGGCCCAAAACAACCGCAAAGAGGCTAGGGAATGTAGAGAATCCCATGGGTGTTTAGTGAGCACCAACAGTCCTTCCAGACTGTATTATTCCTTAATTTCAAATGTCTTAAGATGAGAGGTATAAATATGGTTCAGAATTGAGGAAATATATTATACTAAAACACTTTAACTCAAAGGAAAATTATAAATATTAGTTTCAATTAGAACTTTAACAAAATTTTGTTGTAGTTTTAATATTAGAAGCTTTAAAAAATTATGCATATTTTACATTATTTTCTTCAAACAACATTTGACTCATAAGTTGATAAACTCATGCTCAGCATAAATCAAGCTGGATTTTTTTTTCTCAAAGATTGTGTGTACTTTTGGTGAAGTATCTGCCTTCTTGCAAGCAAAATTGTCCTCTTTGCAGACATTCAGAGCTATGTAAAGACTGTTTCTCAGGCCATGTGTCTTTGTGTCAGGCATGCTATCATAATGACTCCCTCTTAAAGAGCTTGCCTTGTAAAGTGGACATAAAATGACCTAATTCTAGTGGAATTTTAGTTGATTTGAGAAGCAAATGTTGACCCTTAGCTAGAAATTGTCATGAGGTTGCTCCCACAGAAATCACTGAGTAGATCAAGCCCAAATGTGGTTACCAATAAGAAGCATTCTAAGTCACAAATTGCTCCCCTCCATGTGTGACCTTTCAATGCACTGCTTTCTGAAGGCCTGAGTCACTGCCTGGGCAGCTCTTAGAGAACTCCATGTAGACACTGAGAACAGATAACACATTTTTATAAGTCAGTGAATCAATGTCAGTTGTAGCTTAGGGCATGTCAGGGCTGTAGAAACAGTATAAAATTATACAGGGTGTGAACCAGGCACAGAACAATAGAAAGAGAGGCCATGTGTTTTTATATTGGTGATTAATAAGAAAAATGTATGTTTTATTTATCTTGGGGTCATGCCAGCTTGTGGGCAGTATGTGGGTATGTGAGGCTCTTTGTAGTGAAAACCAGCATGGAGGGTAAGTGTGTAGGAATTACCTTCTTCCTTTGACCAAGTAAGGTAGCCAGACTGCAAGGAAGTCCGTCATTACCTCCTCATTTCAGGGAGTCATAAACATGGCAAAAGAATGACTTGCCTGGATTGATAGTATCATGGCCTCTAAGACCCATGAGCAAAAATTCTTACACTCAGAAAGTCAAGGGCAGAGGGAACAATTTGGCACAAACTCTTGTGTAAGCAATACCAAGGACCCTGGAGAAAGTGCTTGAGATAAACGAGAGAGGCCCCTTCTTCTGAGGCAACGTCTGCATTGTCTTTCACAAAGAACTTTCATGCCCATTGTCTCCTGAATTCCTCTCAATATCCCGTAAAGGAAAGAGGTCAGGTGTCCTTATCCCCTACCAGATAAGGAAACAAAAATATTCAGAGACCAGCTTACAATCAGACAACTAGTAGAGGCCAGGACTAGTAGCCAGGTGGTTGTCCTTCAAAGCTTGTATATCATCCTGGGTTGCTATGCCCAGATTTTCATGCTCTGTCACAAAATTGAGTATCTTCAAAATGTGCGTAGGGATGGCAGGTGAAGGAGGGCAGCTGGAAGCTGGCTTGGGTCTCCCTGGGGGTGGGGGTTACTGGAGAGAGTCTATAACAGCTCCAGGTTCCCATGTTCACTCACCATCCTAAGATTCTTGCCCTGTAAAATATAGACCCAGCATTTGCTGCTGGCTTTCAGGAGAGCCAGGCAGTCAAAAGCTTGAAAGTTTTCTATTTTTAAGTGTGTTGGCAACTAATTTGACTTGTATTTTAAATCGCACACCTGTGAACTGAATTTGGTTTAGAGGTTGTGACCACTGCTACCACCACTACTCTGGGCAGAGAGTCAGACCTAGGATGGATGGAAGACAAGAGAGGGGACAGGGGATCCTAAAGGAAATAACAAAGCATGGATATCTCCTTAGAAAGGGAGAGATCTGGAACAAGGTTGAAACAAAGGAAAGGATCAAAATGGGAGTAGTTTCCTTTTTTTTTTTTTTTTTTTTGTCTCTGAAGAAGAGGAATCCCAGGAAAGACTTGTGGTGCATATCCTCATAAGAAGAGCCTGCTCTTCAGCTCAGCTAATGGACAAGTTGCTGAAGATGAAGAAAGGTAAACTAAGAAAAAATTGCTGGGTAAGACTGTGTAAATAGACTTAAGAGTTTTGTACATTTAAGATGCCAGAGAAGTGGTAATATGACCATAAGTATCTCAAGCATCCATTAAACACTTGCTACATTTTTGAGGACTGCTGAGATGCTTACCATTATTAGGCCCATATTAGAATTGGGAAACAGAGTCATTAGTTGGTTAAATAATTTGCCTGAGGTCACCCATGGAGGTTGTGGCACCCGGTAGAGCCTGACTCTACACTCATGCTTATAGCTATTTTGGTATTATATGCTCTGATCTGAGGGAACAGAATGTTCCCAAGACTGGATATGAATAGATCAGAAGGACTGACACAGATGGAGTGATGGCTTCCTTCTCCAGGGAATCTCAGCCTTCCTGGTGGGATTCTTACTGATATGATTCTCTAATCTAATCTGTTGTAGACACAATGATATGGGTTTTATCAATGTCTGATTACCTACCAATTCACCACTGAGTATTTCAGAGGACTTGTTAAATAATCAGCAAGCATAAATCATGGCTTTTACCCTCAAGGAAATTGGGGAGACAAGATTTACTCTACAGAAATAAGAGCAAACAATAGAATCTCCACTTTCACGTCCATCCAAATGGATGAAGAGTTAGCATCTAGGCCAGGAGACATCAGCCTGATCTTATACAACCAGTTTAGGGAGCAACTATTCCTTTGGGTTGGGTTTCTTAAAGAAATAGCAAATTCTGGGAAATAAGTTTCAGGTGAGCAACTTTTTCACTGATATCAGTTGGATGAACAGAAGCATGCCAGTGAACAGAGGGGAACAAGTGAAAATTCTCTGTCTCCTTCATCCTTGATGCCTTTGTCAAGCTTCAGACAAGCCTCTGGTTCTTACAGTTTTCTGGCCTGCCTGTGCAGCTGCTGATGAGATGTGTTTTAGCCCTCTTCAGCAACGCCCGTGGGCCTCATTTCAGATGGAATAGATTAAACTAGAGGGCAAGAGGGAGTTTTGAAGAAAATATAATATTCCAAAAAGGCATGTCTTCAAGTTTCAAGAGGAACACATGTATAAGACTTGTGTGATGTTTCACTAGCCAGGCAGTTAGTTCAAAACAGAACAGGTCTGAGCATGCTGTCACAAGCACATGCTCTTTATCAATTCCAGAGCTATAAATTAATAATTTACAATGATTTATCTAACTTAATTTACACAACTGCCCTCAGAAATCTTTCTAAACTTATGTTAACCCTATTATCTTAATGGTGGCTTGGTTGGTAAAAGGCATAATGAAAGACCTTAAAGCAATAAATTAAAAGAACAAAGTTTTTCCTACATGTAAAGAAGAAAGCAGGACAGCTCGAGTCTTGTCCTGGTAAATGCTGATGACTGATCATGTGACCATGAACAAATCAATTTGTCTCTGAGAGCTTCTGTTTCCTTGATGTGAATTCAGTAAGAATAACAAATACTTCACTCTGTTGTTGAAACAGCTGGTCATAAGACAGAGTATATAAGTGTCCTTTGAAGTTTTCAAGTGCCATAAAAAATAAAGATATTAGAAAGACATAGGCTAGAACCTCAGAGACTGCACCTCACATTCATAATTTAAGCAGTTTTCCTTATCATTTACTGAAGTATTCTAAGGTACTACTTTCTATTGACTGAAAGCCTGGGACAGGAACTGCAGATTCCAGGGCTCCTATAAGTGAGAGATACTCTGCTTCTACACGAGGAGATGCATGCTCTCTCAGCTACAGATGGACAGAACAGTCACCTCCTCCAACAGGAAGCACACAGCTGGTTTGGGGCAACATTGAACCTAAGAAACTTTCCTCATTAAAGCCAAAAGCACATGGTGATTAACGTGGTTATTTAGTAAGTAAGAATAGATAAGTATGAATTTCTAGATAATGGAGTGCTTATTAAGCAGTCAACTCTGGAGAAAAATCTCCACACTATCCACTGTGTGTGAGTCTGGTGTGTGTGTGTGTGTGTGTGTGTGTGTGTGTGTATAGTATGTGGCATCTGGTGTGTGTGCGGCATGTAGGATGTGTGTATGGTGTGTATATGTGTAGTATATGTTTTATGTGTATGTGTGGTATATAGTGTGTGTGGTATATGGTGTGAGTGTGTGGTGTGTGGTATGTGGGAGGGTATGGTATGTGTGTGGTGTATGTATGTGTGGTTATTTGTATGTGTAGTATGCAGTGTGTGTGGTGTGTGTATGTGTGGTATATGTGTGTACTGTGTGTGGTATATGGTGTGAGTGTATGGAAATGGAAATACACTTGAGTTCTTGATGAAAAGGGGATTTATGCTGAGGCTGTACATGGACTAGAACTGGGTGGGTGAATGGAACAGACACCAGGAACCAAAGCAAAGACTTGAAACCTTGAATGTGTGGTGTGTGGTATGTGTAGGGGATGTAGTATGTGTGTGGGTGTGTGTGTGTGGTATACGATGTGAGTGTGTGATGTGTTTGTGTGTGATATGTGTGTGGGATGTGGTATGCATATGGAGGTTGTGTGTATGGTATATGGTGTGAGTGCATGGTGAGTGTGTGTGATGTGTGTGGGGGGTGTGGTATGTATGTGTGGTATGTGGTGTGAGTGTGTGGTATGTGGTATGTGTGTGGGGTGTGCGTGTGGTATATGGTATGAGTGCGTGATGTGTGTGTGTATGATATGTATGTGGGGTATATGGTATGAGTGCGTGGTGTGTGCTATGTGTGGGGTTGTGTGTGTGTGTGTGTGGTATATGGTATGAGTGTGTGATGTGTGATATGTGTGTGTGGTATATGGTGTGAGTGTGTGGTGTGTGTGCATGCATGGTGTGTGTGGTATATGGTGTGAGTGTGTGGTGTATGGTATGTGTGTGGGGGATGTGTGGGTGACTTATCAAGGTGTCAACATATCAATGAGTGGACATCCTTCTTCAGTCAGGGCTCAATAAATGGTGAAAGCTGAAAGAGCAGTGAGGAAAAATAATAGAAGGTGAAACCAATATAAGCAAACAAAGGTTGACTCACTGATAAAAACTGTCTCCAAACAACATTCTTGAAAAAATAAATAACTCAAGCTGATAGTGAAATAATCAGAAATGCCAAAGTAGACTGTTTTTGATAGGGTATAATTTCCTGAAGTCTTATTATTTTAGTGCTGATTTATATATATATAATTTTGAAAAGTGCTTTACCAGGTACTGAGAAGGCACAGCTAGTCATGAAACCTACCCACTCTTTCTAAATTTGGAGTTATCCTTATGGGATATTTTTTTTTCCTTTTCCATTAAAAAAAAGTCTATTAAAAATGGTTGATATTCTGTGTTACTGCATAGATATGGTTTGTAACTATGGTCATTGTCATCAGTGTGGGAAATGGAAACACACTTGAGTTTTCAAGGTGAAAAGGGGATTTATGCTGAAGCTGTACATGCACTAGAACTGGGTGGATGGATGGAACCAAAGCAAGCAGTTCCTGTCTCTCACTTGCCCTGATGGTGATAATTTCTCTTACTCTCTCTGGGTCATCCTCTATCACTCTCAGTCTTTTATTTTTATTTTATTTATTTATGATAAACAAAACCCCATGATTTAGTATGTCTATTTTTTTATTATGTATAGTTAGCCAGCATATAGTACAACATTAGTTTTTGATGTAGTGCACTCTCAGTCTTGTTCTGTGTGTGTGAGTGTGCGTGTGTGTGTGTGTGTGTGTGTGTGTGTGTGTCTATGTATTCAGTAAATGCCTACCTATTAGACAACAGACTATTTTTTGTCTGGCCTGGGCACAAAACCTCTTCAAAAATGAATGAAGGTAGTCTTACTGCATTTCCCAACATCCAGCAGGTTAACTAAATCATTAATTTCCAAATATTTATTTAACATTATGCAGGGAATTTTTTAAATGCTTAGGCTAATAGGATGCTAAAGATGGAGCTTCTCTATCTTTATTGGCTAATATTTTTGGACAATAATATTGACCCATTCTTGTTCTCCCTGAAAGATCAAAATAACATGACTCTTCCCAGATAACTGATCAACTAAGACTGTCATCACAGTAAGCTTAATACTGACTTTGATGTATTATCAGTGGCCCTGTCTATAATAATTAAACTAAACTAGAGTTAAACATTATGAGCTACATCATCCCTGCACTAAGATTACAGTGACTGCAATTTCCTTGTTTTGCATCTTTCAGATGATAAATCACCCACAGTCCTTTGGCTCAAGCCCTGGATTGAAGCCCCTCAGTTGTATGGAGTAGATGTGTGGACACTAACATGGACCTCAGTGCTGGAGAACACTGCTGAGCTTCCAAATGCCTGTTTCAACCTGGGCCAGCTTGGAAATCCTTGAAATTTAAAATCCCCTTATCTCAGACCTTTCTAAGTGATGTTTCACATCTTTTAGATTCCTACTGAGGAGGGTCTGAGGCTGGCTTGTCATGATTCTCTCCATTTGCATGTCACTGATGTGGGGTAGCTGTGCCTTGTAGGGCTTTGCTTGTATATCTTCCATGTGATAAGCTGGGCAACAGTAGGTCTTTATAGGACTTTTTACAGTGTTATACGGCTATCTGCTGTCGTTTCCAAAGGGCACCTCTTTCCAAGAAACTACTTTGGCTCAGGTCCTCTTGCCTCCAGACTGGCTTCACTGCTGTCCTTGTTGCATCTGCTGCCATAGACTACAGATAGAATGAATCAGCATGCCCTCTCTACCCTCATTCCTGTATTTATCCCTCAGATGCTTGAAGCTACACAGATGTGCTTCAGGGTGACCCACTGAGGCTGCACCAGTTTTAGCACTGATTGCCACATCCTGGGAACCCCTCACCCTGATGCTTCTTCCCTGTGCAGCCGGGGAACATGCCCCATGAAATCAGAGCACTCTAAACAGCCATGGGGGGCAGTAGGCAGTAGCCTGACCTCAAAAAGCATCAAGCTTAGAAGTAGAGAACCAGAACTAGAACCAGAAAAACAAAAATCAGAAACCAAAGAAAAGGGGCGCCCGGGTGGCTCAGTCGTTAAAACGTCTGCCTTCGGCTCAGGTCATGATCCCGGGGTCTTGGGATTGAGCCCCACATCGGGCTCCCTGCTCAGCGGGAAGCCTGCTTCTCCCTCTTCCCTTCCCCCTGCTTGTGTTCCCTCTCTCGCTGTGCCTCTCTCTGTCAAATAAATAAAATCTTAAAAAAAAAAAGAAACCAAAGAAAATAGTTGTTGTTCCCTTTCTCCATAATGAACCAAGACGTTTCAAAATCTGCTGAGTTGGAAGTCTAATTCCTGAGGACTTTTTGGATTCTAACCCAGTGCCTTTGAAGAGCTGAGGAAGTCCATCTTACTGTGACATTTCCATTTCTTCCTCTAATAAAAGCAAATGAATCCCAAACCACACAGTATTTACTAAATGTTTCACTTGTACATTCAGAGCCATTGATCCCACCTGCCAGGTGCCAACATGAAGAGGGTGAAGACCCAAAGCCTGCCTTCCTGGAACCTGCAGGCTAGCAAAGTCTTAGAGCAGGTCTTTGGATAGCACAGAAGGGCAGACAATGGGGCCACATCAATGTGACAGGCAGTAAGTATCACAAGAGTTCAGAAGAGGCCAAGCTCTCTTTCCTAGTCTTGAAAAAGTGATGTTTGAGCTGAGCCTTGATAAGTTAAGATGTTGATGAGCCCAGGGAGATGAGCAACATTTCAGGTGAAAGAAGTATGTGCAAATAGCAGCATGTGCACATTCAAGCAGGCTTCAGCCCAGTACACAGTAGGTGCTCAGTAACTGCTGTATTATTAAACAGGGAAGTAAATATCTGGAAATTAGCAATTGCTGTGTCATCATCCAAGCTTTCAGTTTCAGTTACTCTAGCCAGGGAAAGTGGAAGGCATGAAAAAGAGTGAAATAGGATTTTATTCATGGAAGCCATTTTTAAACCTTACCCACATTGGAGCAGACTCAGCAGCAACTCAGGAGAGCTTTTTGGTTTGAAACCAGACTTTATGCTTTCAGAGCACCTCTCCCTTGTACATTTCTGAGTAGACTTTTGGGTGTTTTCTGTAAAGTAGTTACTGCTGTCATCCTCTTGGCAGAATAATGTTCAGGAGTTATGTGTAGGTCATGTGGCAATAAGGGGTTGCAACACAGAGCCATTTGTTCTAAGCACTAAGAGCCCTGCAGTTATGGCCTCACCATCCAATTACTAGCATGACTGGGAAAGGCAATTACCATTTACTTGGCCCTCATTAAGTTAAATCCACAAGTGCCACATGGCACAGCCTCGTCCATGTGTAACCCAAACTCATCAACAGCCAAAAAGGGTGTGGTCTGGAAGAAGAGTGTGGGTGGAAAGGAGCCAGGAGGTAGGTTACTATGGTGATTTTCCTCACCAGGTTTATTACTTAAAATGGTTCTAGGAGCCAACACATACCTCTCAGCCACTACAAAGCCAGATGCGGCTAGAACTGGTGGCTTTGGTATTCCCCAGCTCAAGAGGTTTTAGCAATAACAGCTAGAAAACATGGAATGGGAAATATTAGAAAATATTAGAACTAGAAGGGACCATAAAGATGGCATAAGGTAAAGGTTCCCAATATATATGCTCTGGATCTTGGGGATGTTAGGGCAAAATTCTGAATTATTAAAAGAGGCCCCTAGTGGGGCACCTGAGTGGCTCAATCAGTTGGGTGTCTGACTCCTGATTTCACCTCAGGTCATGATCTTGGGGTGGTGGGATCAAGCCCCACATTGGGCTTTGTGCTCAGCGGGGTGTCTGCTTAAGATTCTCTCCCTCTGCCCCACTCCCTGCTCTTTCTCTTTCTCTCTCTAAAAATAAATAAAGAAATGTTAAAAAAAAAAGGCCCCCAGATCGTTAGGTATAGCAAGAAAAGACATCTATTGGACGTCCTGAACCTATGTGATCTAATCTCACATTTTAGCTAAAGAGGCTGGAATCAAAGAAGTAGTTTGTTCATGTCGGTAAAGCTGATTTATAGGGGAATTTGTGCTGGAATCTATGCTTCCTGATTCCTACTCTTTCCTCTTCACCCCACTTGCTTATCTCTCCCCACACATATGTGGACAGATTGACTTTTCCCACTAGGATTGAAAATTGAAATGAAGCCCATGATCTATAAGCACAGGGAACTTGGACCTGAGGTTGAGACCCCCCCATGTTTACCCACATAAGGCAGTGGTTTTAATGTCATGAGAATTTTCTTTACCTGGAGGTCACAGACTTTGCCTCCCTGAGGTAGGTTGTTTAGGGCAAATGTGATGGAGCCTCAGCCTGTCGTATGCTTTGCAGACTGCTTACATGGTGCTTATTACCAAAGTATGTTGCCGAGATTTTAAGAAAATGTGGCTGAGGACACAGCCCTCCCCTACACCACCGCTCACACTGATATAGAAGGAGAGGAGAAAGTCACTGTAGAAATATCCAAGAAAAATGACTTCCTCTTGAATAAAGGAACCAAATTAAAGTGAAGAGTGAGGGAAAAATGGGTTACATTTTGCATTTGCCCGTTTGCAATGGGCATTTGGGCCACAACTTCCCATGCAGCCAGATCAACTGGGAGAGTGATTATGCCCTGTGCTTTCTCAGGACATCTGTTCTGGGAATGTAAGGCTTGGGAAAATCATTCCAGTATCCTGTAGACTCACCCTCTGTTCCAACAACTACTTTTACGTGTGCTGAAATGTCCATTCACACCAAACATCAATTTGGTCCTGAAGGGGTACATGTGTTGCCAAAAGAGAGCATATAGCCTTAGAGGATATGTGGTCAGGTGGTCCTAACATTTCTTTTAGTCACCTAAAACTCTGTATGACAGTAAATCACTGCCTGTTTGTAAAGCATCTTGAACATCCTCACCCCACCACCTGCTGTTAGTGTCCAGCTAGTGTGGAGGTGCTCACTTCAGGTGGTCCCTTGAAATTACCTAAGGAGCCTTTGAAAAGTGGCTTGATCTGGATCTCAGTAGACCTCACAGAGATTCTGGTTTCACTTGGGGTAGGACTTGGACGTAAGTATCCTTTAAATTTTGATTTTAACGTGTAGCCACCTGTAGGAACCACTGAGCTAGATGAAGACATGAAGGGAGGGTGGCAAGTCACCTAAAGATACCTTTGGTGGCAGGTACATCTGTTCCTGCCTCTCAATTTTTTTTTTTTTAGGAAGGAATTTTTATTGGAAATTACATTGGTTTAGGTTCAGGGTTACATTAACATTATTTCTCAGAAACACAATTTATGAACTTAGGCTTACTAGTTATTTGGCATCTGTAAAGCAAAAATATAATTTGAATTCTTATATTTTTAAATTTTATTTTACTATGTTAATCACCATACATCATTAATTTTTGATGTAGTGTTCCATGATTCATTGTTTGCATATAACACCCAGTGCTACATTCAATAAGTATCCTCTTTAATACCCATCACCAGGCTAACCCATCCCCGCAACCCCCTTCCCTCTAGAACCTTCAGTTCGTTTCTCAGAGTCCATAGTCTCTCAAGGTTCGTCTCCTCCTCCGATGCCCCCCCCCTTCATTTTTCCCTTCCTATTATCTTCTTTCTTTCTTTTTTTTTTTTTAACATATAATGTATTATTTGTTTCAGAGGTACAGGTCTGTGACTCATCAGTCTTACACAATTCACAGTGCTCACCATGGCATATAACCTCCCCAATGTCTATCATCCAGCCATTATATTTTTGATTGGTTGTCCTATTGAGTATAAATGCAGGTTACTATTATCAGACTCTGGTCATCTAATGTTTTTTCCTTTTTATTTAAATTCAGTTAGCCCACATATAGTAAATCATGAGTTTCAGATGTAGTATTCAATGATTCATCAGTTGCTTATAACAACACCCAGTGCTCATCACATCACGTGTCCTCCTGCCCATCACCCAGTTACCCCATCCTCCCACCCTTTCCCTTCTGTAACCCTCAGTTTGTTTCCTAGAGTCCAGAGTCTCTCATGGTTTGTCTCCCTCTCTGATTTCTTCCCAGTCTTCCCTCCCTTCCCCAATGATCCTCTGTGCTATTCCTTATATTTCACATATGAGTGAAACCATATGATAATTGTCTTTGTCTGATTGACTTATTTCACTCAGCATAATCCAATTCTTATCTGTAAAAATTCTGTGCTAAGCCTTTTTTTCCTCCTGGTCCCTAAATTCCTGCCCTTACTCCTGACCCTCAAAACTTTCTACACTGGCTCCCTCAATTCTCTCTCGTCTACACCTATTATTTCTGATTGGTAAACACCCAAACATTTCTCTCTAGATTTAGTCTCCCTCCTGAGCCCTAAATTCACATTTTGCACTGCCTGCTGAACTTCTTTAGTTCGGTACCCAACAGGCATCTCAGATTCAACATTTCCAAACTGATTTGATCACTGTCCTCTAGCACACTTCCTCCTCCACACTTCCTGGTTTATGCAATGGTGTCACCATTTTTTCAATTACTCACTTCAACACAAGTCTGGGAATAAATTATAAACTTTTCCAGTACCTTAGCCTATACAATTAATTGAAAAATCCTATTGATTAGATCTTAATCAATATTTACGCACGTGTACTTATTAAGGATTTTCTGTATTTGGGATACTGTGGTGAATAGGGCTCTGTTCCTGCCCTCAGAAGCTTACCAGCTCATGGGGGAGGACTTTGCAATGCAGTGTCATGGGAATCATGGACAAGCATGTCCCGAAATCACATCTATGATACCAGATGCCATGAGAACACAGAAGCAGAACAACCAGCTATATGGGTCTCAACTCTAGTTGCATATTAGCACCAGAGGAGCTTTTGGAAAATATCAGTGGTTTCATCTTAGGTTCATTACATCTCCTGTCTGTTTCACCCACCTAAAATTAGGCTAATACATGCCCATAATTTTTAACAATAGTAGGAAGTTATTTTAAAAGAAAATATCAGGGGCGCCTGGGTGGTTCTGTTGGTTAAGCTTCTGACTCTTGATTTTGGCTCAGGTCATGATCTCAGGGTCAAGGGATTGAGCCCCCAGTCGGGCTCCATGCTCAGTGGAGAGTCTGCTTGAGATTTTCTCTCTTCCTTTGCCACTCCCCCTCCTCACACACTCTCTCTCTCTCTCAAATAGATAAATAAATAAAATCTTTAAAAAAAAAGAAGAAAATATCATACCAGTGAAATCACATGATTTCTGAAACATTTTTCCCCTAACAATCCAGGAAAGAGGAGACATAGATGGAGTATAGAAGAAACAAGATTGCTCAAAAGTTCATCACTGTGGAAGGGAGTTCATTATGCTATTTTCTATTTTGGACATGTTTGAGATTTTCCATTATGAAAAAACTTTTTAAGGATTGGGTGTGTGTGTGTGTGTGTGTGTGTGTGTAATGAGTAGAAGTTATAGAAAAAAGTGATTGGAAATATTTCAAATACTGAAAATATATAATGTGCATTGTTTAGGCAGAGAGCAGTAGTATCTTTTTAATTCCTTCTCCTAAAAACCAGCTTCATTTAGGCCTTTATTGTCTCTCTCCTGGGAGAGAAGACTGGTTGAAGCTGGTTGTTACATTACCCTTCGATTATAAACTGAATGCTTGTGTAGCCCCTGAATTCATATGTTGAAACCCCATCCCCCAGTGTGATGATACTAGGAGGTGAGGTCTTTGGGAGATGATCAGGATTAGATGAGGTCATAAGAGTGAGGCCTCCTGAATGGGATTAGTGCCCTTTTAAGAGTCAAGCAAGACTTTTCTTGCTTGTTTCCCCTTTTTTTCTCTCTGCCATGTTAAGGCTACAATAAAGTGGGGGTCTGCAACCTAGACAAGGACTCTCAACAGAACTTGACCATGCTGACTCCCTGATCTTGGACTTCCAGCCTCCTGAACTATGAGAAATATATTTGTTATATATAAGCCACCCAATCTATGGTTCTTTGTTATAGCAGCCAAAACTAACACCTTCTAACTTTTCTTTCTATCTTCAGTTCATTTATTTGTTCTCACTCATTCAATAAATATTTAGTGCTACTCACTATTCTTGGCATGAGGAATACAGCCATTTACCAGGAAAAAAAAAAAGCAGAAAAATCTTCTGTCTCAGGATATGTATTTCCATAGGAAGGGGGAAATAAGTAAACTTGTTTTAAACTAAGGTATAATTGACATATAATACTCTATTAGTTTCATGTGTACATCATAGGGAAATATTCTTATAATGCAAGGTCTTAGTATTCTGATATGATGGTGTCAGTGGTAGAAGCTATGTGTTTGCATGTGTGACTTTCTATCCCCTCTAGGCCTAAAGCTGTGTTTGAGGATGGGCTTGTTATTCCTCCTGCATGTCCTCCTGGAAGGAATGGTGAACACCAGTGCCCTATTAGATGGGCTAAGTGCTGTAACTTCAGGCATGGTTCCCAGAATCAAAGTCCTTGCAGAGCACAGTTTCTGGGAAGTAGAGAAAACTCCCCACTGAAGAAATATGCAGGGAGGCAGCCCACTGACTCAACAAGGCACTCAGCTCAGAGGCTGCCTCCAGAATCAGATTTGGAAGATGAAAAGAGGACTGGCTACTCACAGCCACACTTCTATGGTTTAGGCTTGTTGTAGGTGAGGGTGGCATACTGTCCTAGCTTACCCCAGACTGGGGGATTTCCTAGGATGTGGGGCTTCCAGTGATTATATGAGAATACTGCTGGGCCAACGAGGGCAGATGGGCACCCTAGTGTAGGGTTGTGCCATAAGAGCCGAAGCATTTCCTTCTAGAGGAGCATTCCAGTAGGAACATGATGTATGGCAATGTTTAAACCTACATGATACAAATAAACAAATTATCTTTAATCAATTGATGCCCTCCTCTGATGTGGCCTTTGTAGATCAACAGCAGACAGAGCAGTCTGGGTTGATTTGGACATGGGCAGAGTCCCCTTCTGCCAGGATATCACCCACCGTGTAAGGTCTGTGGAGCCCTTCTCTGAGGTGGTTGTAACTTAGGAATCCAGTAAGTTGTTTAGGCTTTGACATGACTAAAGTTAATTGTTAAATTGATATCTCACTATTTCAGGAACCATTTAGTCTAAAAACTAAATGGTTTTTAGACTACATGAAAGCACTAATATATGTACTTTTCTTGATGCCAGATGTCTTCTGAAAACTGCCTCACCAATAGCAGGTAAGGTCTGGAATCACAGCCTCACAGCTGACTGGACAAATAGTGGATGCTGGCTCAGACTGGACAGTTGATTTCTCCCTTCCCAAAATGTGACGTTTGGCCAAGGAATATCTAGTTAGCTGTACACACCATAGTTATTTAATTCTGACCATTCTGTCAAGGGACTAGTTAAGAACGATTTATTAAGGGACTTCTTTGCATTTGACCCTCTTTGTGGTATGGGGATTCCAGGAATGAGATGCTTTTTTGAGGATGCCCATTTGGAACCAGCACCCCAGTAAGTAAGCAGAGAAGGTTGTTCTGCAAAGAAGTGCTGGAAACTGTACAAGTCTCCATGTCAAACCAAGTATGAGAGACCTGGGCACAGGAGGAAGGGACAAAAGAATGAGCCTGACCACTTCCAGGCCCCATTCCTGGTCCTACGCCTGACCTTGGTCCCAGGAGGTTCCTTGTGTATTTCTAGCATATGCTTCCTTTTACTATGCACAGGTAGGATTTTACCCCTTCATCCAAACTCTAACTAAGGCAAGCACTGAATTTATTTTGCCAATACCCTCCAGATGAGAATGAATTTGTTTAAATCCATTCTTCTGTTCCCAGAGCATGTTCAGAATGTTTAGTCTTCAACAGATTTCCCAAGATTGTTATGTAATGGTGGTGGTTCTCCTGCTGTCCTCCTATAAATGCAGAAGCAAGGAAAAGCAGATCAGGAAAAACTCAGCATTTGGGTTTTCTTTAGCTTCCTGGTCTCGTAGAGTCTTGAACATTTGATACTGCAAAGGTGATATGAGTACGATGTGAACTTCCAAACACTTATTTACCAAAGCTAACAACCTTTATACAACCATTCAGAGTTGAACTTTAAAATCATTTAGTAACTATTTTTCCCATTAGTCTGTACTTCAGATCATTTTGTCTATTAATGTGTTTAAGATTCAAATATATTCATGTGAGCTGGAATGATTCTCCCTGGGCATAATGATCCTAAATTTTCTCCTGGTCTTTTATAATTGGGAGACTTGCAGGTTTGGTTTATAAAGGGCATGCTTCTTGTGCCAAAAGTTCATAAAGTAAAATCTAGGTTTAGTGACAAATAGGAAGGGATTTCAATGAATAATTCAGTCATACAGGTTAACCAGAAAGATTAGGCACTTCTGCTGGACGCAGGATCCCAGCCTCATGTCCACACCTGTGCTCTGGGAACCTCTGGGGAAAGACCAGAAATGGATTCAGTGTGGAGAGGGGAGAGGTGGGCAGAGGCCAGGCCTAGGGCGGCTCCCCCCTCCCCCCACTCCACCCAGCCTCCCTTCCCTTCTGGCCCCTGGAAGCCCCCAGGAAGCTCAGGAACCTGGCCAGGGAATAAATCCCACATCAAAGAATTAGAGCCACATTGTACCCTTGATCTTTTAGACCAGGGGTCAGAAAATACAACCCACACACCAAATCTAGCCCCCAGGGTTCTCACTGTTTTTGAAAAATTCTCTTGAAAACAGCCACAATATTTGCATCCATATTGTCTGAGGCTGCTTTGCTACACCAGCAGAGTTGAGCAGCTGTGACAGTGACAAAACCTAAAACATTTACTATCAGGTCCTTTAAAGAAGAGGTTTGCCAGCCCCTGTTCTCAACCCACACTGAGTAAAAAGCATCAGGACTCTTGCAAGTGTTCTAGTACTTTCTTCCTTATGACTAAGCTGATTACAGACTATAAGTTTATGGGAGTGGCAAGATAGGTCAATCTATTTGGAATTTAAGTGAAATGTTATCAGAAGCCATTCCCTTGATCAACATGGACAGTTTTCTTAGATAAGCTATGAATTTGTTCTCGGGCTCCCCTCTAGGTTTCATAATTTTCTGGGGTGGGTACAGCCAATGCTCAACTCTGCCACAGTTGCTGATGTCAGGATGGAAGGGAAAAGATGTCATCTAGATGCGGCCAGGGGGCCAGAGGGCACAGGTTGCCTCGTCCTCCTCACACCCTCACTTCTCTGCGTAGTTAAGCACAGTTCTCTGTTCTACATTGTGTTCAGTTCTGTGTGGAATATAAAAGAAAAATATTACAAAGGTTTGCCACCCCCAAGAAGCTTACAGTCTTGCTAATATTCCTAACAACTCTGCAAACAGCAAATAATTACAATTTCCCTCCAAAAGGGAAGAAACAAAATAGAAAATTAGGTTCTAAGCATATCTGAAACAGGGATGAAAATGGAGTAATTAGAAAACTGTGAGGAGAAAGCTTTTTCTTTGAGCATGCATGCTATCAGGCAGGTATTTCCCCCATGGATCAGAACATATTTTACCCAGAATTAAAAATGTTCCAATATCGATACAATAGAGAGAACCACTTAATTAAACATGTTCTGGGGTGAAATGGGGAAAGTTGCTGGCAGTGACAGGTGTTTGATAGATATACACAAGAATTATTCCAAAGTCCATAACTTCCATATAATCAAGGAGCCTTTTTCAATTTTGGAATCCCCACCTGAGCTATAAGCATAGGCTTCTATTGCACTAAGGGACTCAAGAAAAGAGAACATAAAAAGCTACAGTTTCACGAAAATAATAATACATTTCTGGGGCAGGCCAAGCAGCAGTCTTTTGAAAAATGTTTTGAAGGCAGAGAATGACCCTTTAGGTATGGGAAAAACACAGCTAATGCAATAGATAAATAGGGAGAAAGCCTCACCACTTAAGGTCTGAACAAGCAATTGGAGACAGGAGAACTTAGGATTCACAGCAACAAGTATGAATGCCCAATAGGAGACGCAACCACATTGGTGCAGAGCAGAATGGAACGTGGGACAAAACTTCAGCATGAAGCACAGAGCGCACGGGGACTGGGGACAGGCAAGGGATCCTTTGCAGCTACGAGTTTATTGCCACTCCTTGAGAGGGAGCCTGGAAGAAAAAGGACCCAACTGTGTGATTTATTGCCCACGATGTACCTAATTCTAATTCAATAAGGTGTAATGTTTCTTTTTTGGTAATAACAATGTAGTTATTTTCTTGTTTCTTAAACCCCAAATAGAAGAATCTCTTTGTCCCATGGACAGTAGCACTCGGGTTCAGGTGGCTGGGGCTGGTGAGTTGTGAAGCAATCCTGATGAAAGCTTGCTCAGGCTGAGGCCCATGTGGGGTGCCACTGTTGACAATTACTGTGTGCAAGGCACCGTCCTGCCTCTAGGGTGTTCACTTTTCCCTCCGACAATAATCAATTCTTCATTCTTTTAATGCTTGATGGTCAGAGAAGGGTACAAATTTTCCATGGATCCTGTTTCTCCTCCTCCATTGTGTTACCTTGAAACCGCCTCCCCCAAAATAAAGCCAGACCAGCAGACCTGAGTGAGACTGCAGCTAGTGAGTCCTGGTGGGGTTAACAGCTTTGGGGAAGGATTGGCTAAACAGGTTAGGTCTACTGGTTATTAATCAAAACAATTTAATTAGGTTCAATAATACTTCATGTGGCAAGGCAGGAAATATGTGCTGATAGTTTTAGAACAAAATTGTGCAAGGACTTGAACAAAACATGAATGTTTTGCACAGTACCCAGGAAGACATCAAGAAAAATCAGACTTATAAACACATTTCCCAAAGCAACTACTGCATTCCAATTTCTCTAGAAAAGGTATTATGATTTATATTAATTTTGGCTTCTGCTGTAGGCTAATACCCTTTCAGGTCTATTTCTAACAGTTATAGACTCAAAAATGTATACAATTGTAGTGAATCGTTCCTCCACAAAATTTACTTAATACAGTGACTTAAGAAGAACTTTCACCTCTAACACTTAAAGCTTCTGTTTTTAGATACATGGGTCTGTTCTATCCCATCTAGAATTCATTCTATCCCCCACTCGTAAACACCAAACACTCTGGGAGCAATAAGCCCAGCTACTGTCGGAAAGCCAGGCCCAGGGATCAGACCTCAGGAAATCCTCAGCTCAGCACACCGGACAGGCCCAGAGTGAAGGAGCCCAACCCACTCCTTGGAAAAGGTCCAGCAAGTTATCGAAGTTCAGCTCCCTATGTTATTTCCATGACACTTATATACACCAGAAATGTTTATCCAGCAGGGAATGCAAACCCAATCAAGGGTGTCTTATCTTATATCAAAGCCATGCTAAATTAAAAAATAGAAAATATTTCCCCTGTGACCTGATTTAGATAATGCTGATGAAATATAATCAAGAAAAAAGATAAGTGGTACATGTCACGCAACTCCGAAAGAGGAGACGCAAACAGACAATGTTTGCAAAGGAACATTAGAAGAATAAAGGAAAAAGTATAATTTCCTTTAGTAAAATTTTTTTCAAAAAGTGAAACCTAACAATTTCCCTAACAATTTCCTGACATCACCGCCCAGGAAACCCACGTAAGTTCTTAGACTAGATGAGCAATGACAGGACCAAATTACTAAAGAGACTCTCCTATAAGCCACTGGGCTTTAGGATTCCTCATTATTTCTATACCCACTGCCTGATATAAGAGGGCAGGCCACCAATGCTGGGAAGCTAAATTTCCCCCCACCAGCAAACTATGCTGCCCCTGCCCTCACGGTCCTTGCCCGGACCTCTGCTTGACCACACCTGTGGGAGGTTTACCTGGAGCAGAGGGAGGGAAAGGAGGAAGTAGGCAGGCCTTTGGGAGTCAGTCAACTGGAGCCCAGCAGCTTGCATGGTGCGTGATCTGACCCTGAGTCAGCCTGAAGTCTACTGACCACCCCTGGCTGTCCCTCACCTAGCTGCTCTGCTCACCCTTTTCTCACTGACTTCCTGGAAGCACCTAAAAGCAAACACAAACTCTGCTATTCTGCAACGCCGAGCTCTTCTTTTAAATAAGATGCTTTAAAGTACTTTGAGTGTCTCTCCAGAGTAAGCCTGTTTGAGACCTCCAGTATTCTTCACCTGGAGGGGCACAGGTAATAAACTCGGGTTCCTGTTTATATGTACCTGTTAAAACCGTGTCTGTAGCAACAGTAAGCAGCCAGCACAGATGCTCGCACCAAACCGTCCACATCAGTCAGCATGAAGCATCTCAGCCAGGATTGGCGGCACAAAGTTCTTGGGCTTTGAAAGGTCATTATTACCTCGAGTTTCTGTTTCAAACTTTTCAGACTGTGCAACTCTTAACAGATATTGAGATATAGGAGACTAGGGGAGAGGGAACCAAGCAAAAAGGAACTAATATTTACCTCCACTATCACTAAGAGATTACTCTGCCCTTAGACTTGCATACGGTGATTACTCAAGTGCTTAACTTTTTTTTTAATTGCAAATACCAGTGTGAACCGGTTTTGAGAAGGAGTTTGCATTAAAACTGCTCTGCTATTTGCAAAATCTGATCAAGAGATCTCAGCTCCTCAGCTGGTGAAAAGAACCCTGAGTTCATGAAATTATTAGAGTAAATCTAAATGAAGCTTAATAGCACTTAGCACTTCAAAGCACACTGAACACATTAACTAATTAATCACCACCTTACCCCTTCCAGCTATAGAAATAGCTATTATCCTCACTTACAGTTGGGATAAATGAGGCCTCGGTGGCAGCAGTTGCCCTGGGCCCCCGATGACGTTTGTATCTACAGTGAAAGCAAAAGCAGGCTTTTCTGAGTACCTTGTCTTTTGGCATATCCACTCTTCTCAAATTTTCTTTCCTTCTAGATCTCCATTAAAACATTTCACATTTGGGCTTGGAGAGATTTCAAATCTTTTCCTAAATGTGACTGTTTCTGACATAGATACTTTAAAACCAAGGGGGTCCAAACTGATTAAAGTTGTAACAAATTGGATCGCTGGAAAGTTCACGTCATCAGCCAAGGAAAGAGGGAGGTTAATCTGATTGAATAATGAGTTTCATCTGGATTTGCCTATGCCATCTGTTACAAAATGTTTTCCAAATTGTGTAGTGTGAATGCAGGATTTCACAGAATAGGAAGATCAACGATTATAACAAAAGTAACATGTTCTTATCCTTCCTAAAAAAGGGTAAATTTCTCCCTAATGTCCACATTCTATAAAGTAAACCCATGGAGACATGACAGAACAAGATTTAGGAAGCTGTAGGTGCCTCTGAGCAGTAAATTCCCCAAATTCTCCAAATTAATCTGTAAACTTTTTTAAGGCACTGATACTTCTTGTGCTAACACCTCATTGTCTCTATAACCTTCAAGACATATAACATCTGAGACAGGGAATTGTTTTTCTGATAAAGGGACTATTAGAGCAGAAAGTGAACCTTGAGATAGCTGGCTTCAATCCATGAAAGTGACAGGTAAAAAATCTGGTCAGTGAAATGAAGCAATGAGAATGCAGATTCAGGTCTCCTAATTCTCAAGCCACTGCTGACATAGATAGAAGGGAACCTATTTATTGTGTGCATTAGTCTGTAATTTTACAGACGACAATTAGAGACAGACCAGGAAGAGAACCCAGGGATGCTGATTCTTAGTTCTACATTCTTTCTACTGTACCATACTGGCTCTGCAGTTTCTTTCACTTTATTTTGTTTTGTTTTACCTTACTTAGTGAATTTTTCCTTTAATTTTAGTTTTTGTTTTGCTTTAGTGCATTCCTGGGTGCCACCGTAAGTAAATCATTGCAAGGTGGATAACATTTTCTCATGGGGATAATGATCAAATCAAGGATTGTATTTCTAATCAAGAATGCAGCATCAAACAGACCATATGTATGAACAGTAACATTCATATGGGCAAAGATTAAACAACCACAAACCTTTAAAATAATTTTCATCTCTCTAAGCCTCAATTACCTCATCTGTAAAATAGGTATAATGGCAGGATCTATCTCATAATATTGAAAGATTAATAGAGATAATGTTAGGAAAACACTCAGCAGAGTATTTCCCTAGCTTTTAGCAAGTGCTCTTAAAGTTTTAGGCTAACTTTTATGAACTGTGAGCTCATTACAGCACCCTTCATATTTTGTTGCTTGTAATCCTCACAACAGTGTTAAAAGGTAGGTGCCATTATTGTTCCCATTTTTAAAATGAAAAAAACAAAGGTCCAGAGATTCAAAGTAACTTGTTCAAGGCACATAGCTGGTAAGTGACCCACCTGGCATTCAACTGAGAGGATTTGACTTCAGGGTCTATAATCTTAACTCCTGTTCTATAAATAGAGTTGACATATAATAAGAAATGTTAATATTATCATTTCATTTAAACAGAAGAATTGGTATCTGTATCATACAGGATACATGTGTTATGAGCATTATTTTATTAAAGGCCTTATTTTACCCTGAAGTGAAATACATCAAAATATAAACACACTAAGCCTGACATTGGCCCTAAAGGAATACCCAGGAGATAAATGTACAATAATTTAGAGGTGCTTTATACTAATATATGGTTCATATTATTATAAAATATGGTCCAAGAAAGTTTGAGTTCAAGTTTCTTTTTTTTTTTTCAAGTAATCACTCAATATAAATTATCGAAAACTATTGTGTGAGGTTGGTGTTCCATGCCTGCCACTGTTGTTCGAGGACATCCGAGCTGTTGTTTTATTGCTGGAAAGCATGGAGGTTGTTGTTGTTGTTTTTAACTGTGAAAGATTTAAAGTATACTGTAAAGAATGGAAAACAGAGTAATGTCCTCACACATACCACCACCCAGCTTTGTCAGACCTTTATGTTTGATCAACTTTAACACTTTTATTTAAAACTCTTAGGAAAAGAGGAATAGAGGAGAAATTCTTGAATCTAAAAAGCAAAGCTACACACGTTCCACAACTCACAGGCTTTGCGTGTTGTTTCCTTTAAAGCTGAGAAAATCTGCGTAAGCATACCTGCTCTGCCTCCTGTGTCCCCTATTGCTCTGGGCCTGGAGGGCCCAGCCACAGCAAGGAAAGAAATGGAAGAAAGATCCAAACGAAACCATAAAACTAGGATCACTCCCTATGTGGTGGTGGCGGTGAGTTTTGTTGTTAATTTCTAGTTTAATTGGATGCTTGCTGGAGAACACAGTCTGTGTTATAACAATTCTTTGTTTTTGTTTAGATTTGTATTTGGGGCTAGAGGGGTCAATTTTAGGCAATATTCCATGCACACTTGACTAGAATGTGATCTTTTAACTTGGGGATGCAGAATTCCCTATATACAGTTAAGAGGGTTGATCTTGTTAATTGCATGGCTGGAGATGGTAAAAACTGTTCAAAAACTCCAAAACCTTTAATTTGTTATCTTTATGAGAGTGCTCTGTGCCAGACCATAGACAGCCCAGAAGATCCAAATTGTCACTGATTGTGCTTGCTTTGAGCCAGGTACTACCAAGAATTATTCTAAGCTTGTTTAAGCTACATAATCATAGAATTAATTTGATTGACCCTTTGGGTGCTTGAATTTCCCTTACAAAGATTCCACCAAGCAGCACAAATCCCTCCAGGACTGGGGTGTTTGGCCTCTGGAAACACACCCTGCTGGGATGGGAGATCTCAGGAGCCCTCACTGGGTTGTCTTCCACACCATAGGTAAGTGGCTTCCAAAAGGTCAGGGCAAAAGTCTCAACTTTTTTAGGCATTATTTACCAATTCTTTCAACAAATATTAGTCGATCACCTGCCAGTCTAGCTCCTTGAGGTAAATTGTGAACAAAGTAGTGAAGGGCCTGCCCTCAGTTTATAATCAAGGGACAAGAAAGATTCTCCATTTTCTCCTTGGAAGCCTGTCATCTTTTGCTTTAAGACATTGAGATGATGTTACCAGGGTTTTATAATCTCAGAATTATGTACTTCCTTATAATTTAGCAAATCTTAAAAATTCTCTAATGCTCTTTTGCCGTAAAGTCGAATTTGTTGTCACTAGTGTAGTTATTCGGGCTTCCTTTTCTTTAATATTTGCATAGGCCACCTCCATGTGATGCAGGGCCATTGTTAGGAAATCCCCAGGCATATTCTGTCCATCCCAAGTTTAGAACAATACAGAGAAGCTTGGGTCTTACCTCTCTTTGCTGGTAGACAAGATTTCCTTTATTCTACTTGCTCACTGAGATGGCAATCCTTTGCGGCCCTGGCTAGTGGTAACATTTGCTGCACTCAGTGTTACTTCATTTACCCTGGATGGCTTCAAGCCCAAGCCCCAAACCCCTGGGATGCTACCTGCCAGCCCCCAGCCAGGCCCCAAGGTGTGACTTAGACTTTCTGCTCAGCTTTTCAGCTCCTTTTTCCATCTGACCCCTGGAAACACCCCATACTTTCTTCCAAACTTGGCTCCACATTCAAAAGGATGTTTGCTAACATGTTACTAGCACTTAGGGATATTTGTAGTTGGGAAGATTTCAGATTATTTATCCACCACATTTCTGCAAACAGACCTTCCCTAAGAATCATTTTTAAAAGCCAGAAATGACTTAACTTTTCTCACCTTTAGCCTCTCTTTTCACTAAAGTTTATTCAAAGATTGAGTCAAACCACCCCTACTCCCCTCCCTGCCCCCATCAAAATGCAGCTATCTGAGTGCTTCACACATAATTGGAAAGTCATAGAAACTAGTTTTAGGTCATTTGAAACCTTGTAAAGGAGCTTGAAACACCCCTGCCACAATTGCAGTGGCAGGCAGGTTAGCAGCCTCAGGGAAGTTGAGGCCTGAGGTATTTTCATTTATTAGACAACCCTGAACTTTGAAAATGCAAAATATGCAGATCGCCTATGTAGATTTAATTCTTCCCCAAAGCAACCCCATGCTTTACAGGAAAAGGCAGAACGTAAATCCAAATACGAGTTATTTAAATCCCAGACTATGATAGTTAAAATGAACCTAAGATTTATGGTTCTTTTATGCCATAGAACCAAATCCCAATGCCTCCTGTCATGCCTTTTCTTCTCTCTCCTTCCAATAGTAAATAATAATAATAAGGGACTTTATGGATGGTTTCTTCCCAAATCTGAGATCAAGTTGATGGCAGGATCAGCTTTTCAAACTTCTAAAAGCAAAATGCCTTCTCCCCGGCCCTACCCTTGCTTCTCTCTCACATGCATGTGTGCCTGTGTGGGTGGACACGCACGTGTGCATGCACATACACAGGCACACACAGGCACACTCACACACACCTGTCTCATCTTATGATTTACAGCCTCCAAACAGATTAGGCATTTTCTTTACAGGTGATATTTTCTCTACTACTATTTCTTTCCTTCATCCATTCATTGTATAATATATTTAAGTGCCATTTTTCTAGGTGCATCTACGGGATACAAAAGGGAATAAAATCAGCAAAAATCCTTGTCCCCAAGGACTTCACATTTTAATGGCTCATCATCATTATTGCTACCATCTATTGAGCACCTGCTGTATGTTAGACTATGTTCTATCTACCTGCCTTACCTCTACATTATCTCTAATTTTCATAACTTCCCTGCAAGACGAATTATTATCCCACTTAACAGGTGAAGAAGTTGAATCTCACATAGAATAACGTGATTCAAAACTACAGTCACCTAATTCCAAAGTCTTTGCTCTTTCATACCATAGTGATAATATTCCAGCTGAACAAACCAAACAGCTTGCTTCTCTAGGAAATCTTTGCTGACCGCCCGCTACTCTTGAGCCTCCTACCCATTTCATGATGGCATTGAGCTTCCACTATAGTTACTTGCTGAAGCACCTGTTCCTCCTCCGTCATTCAAGCTACAGATATAGACCATTGATCATGGTGTCTTCAGTGCTCAGCACTGTACCAGATCAAATTAAAATAAGAGATATTGAATTACTAAACAGATGTCTTCTCGCTAATGCTAGCCTCAAGCATCTGCAGGGAAGCCACTCATCAGAGGTGGTGGTGATTGCTTCAAGGTTGTACAAACAGATTGGAAACTTCTTTCCCTGATTTGTTCTTATTTAACCATCCTCCTTCACAATAAGTGCTTAAAATGCTGAGTCATGCAGCTGCGTGAAGTATCCTAACCAACTTAAATAAGACAATGTACTCGTGTAAAATGATGTATGATAAAAGATGATACAATGTAATAAAAAAAAGCTGGTGTTATTTCTATCGTTTACATAAGCTTTTGGCCCTTTAGCTAACAAAGCCTCATTAGGCAGCTGTTCATTTTGTCGTAAGTACTGCGATTTTATTCCGAAAACTTTATCTTTATCTACTTCCTCCGTAAAATCATAACTGCAGTTTAGTTCTCAAAATCAAGACTAATTCTGCTTAATAAAACACATTTCTAAAATATTTTCCAAATCTAATAACTGATGTTCTAAACCCCAGTGTTCTTTTTCTTCAAAGCAATTTGGCCCTTTCCCAAAGAATCACTAGATAAGAAACAATTATGGCAAACATCTTCTATGTTTTGTGTGTGCCAGGCACTTGTATAAATGCTTTCCAAGCACTACCCTCTCTTAATCCTAAACTATGGTTTGAGCACTATTATAATCATCCCCATTGTACACATGAGGACATAAATCACAGGAAGCATAAGTTGCCCAAAGTCACGCATCTGCTAAGTGGCAGACCCTGGATTTGAGCCCAAGAGAGCAAATTCTGGAGTCCACACTTTATTTTTTAATTTCTCATTTATATAGGTAATACACTCAACTCATTCAAAAATCAAAACAATCTAAAGAGGCATACTGTGAAAAGTCTTGCTCCCACTCCAGTCTTCCTGTTTTCTCTTTGCCCACCTCTGACCTCAACTCCAATATGCAGGTAACAACTTTTATTAGTTTCTTGTGTTTCCTTTTTTGGTTTCTTAATGTGGATGCAAGAACATACAAATAATATGTTCTTATGTTTTTCCCTTTCTTACACAAGAGTAGTATGTTACACACACTTTGCTTTTCCCTGTTAACAATCAGTCTTTGAGATCTTTTCATAAATTTTTGAGGTCTTTTCATAAATAAGCCTTCTCATCCTTTTATGCATACATATTCTGTCATATGGGTGTGTCTGTATTGATGGAATTTAAGTTGTTTCCATTTTTCCTGCTTACACATTGTTGCCATGAATAATCTCAATGTCAGTCTTTTCCTAGGTGTTGGTATATCTGCAAGGCAACTACCCAGAAGAAGGATTTTTAGGTCAAAAGATAATGTTCTTATGATTTTCTTAATATTGAGAAACTCCTCCCTATATCCATTGACCAATTTACACATCTCCTTGCAATTTGAGTACATGCTTATTTTCTTGCAGCCTCACTAGCAGAATATGCTATTCAATGAACTTGAATTTTTGCCCATTTCATAGGTAAAAAAAGAATATCTCATTGAATTCATATTTCTCTAATTTTTTTAAAGGTTTTATTTATTTATTTTTGTGAGAGAGAGAGTGCACACCAGCAGGGGAGGGGCAGAGGGAGAAGCAGACCACCCTCCTGCTGAACGGGGAGTCCAATGCAGGACTCAATCCCAGGACCCTGGGATCTTGACCTGAGCCAAAGGCAGATGCTTAACCAACTGAGCCACCCAGGCACCCTCGTATTTCTCTTATTACCAGTGAGGTTGAACATCTTCTCATATGTTAACGCTTGTTTGTCATGTTTTCTTTTCCATTCCTTTCTCTTTTTCATATCCCTTGCCCAGTTTTCCATTGTTTTCTGTTTTTTTTTCTTTTTTTTATCTTTTAACTTTTTTATTGTTATGTTAATCACCATATATTACATAATTTGTTTTGATGTAGTGTTCCATGATTCATTGTTTGTACATAACACCCAGTGCTCCATGCAGAATGTGCCCTCTTTAATACCCATCACCAGGCTAACCCATCCCGCTACCCTCCTCCCCTCTAAAAACCTCAGTTTGTTTTTCAGAGTCCATCATCTCTCCTGGTTCGTCTCCCCCTCTGACTTACTCCCCTTCATTCTTCCTCTCCTGCAATCTTCTTCTTTTTCTTTTTTCTTAAAATATGTTGCGTTATTTGTTTCAGAAGTACAGATCTGTGATTCAACAGTCTTACACAATTCACAGCGCTTACCGTAGCACATATCTTCCCCAATGTCTATCACCCAGCCACCCCATCCCTCCCACCCCCGACCACTCCAGCAACCCTCAGTTTGTTCCTGAGATTAAGAATTCCTCATATCAGTGAGGTCATATGATACATGTCTTTCTCTGATTGACTTATTTCACTCAGCCTAACACCCTCCAGTTCCATCCACGTCATTGCAAATGGCAAGATTTCATTCCTTTTGATGGCTGCATAATATTCCATTGTGTATATATACCACATCTTCTTTCTCCATTCATCTCTCGATGGACATCTTGGCTCTTTCCACAGTTTGGCGATTGTGGACATTGCTGCTATAAACATTGGGGTGCACGTACCCCTTCGGGTCCCTACATTTGTATCTTTGGGGTAAATACCCAGTAGTGCAATTGCTGGATCGAATGGTAGCTCTAATTTCAACTGTTTGAGGAACCTCCATACTGTTTTCCAGAGGGGTTGCACCAGCTTGCATTCCCACCAACAGTGTAGGAGGGTTCCCCTTTCTCCACATCCCCGCCAACATCTGTCGTTCCCTGACTTGTTAATTTTAGCCATTCTGACGGGTGTGAGGTGGTATCTCATCGAGGTTTTGATTTGGATTTCCCTGATGCCGAGCGATGTTGAGCACTTTTTCATGTGCCTGTTGGCCATTTGGAGTCTTCTTTGGAAAAATGTCTGTTCATGTCTTCTGCCCATTTCTTGATTGGATTATTTGTTCTTTGGGTGTTGAGTTTGATAAGTTCTTTATAGATTTTGGATACTAGCCCTTTATCTGATATGTCGTTTGCAAATATTTTCTCCCATTCTGTCGGTTGTCTTTTGGTTTTGTGGACTGTTTCTTTTGCTGTGCAAAAGCTTTTTATCTTGATGAAATCCCAATAGTTCATTTTTGCCCTGGCTTCCCGTGCCTTTGGTGATGTTTCTAGGAAGAAGTTGCTGTGGCTGAGGTCGAAGAGGTTGCTACCTGTGTTCTCCTTTAGGATTTGGATGGACTCCTGTCTCACGTTTAGGTCTTTCAACCATCTGGAGTCTATTTTTGTGTGTGGTGTAAGGAAATGGTCCAGTTTCATTCTTCTGCATGTGGCTGTCCAATTTTCCCAACACCATTTGTTGAAGAGACTGTCTTTTTTCCACTGGAAATTCTTTCCTGCTTTGTCAAAGATAAGTTGACCATAGAGTTGAGGGTCCATTTCTGGGCTCTCGATTCTGTTCCATTGATCTATGTGTCTGTTTTTGTGCCAGTACCATACTGTCTTGATGATGACAGCTTTGTAATAGAGCTGGAAGTCCGGAATTGCGATGCCACCAGCTTTGCTTTGCTTTTTCAATATTCCTCTGGCTATTCGGGGTCTCTTCTGGTTCCATACAAATTTTAGGATTATTTGTTCCATTTCTTTGAAAAAAGTGGATGGTATTTTGATGGGGATTGCATTGAATGTGTAGATTGCTCTAGGTAGCATTGACATCTTCACAATGTTGGTTCTTCCAATCCATGAGCATGGAACGTTTTTCCATTTCTTTGTGTCTTCTTCAATTTCTTTCCAGAGTATTTTATAGTTTTCTGAGTACAGATCCTTTGCCTCTTTGGTTAAATTTATTCCTAGGTATCTTATGGTTTTGGGTGCAATTGTGAATGGGATCAACTCCTTGATTTGTCTCTCTTCTCTCTTGTTGTTTGTGTATAGGAATGCCACTGATTTCTGTGCATTGATTTTATATCGTGCTACTTTACTGAATTCCTGTATGCGTTCTAGTTTTGGGGTGGAGTCTTTTGGGTTTTCCACATAGAGTATCATATCATCTGCAAAGAGTGAGAGTTTGACTTCCTCTTTGCCAATTTGGATGCCTTTGATTTCTTTTTGTTGTCTGATTGCTGTGGCTAGGACTTCTAATACTATGTTGAACAGCAGTGATGAGAGTGGACATCCCTGCCGCGTTCCTGACCTTAGGGGAAAAGCTCTCAGCCTTTCCCCATTGAGAATGATATTCGCTGTAGGTTTTTCATAGATGGCTTTTCTGATATTGAGGTATGTACCCTCTATCCCTATACTCTGAAGAGTTTTGATCAAGAAAGGATGCTGTAGTTTGTCAAATGCTTTTTCTGCATCTATTGAGAGGATCATATGATTCTTGTTCTTTCTTTTGTTAATGTATTGTATCACGTTAATTGATTTGCGGATGTTGAACCAGCCTTGCAGCCCAGGGATAAATCCCACGTGGTCGTGGTGAATAATCCTTTTAATGTACTGTTGGATCCTATTGGCTAGTATTTTGGTGAGAATTTTTGCATCCATGTTCATCAAGGATATTCGTCTGTCATTCTCCTTTTTGTTGGGATCTTTGTCTGGTTTTGGGATCAAGGTAATGGTGGCCTCATAAAATGAATTTGGAAGTTTTCCTTCCATTTCTATTTTTTGGAACAGTTTCAGGAGAATAGGTATTAATTCTTCTTTAAATGTCTGACAGAATTCCCCTGGGAAGCCATCTGGCCCTGGGCTTTTGTTTGTTGGGAGATTTTTGATGACTGCTTCAATTTCCTTAGTGGTTATAGGTCTGTTCAGGTTTTCTATTTCTTCCTGGTTCAGTTTTGGTAGTTGATACATCTCTAGGAATGCACCCATTTCTTCCAGGTTATCTAATTTGCTGGCATAGAGGTGCTCATAATATGTTCTTATAATTGTTGTATTTCTTTGGTGTTGGTTGTGATCTCTCCTCTTTCATTCATGATTTTGTTGATTTGGGTCATTTCTCTTTTCTTTTTGATCAGTCTGGCCAGGGGTTTATCAATGTTGTTAATTCTTTCAAAGAACCAGCTCCTAGTTTCGTTGCTCTGTTCTACTGCTCTTTTGGTTTCTAGTTCAATGATTTCTGCTCTGATCTTTATGATTTCTCTGCTCCTGCTGGGTTTAGGCTTTATTTGCTGTTCTTTCTCCAGCTCCTTTAGGTGTAGGGTTAGGTTGTGTATTTGAGACCTTTCTTGTTTCTTGAGAAAGGCTTGTATTGCTATATACTCTCCTTCAGGACTGCCTTTGCTGTAGCCCAAAGATTTTGGACAGTTGTGTTTTCATTTTCATTGGTTTCCATGAATTTTTTTAATTCTTCTTTAATTTCTTGGTTGACCCATTCATTCTTTAGTAGGATGCTCTTTAGCCTCCATGTATTTGAGTTCTTTCCGACTTTCCTCTTGTGGTGGAGTTCTAGTTTCAAAGCATTGTGGTCTGAAAATATGCAGGGAATGATCCCAATCTTTTGGTACCGATTGAGACCTGATTTGTGACCTAGGATGTGATCAATTCTGGAGAATGTTCCATGGGCACTAGAGAAGAATGTGTATTCCGTTGCTTTGGGATGGAATGTTCTGAATATGTCTGTGAAGTCCATTTGATCCAGTGTGTCATTTAAAGTCTTTATTTCCTTGTTGATCTTTTGCTTAGATGATCTGTCCATTTCAGTCAGGGGGGTGTTAAAGTCCCCCACTATTATTGTATTGTTGTCAATGTGTTTCTTTGCTTTTGTTATTAATTGCCTTATATAATTGGCTGCTCCCATGTTCGGGGCATAGATATTTACAATTGTTAGATCTTCTTGTTGGATAGACCCTTTAAGTAGGATATAGTGTCCTTCCTCATCTCTTATTACAGTCTTTGTTTTAAAATCTAGTTTGTCTGATATAAGGATTGCCACCCCAGCTTTCTTTTGGTGTCCATTAGCATGGTAAATGGTTTTCCACCCCCTCACTTTCAATCTGGGGGTGTCTTTGGGTCTAAAATGAGTCTCTTGCAGACAGCATATGGATGGGTCTTGTTTTTTAATCCAATCTGATAGCCTGTGTCTTTTGATTGGGGCATTGAGCCCATTTACATTCAGGGTAACTATTGAAAGGTATGAATTTAGTGCCATTGTATTACCTGTAAGGTGACTGTTAACTGTCTGTTGTCTGTGTTCGTTTCTGCTCTTTGCTGCTTTTAGGTTCTCTCTTTGCTTAGAGGACCCCTCTCAATATTTCTTGGAGGGCTGGTTTCGTGTTTGCAAATTCCTTTAGTTTTTGTTTGTTCTGGAAGCTTTTTATCTCTCCTTCTATTTTCAATGACAGCCTAGCTGGATATAGTATTCTTGGCTGCATATTTTTCTTGTTCAGTGCTCTGATGATATCATGCCAGTCCTTTCTGGCCTGCCAGGTCTCTGTGGATAGGTCTGTTGCCAATCTAATATTTTTACCATTGTAGGTTACATATCTCTTCTCCCGAGCTGCTTTCAGGATTTTCTCTTTGTCTCTGAGACTCGTAAGTTTTACTATTAGATGTCGGGGTGTTGACCTATTTTTATTGATTTTGAGAGGGGTTCTCTGTGCCTCCTGGATTTTGATGCCTGTTTCCTTCCTCACATTAGGGAAGTTCTCTGCTATTATTTGCTCCAATATACCTTCTGCCCCTCTGTCTCTTTCTTCTTCTTCTGGGATCCCAATTATTCCAATGTTGTTTCGTCTTATTGAATCACTTATCTCTCAAATTCTGCCCTCGTGATCCTGTAGTTGTTTCTCCCTCTTTTTCTCAGCCTCTTTACTTTCCATCATTTGGTCTTCTATATCACTGATTCTCTCTTCTGCCTCATTTATCCTAGCTGTTAGTGCCCCCATTTTTGATTGCACCTCATCAATAGCCTTTTTGATTTTGACTTGGTTAGATTTTAGTTCTTTTATTTCTCCAGAAAGGGTTTCTCTAATAACTTGCATGCTTTTTTTCATGCCCAGCTAGTATCTTTAAAGTCATGATTCTGAACTCTAAGTCTGACATCGTACTAATGTCCGTATTGAGTAGGTCCCTGGCTGACGGTACTACCTCTTGTTCTTTTTGCTGAGGTGATTTTTTTCGTCTTGTCATTTTGTCCAGAGGGGAATAGATGAATGAGAGAACAAAATGCTAACAGGTTTACAACATCCCCAGCAAATATACTGTATAGAAATCAGAAAAGACCTGAAACCAGGGGAAAAGAAAGGGAAAGAAAGAAAAAAGAAAGAGAAAAAAAAAAAGAAAAAGAAAAAAAAAAGATAAGAACAAAAACAGAACAATACAAAAAAAGCAGAATGTGATCAAATATGATCACGCTAGTGCATAGATCAGTGCCACACACTAGATTTTGGGTGTATTTTGGTCTGTTAGAAAAAAGTGCCTCCTAAAATTTTAAAGGAAGAAAGACATATATGTACAAAATAAGGGTTGATACAATGAAGTGATAGAAGATGACTGTAAAGATGAAAATTATAAAAGATTTTATAAAAGGACTTGATAAGATAAGAAGTTGTTTGAAAAAAGAAAGAAGATTTAAAAAAAAAAAAGAAAAAAGGGAGAGAATGTGATCAGGCAGGAGACTAGAACAGAACCATACACTAGTGATTTAGGGTATATTTTTATCTGTTAGAAGAAACTGTATCTCAAAATTTTAAAGAGAGAACAACTTATATATATATGGCAAAAATAAGGGTAACTACTATGAAGGGATAAAATATGACTCTAAAAATGAAAAATAAAAAATGGTTTTTTTTTTTTAAAAGGGATTGATAAGATGTTGGTTGAAAAAGGGAAAAAGAAATAGAAAAAAAAAACAGTTAACAAAAATTAACTTTGATGAACTAATGAATCATGGTAAAAAAAAGCCATGAATTCTATGTGCAGTATTCCCCTAGCGCTGGAGTTCTCCCGTTCTCCTTGATCGGTAAACTTGGTCTTGGCTTGCTGGCTGTTCGTGCTGATCTTCTGGGGGAGGGGCCTGTTGCTGTGGTTTCCAAATGTCTTTGCCGGAGGCTGAATTGCCCGCCCTTGTCGGTCCGGGCTAAGCAAGCTGCTCGGGTTTGGTCTCAGGAGCTTTTGTTCCCTGCAAGCTCTCCGTACAGCCTTGGAGGACCAGGGCAAAAATGATGGCCTCCCAGTCTCCACCCGGAGGAGCTGAGAACTCAGGGCCCCGCTCCTCAGTGCGCCCCCAGAGAAAAGCAGTCACTCCCTTGTCCCTGGTCTCCGGCCGCTCTACGTGCTCACCCGGCCTGTGACCGAGCGTTTGTATCGCTGGCACCCGACCCCGTGTGGAGTCTCCAAACCCAGCAGATCCCTGCAGTGCGTTCCCGCGCCGCTCCTTCCCGGGAAGGAAGGGGTGTCTCCCCAGATTTGCCGCTTGTTGGGTCCCTGCTGCAGGAGCAGTGGCCCGACTGGGCCGCGGATCACAGTTTATGGCAACCCCGAGCTCAGAGCCCGCGCCTCGGCTCCGTCTCTGCAGCCGGCTTCCCCGCTCCAATACCTGGGAGCTCTGGCGCACTCAGGCTCCCCCGGTCTTTCTGTGACCCCAAGGGTCCTGAGACCCCACTGTCTCGCGAGGGTTCCACCCCCGCTTAGCCACTGGAGCGACGTCCCTCAGTGGAGCCGACTTCTATAAGGTCCGATTTTGTGCTCCGCGGCTCTATCATTTGCCAGAAGCGGCCGGCGGATGCCCCTCCCCCGCCATCTATCCTCCCGAATATCGCCTCGGAGTCACTTCTCCGCACGTCCTACCTTCCAGTAAGTGGTCGCTTCTCTGTTCAGAGAGTTGTTGCTACTCTCCTCTTTGATCTCCTGTTGAGTTCGTAGGTGTTCAGAATGGTTTGATCCCTATTCAGCTGAATTCCTGAGACCAGACGAAATCTAGGTCTCCTACTCCTCCGCCATCTTGCTCCGCCCCTCTGTTTTTTTTCTTAATGAAATCTGGGATGTTCCTTAAACAATTTTGCTATAGTGACTCCCAGGAAATACTGGAAACAACATTACTAAGGTAGTTGCCATTAATGTAACATGTTATCGAAATATTTTTGGTAAAAGTTAAAAGACCATCCTGATTACTTTTAACATTAAACTCTATTTATCAACTAAAATAATTCATATTAAATGCTCTATGAACTCTAGTCTATTAGTTATTCATTAATATAATAGAGGAAAACAGAGACAATAATGTAAAAATGCAAATAATTGAGTTGAAAATTTAGACCCCAAGAATTTCACTAACAGGAGATTGATTTATTTCAAGAACCTTTCATGTTTACTCAGCTGATCAATAACCATTTCAATAGTGAGGAAATAAAGGAAAATGAAAATCTTTTTCTTCTGTCACCTTTCTGAAGTATGTGCAAATTATATTTAGTGTCTAGATTTCTCTGGATTTCTGAAACTCTGTGTATTTTTTTTAATTTTCCAAGCAATCTCAAACTCATTGACAATCCACAGACCATCTCCTTAGAGATATGAACTGAGCAGTTGCCCATAGCAACCATCCTAACCCTTCTGACTATTTATAGCTCTAATTCCCAGATCTCAGGCAGCTAGTTGTCTTGGATTATAGGTGCTCAAAGCTGTAGGAACTGCTTTGTAATTTCTATCCCTTGGTGCATCTTTAAATACCACAGTAAATTCATAGCCTCTCCCCATTCCCCGGGCTTCTGGAAAAGGAATGGGAATGAGTCCATAGTCTTCAGGGACTGGACTGGAGCCAGAGCTTAACCAAGAGCTGCTACAACATCAGAATCAAAGGCGAAGGCTTAGGACCATTTACCAGATCAAGGTGTTTGATGTCTCTGTGATTATTTGGTTATAAAAAGCTGGCAGAACCAGGACACTTCTCCAAAAAGGATAAATTTACAGAAATACATGTAGTTGGATGGTATATATTGAATGCTTACAGGGACAGAACATGTGTATAGGCATAAGGCTTTTGAGAAAAAGTCTGAAGCCCACAATCCCGTTAAGGGATCAAAACCAAACGCCTAGAAGGTGATCAGCGTCTCTGGTAAATTCAGTCAGAGTAGGATTTGAGTAGAAGTTTCCCTACTGGAGTGATTTGCTGATGTAAGTAACATGAAACTTTCTTATTTGTGTCTTTGAATTTCTTGGCTAATATGACACAGCAACAGGATTTTTTTTTAATTTTATTTTATTATGTTATGTTAGTCACCATACAATACATCATTAGTTTTTGATGTAGTGTTCCATGATTCATTGTTTGCATATGACACCTAGTGCTCCATACAGTACATGCCCTCCTTAATACCCATCACCAGGATAACCCATCCTCCCACCCCCTTCCCCTCTAGAACCCTCAGAACCTTCTTTCTCAGAGTCTATAGTGTCTCACGGTTCATCTCTCCCTCCTATTCCCCCCCTTCATTTTTCCCTTCCTTCTCCTAATGTCCTCCCTGCTATTCCTTATGTTCCACAAATAAGTGAAACCATATGATAATTGACTGTTTCTGCTTGACTTACTTCACTTAGCATAATCTCCTCCAGTCCCATCCATGTTGATGAAAAGTTGGGTATTCATCCTTTCTGATGGCTGAGTAATATTCCATTGTATATATGGACCACATCTTTATCCATTCATCTGTTGAAGGGCATCTCGGCTCTTTCCATAATTTGGCTGTTGTGGTCATTGCTGCTATGAACATTGGAGTGCATATGGCCCTTCTTTTCACTACATCTATGTCTTTGGGGTAAATACCGAGTAGTGAAATTGCTGGGCCATAGGGCCATAGCTCTATTTTTAATTTTTTGAGGCACCTCCACACTGTTTTCCAAAGTGGCTGTACCAACTTGCATTTCCACCAACAGTGTAAGAGGGTTCCCCTTTCTCCACAACCTCTCCAACATTTGTTGTTTCTTGCCTTGTCAATTTTTGCCATTCTAACTGGTATAAGGTGGTATCTCAATGTGGTTTTGATTTGAATTTCTCTGATGGCTAATGATGATGAACATTTTTTCATGTGTCTGTTAGCCATTTGTATGTCTTCTTTGGAGAAGTGTCTGTTCATGTCTTCTGCCCATTTTTTGACTGGATTATTTATTTTTTGAGTGTTGAGTTTGAGAAGTTCTTTATAGATCTTGGATACGAGCCCTTTATCTGTAGTGTCATTTGCAAATATCTTCTCCCATTCTGTGTGTACCCTAGGAACTACAAAACACTTATGAAAGAAATTGGAGAAGACACAAAAAGATGGAAAAGCATTCCATGCTCATGGATCAGAAGAATAAACATTGTTAAAATGTCTATGCTACCCAGAGCAATCTATACCTTCAATGCCATCCCAATCAAAATTCCAATGACATTTTTCAAAGTGCTGGAACAAACAATCCTAAAATTTATATAGAATCAGAAAAAATCCCAAATCGCCAAGGAAATGTTGAAGAAGGAAAACAAAGCTGGGGGCATCACATTGCCTGATTTCGAGCTATATTACAAAGCAGTGATCACCAAGACAGCATGGTACTGGCACAAAAACAGACATATAGACCAATGGAACAGAATAGAGAGCCCAGATATGGACCCTCAACTCTATGGTCAAATAATCTTCGACAAAGCAGGAAAAAATATGCAATGGAAAAAAGAGAGTCTCTTCAATAAATGGTGCTGGGGAAATTGGACAGCCACATGCAGAAGAATGAAACTTGACCATTCTCTAACACCCTACACAATGATAAATCCAAAATGGATGAAAGACCTCAATGTGAGACAGGAATCCATCAAAATCCTAGAGGAGAACATAGGCAGTAACCTCTTCAACATCGGCCACATCAACTTTTTTCAAGATACATCTCCAAAAGCTAGTGAAACAAAAGCAAAAATGAACTTTTGGGACTTCATCAAGATAAAAAGCTTCTGCACAGCAAAGGAAAAGTCAACAGAACAAAGAGGCAACCCAGAGCAACAGGATTTTTTTAAAAAGCCAAACACACATCTATAATTCTATTACATTAAAAAATAGATTCAAATCTTTTAACTCCTCTTTGAGAGTTGAGAAAATGTTTGCACACACCCTCAAATCTATAATGGGTGCAATATCTATGTACATGGAGCATAGGGTTAGGTTCATTTATCATATAATCCACAAACAACTCCTGAATGAGTCAGTAAAAACTTGTAGTCAGGTTTGTTCTACTTTAGATGGGGAAATTGTGATGAGTGAAGAATGAACATTAATCATGCACATTTAGAATTTAGACCCTGTTGACGTCCACCATGACCAATACAACTACCATAAAACCAGAAACAATATTTCCTCCTTTTTATATCCCACTTTCATGGCAATTCTTACCTCTAAACCCAAAATGCAAAGCTAGCCTTTAGGGGAAGATTTTGTTTCATTTCAGACTGACTCCTACAAATAGCATTCACAATGAAGTGTCAGGCTGTAGCCTGGGAGCCCAATGAAAAGGAGATGTGTTTCCCAGTGATCTGAAGACAGTGGACTAGAACATGCCCCTTCATGACATTATCCCAATGGCCTTGAAAAGCTCATTTTCAAGAGAGAAACCTTTTGATCTTAGCATAGATGGAATACAATATATGACCTCTTAGACTGCCTGATCTGGCCCCTGCCTCCCCTTCCAGTATCTTTTCATCCTGGTCTCATCCTGGCTCCGTGCTCTAGCCACATGAAGATTCCTTCAGTCCTGCAAACACAGCGCTCCTCCCATCTCAGGGCCACCTATGGACCTTCATCTCTTCCCTCTCTTTTCACTCCCACCAGCATTTGCTTTGGTTAGCCAACATCTTCAGAATCCCAGAATACTTGTCACTTTAAGAATTCTTCCTTAACCGCCGATTTCTCCTAGTGGCACTTAAACCAGAACGGGAAATCTATGATAGCAGAGACACACTTTGCTTTATTCTGCTCTGTCCCCAGCAGCCAGCACACAGCAGGGGACAAAAGTTTTTCGTGAGTAAATGATGTAGGCTGTGTCGTATTTGTCTTTATCATTACTGCTTGCATACTGGAAACACTAAATAAATGTCTTCTCAGTGAATGAATGGATAAATCAATGAAAGACTTCATATAAATACAATTTAACAAAACATTGAATGTAAGTATTAAATATTCTTTTTTATCATTTAAATTACATTCAGGTCATTTTTCTCCCACATAGTTTCTTAGAAATTCTACTGTGAAAAACAACAATTCCAGGGTGACTGAAACATTCCCAAGCCCACAAAGAGCTGACCTGGAATTTTTTTGTGAGTAGGTGTCACTTCTCCCAGGATTGGACTCCTTTTGGGGAGTGACCCATTATTCCCAAGATCAGAGAAGCTTCTCCTTTGGCCCACTGTTATGGCCCATTTCTGAACTGTGTTGAATTTTCTTTCTTTCCTTCCTTCTTTTTAAAAAAAATCAGTTTGGCCCCAAGTTTAAGAGAACTGAGAGGTTTTTCAATTCCTCTTAGAGGTTAATAGAATCTGGTTGAACTGGATTATAATTCAAGAGATTCCTGTGCCATGGCTTCTCCTAAGAAAGTGTTCTTTCTCCTTATTGCCCTAGAGCCCCAGGAAGCTAAGAATAAAACCTCCAGGGTCAAAAGTCTAAGTTTAAAAGGAGGAGAATTTCACACATATACCCACTCTCCACTCCAGAACAATCCCTCAGACACCCAACACACACCCAAACACCCAGCACCCACAGATATCCCTACCACATACCCAATGTGCACACAATACCCACAAATACCCCCAACTGCCCCCCCACACTAGATGGGGACCTAACTCTTTTGAATCCTGGAACAAGTGTCCCCTTTACATCTTGTCTCCACTCTTCTTTCCATTCCCCTGTTCCATCCTTCAATCTAGCCCCTATTTGAAGCTATTTGCCCTGACACTAAAATTTATTTTGATTAGGGAAGATTCAAAAGAAATGTCAATTCTTAGAAAAAGTTCCAGTGAAGGAGAATTTGGGGTTTGACCTCTGTTATGTTTTTTTGCTTACTTTTGGTCTTTCTCTGGGGCTGTAGTTATACCACACCAAATTGGCAATAGATTATTTAGTAGTTCTGAATTAAAATACAACTGCTCCATTCTAGAACTAGTCCTTTTCCTCGTTTTTCTTACCAAACATGAGCATTGCCCTTCTTCTATTCTATCTTTAAGCCCTCCTATTAAGGGAGAAGACAATCAGTGTATTAAATCATTGACAGATTAGTGCCATTTAACTATTTTTCATAGTAATGTTGCATTTTAAAAGAAGATATGGGCAATGGCAGGATAAATCTGCTTTCATCACAAGAATAACCCTCTAAAGATGGAAAGTCAATACTGTGGTGTCTGAGTAGGGACATCCATATAATTTATTGATGGCTCTTCCTCCTCATAGCACCACCTAGGGACATGAGACAATGGGAATGTGAATCTAAGAGAACCCCTTTATCCCCAGCTGCCCAGGGCACTCTGGTATGTGATTCATCATCTTGGTGTCTCCAAGGCCTGAGAAACAGAAGATAATTTGCACTCTTCTTGCAGGGGAGTGACATAGACGAGTGCTGGCTGTCCATTGGAGGACAGAGTTCCTGAGGGCAGCCCAGGCAGAATGGCTCTGTGGACCATCCCCTCAGGCATTCTGCTTGGAAAGGTCTTAAGGATTGTTTCCTAAATAAACAATTTTATAGCAGCACCTCTTTGAATTCACATAGCACTAATTAACACAGTGATGAACACAGCCAGAAGCTAACCCTGAAACTTCTCATGGAAGCACCTAAGGAAATTTCCTAGGCGTCAAATGAGAATACTGAGGAACCTCCTTACCACAAAGCACTGTTCAGATTTAAAAAGAAGAGTAAAGGATCTGCCCCCTCAGAATTACCATGTGACATGCTTAAAAATAGCATAAATAAGGACATTAAAAGCATCAACTTCAGTGGTGCATGAGTAGCTCAGTCAGCAAGGGTCAGACTCAATTTTGGATCAGGTCATGACCTCAAGGTCATGAGATCAAGCCCTGCATTGGGCTCCGTGCTCAGCGGGGAGCCTGCTTGGGATTCTCTCTTTCTCTCTCTCTCTGTCCTTCCCCTCACCCCTCTCCCTCTATGAATAACTAAAATAAAATAAATAAGAAATTAAAAAAAAAACATCAACTGTAGAGAGGCTGAATGGCCAGCAACAGTTCACTAACATCTTCTGAATGAAACTTGTTTCAATTCTTTCCAGCTGATCTTCTAGAAAAGCTATTTCCACACAGTATATGACTGTGTGGTACTGTTCTCTGTGAATAGACATAAAGCAGAAAAGTTAAGGGAAGCTTGCAAACATCCATCCCTCACCTGTTCTCTAAAAATACTCCTTCTCACTGCTTTATCTCCCAACTTGTCAGGACCAGGTGGTGTTCAAGGACTGGAGGTCTGTTGGCCTCTGACCTCCATGCTTCATTCTCCTGAAGGGGTAGGAAAAGGAGCCCTTGGTGACAGGCATGGCCTTCAGTGGTCAGTGGGCAGTCACTGATGGTCCAAAACATCCCTATCCAGGGAGGCTCAGTGACTCTCGGGAAAGAGATGGCTAATCTACTGACCTCAGAGAAGGATTACTTCCTTCATTTTTTCCCCTCACTTCCACATTTTGACTTCATGTAGCTTACATCTTTAAATTGCAGTGATAGCCACATTTCTTGAACACCTACTATGTGCTGGTTGTCTGCTGGGCATTTTGCATTTTATATATATATATATTATATATACATATCTATTATATATATATATAATAGATATATATTAATTCCTGGCTTCCTCTCTGACCTCTTCCTTAACTATGTCCATTTCTCTTTTAGCCACACTGACTCTTGAACATTCCAGGCCTGGACCGCTCTGGACCTTGGTACCTTGAGCCTGCTGTTGCCCTTGCCTGATTCTTCCCCCCTTTTTGCTGTTTTCCTTGTTCCTTTCCTCTTTCCTTAAGAGTTTTATTTAAAAGTTACCTATTCAGATTACAATATATAAAATTCCTACCCAAACCCACATCTGGTGCACCCTAGAACACATATACAAATCATATTCCTCCCATTCACAGCCTTTTTTTCTCCTAAGAGTTTCTACTCCATACAGTGTACCATATGTTTTGCTTACTAGTTTTATTTATTGCCTATCTCCTCTCAACGCTAAGCTCTGGGCAAAGGTCCTTTTCTATTTGTTTACTGCCATATTCTCAGTGTCTAGGATAGTGCCTGGCATACAGAAGGCACTCAGTGGATGGGAGTGGAATCAGCTGAATAGGGCCTGCCTCCCTGGGTTGTTGTTATTAGTCCCACTTCTCCTAAGCACTCTTGATCTCAGAGAGTTTGAATGACATGCCTGAGGGCACATGGTTGTAAGGTGCCCTGGTTCTGGACTCTGCCCAATCCTGGGGCTGTGCTCCTAACCAGTTCCTCCTGCCACACACAATCCTCCCTACCTATTTGGTCCTTGAGATGTTCCTGTCACACAACCCTCAAAAAGTGCGTGGGCAGGAAGATGTGAGAGTGAGGAGGAAAGTCTGTCCAGCCCAGTGTGGCTCAACATCAGCCCCACTGGGTATTGATGATCCTCATTTATGTTGCATAATGTGTTTTTGTTCTGTTTTGGTTTGTTTTAAGTAGGCTCCATGTCCAGTGTGGAGCCCAACACAGGGCTTGAAACCATGACCCTGAGATCTATGTTGCATAATCTTAATAGCAGTGTATTCCCTCCATGTCTTGATTTTTGATTTACAAAGCATATCCATTTCTCATTTGATCATCACCACAAACTTGCCAGTGAATCGTGACAAGTATGATTTTCTCCTTGAGGACACTAGTGAAGGGAGGTTAGGTAGTGTGTAACTTGCCCTGAATCTTCGGGTGAGCAAGGATCCCAATGGGACAGAAAGCTGGTATTTCAGCCCCTCCATTGGTCTGTCTCTTCACACTAGGCACTGGGGTTGGCTTGTCCACTCTATTCCAAGCACTGTTCTCCAAAGAGGGATGCTCACCAGTCCTTCCCACTTCGCACTGCATTCCAGGAAGGCAGCAAAATTGGCCCCCCAGAACCTGGGCTGCTCCCTGGCCCAGCAAGTGGGATCAGATGCTTGGAACCAACAACCAAAAAGAAGGGGAGTCCACCCACTCCTTTGCTTGTACATAAGTAATTCTACCTCATTTCTTTTTAAAAATTTCTATTATGGAAAGTTTCAACCATAAACAAAAGTAGAGAGAATTGTATACTAAATTCCTCCCTGCCATCACCTACCTTCAACAGATGACTCATAGCTAATTTTATTTTTCTGTGTTCTTGTATTTTCCTTACTTTCTTGGATTATTTTTTATAGCAAATTCCAGCAATCACATTATTTAAAAAACGGATCACCAACAGGCCTAGATGCCCCTTTTTTAATAACCACAACACCATCACCACACAAAAAAATTTTATTTCTTCAATATCAATGTGTCCAACCAGTTTTCACATTTCCCCAACTGTCTCACGAATTTGTAAAATAAATAAATAAATAAATAAATAAATAAATAAATAAATAAATAAAAGTGTTTTTTTTTTTTTTAAATGAGAATCCAAACAAGGCCTATACTTTGTGATTGGTTAATAGGTCACTTGGTTCATTCTACATTTCTTTCTTTTCCTCAGATTTTCTTGTTGTTGAAGAAGAAAATAGGTCTTATCTGAATTTTGCTGATTGTATCCCTGTGTTCTTCTATCCTTTTTATTTTCTCCAGTTGATAATTATACCTAGAGGTTGATCAAATTTGGTTTCAGCATCTTTGGTAAAAATCCTTTGCAGGGGACACTACATGTATACTTGTACTGGAAGCCACAAAATGTCTGGTTGTCCCTCTTTTGTGATGATCCTTGTGTAGACTAGACTTTGCTCATAACTCATAATGTGGAAGGGAAGGAGGGCAGGAGGGAGGGAGGAGATACTAAGCAGATTAATGAGCACATCCAGTACAGCATATGACATATCCTGCTTCCCGCACACTTACATGAATCCAAACTAGACTGTACTTGAGTTCTGACATCCTGGAGTGGAGTGCCTGAAAACCTCACCGGTTGTCTCTACATCTCAGTCTCCTGACCAGCCCCATCTACAGGCCCTTCTGTTCTTTTTGTGTCACTTCTGAGTGTGAACTTTGGGTTATAACAACCCAAGTTCAAATCCTGTACTATCACTTCCTGACAGGGGAGCTTGTCTAGAAGACTTATTTCCTCTATAATAGCGGTTCTCAGCTAGGAATATTGACCCCCTCCCCCACCCCTCGGGGATGTTTGGCAATGTCAGGAGATATGGGTTGTCATGAAGAAGGACGCTATTGACATCTATTGGACAGAGATCAGGGATACTGCTCAACACCCTGCAATGCACAGACTGGCCCCTACCACAAAGAATGATCAGGCCCCAAATGTCAATGGTACCAGGGTAGGAAATCCCCGCTCTACAAACAATGATAATTTCTACCTTGCAGGTTTGTTGGGAAGATCAATTGAGGCAACATTACACCAAACAAGTGTACAAGAGTGTCAGCCTCCTTCGTTTCTTGGTAAACCAGTATGAAGTCCTTGTTTTAGCTGAAGACCAGGTGTGAGTATCATGCCAGGAATAGAACTAAGACTTCTATTGTGACTGTAGTGGGTCAGGGGACAGGGACTCTTGAGCTGGCCCTGCCAGCGGCTGGCTGAGTGACTTTGGGTATGCTTTGCTCCTCTCTGGCCTCAATTTCCTCATCAGTAAAATGAGATGGACTCTGAAGATCTCTTTGTCCCTCTAAGCTCTAAAACTCTTTGAGTCTAATTTTATTCCTTTCTTGGAAAGGCCTAACTAGCTTTATGTAGATGCCAGATAATGTGGATTAAGTGGGGTTATGATGGGAATCACCACCTGTGTATCCTTCAAGGCTTTATATCTTTTAAACCGGCTTCCTAGGAGCTACCCATATGGCTGCACAGCTTAGTTATCAGAGGAAGATTGATCAACATTTATGATGATTGACCACAGCCAGTATGGCTTTCATTCTCTGATGATGGATAGGCATGTGGGTTGGGGAACACATTCAAAGTTCAGACTATTTCCAAGACTGACCTAGCTTTTACTTTCTGCAGGCCCCTCTTGTTTCTCTTATGTGTGTACACTCAGACTCTACTGACTGGGGCTGTGTGGGAGACTTTAGATGGCTCTGGTCAAACCCAGATGTGTGGAGAGCTCATTAAACCCACTATTCCTGTTTTATTTCTTGGAATTCTGCATTAAATATCCAGCTAGTCCACTAGCCATTGCTTGCCTTATTTGTCCCTGAGACTACCTCTCTCACTGACAGTACTCAGAATCAAAGAAGCCCCTTCCAGCAGTGCCTGTCCCACCGGTTGGAAGGGGGACTCGGTCAATTTCCAGAGTACTAAAATGATTGTTTTGACAGTTTTTTTCCAGCACAATAGTTGATTTGGTGGAAGAGGACTTGTCACCCTTTTCATTTTCCTACAGTGAAAATGAATCTTCCTAAATATTTTTTAAAGATTTTATTTATTTATTTGAGAGAGAGAGAGAGCACAAGTGGGGGGCACAGGCAAAGGGAGAGGGAAGGAGAAGCAGACTCCCCAATGACCAGGGAGCCCAGCGCGGGGTTCGATCCCAACACTCTGAGATCATGACCTGAGTGGAAGGCAAACGCTTATCTGACTGAGCCACCCAGGTACCCCCTTCCCAAATATTTTTATAAACCTCTAACAAGAAAGCCCACTCTGAGAAGAATGGACAAACAGAGCTGAATTCTGGGTCAGCCTGCATGGTTTACAGGTGGTCACGTTCAGATCTCCCTGGCCCACAAAACATGCTTGACAATGCAAGAAAAGGTCGGCCAAATTTGGTGGTTTTGAGGGATGTCGGATCCTACGACTCTGCATTTATTCATACCTCTGGCCTAGTGGCACGCTTCCCTTTGGGATGAATGTGGCTGACAGCACATGCCTGCAGTGGCTCTTGACTCAGCTGCGTTCCCCATCTTCCTTGTCCTGAGGCCAGACTGACAAGTCAGACTCACAAGTCAGGCTTCGCTCTGGGAGGGCAGATTCAACACCAGCCTCAGCTGCAACTTGTCTCTACCCCACCCTGCTCTCAGCCCAGGTTGCCCATTCCTGCCAGGACACTGTGTCAGAAGTGAGGGCTTGACCTTGCAGTGGGCTGCAGTGCTTCTGGGTAAGACCCAGTCAGAAGAGTGAAGAGTCTGATCATTGGAAGGCAACTATTTGACTAGAAGTAGAAATCATAATCAAAACATTTCTTTGGCAGGTTGTGCTGGTCAGCAAAAAATCATTACTGAGTCATCCACTATATACTTAAATAGAGTCAACATCTCACCTAAACATAGCAGGAAATAGTTTCTACTTTTTTAAGGGGAAAAATGATAATATCATTCTGTATAAAAATTTTCAAGTACAGACTGAGAGCTACCTTATCTCTTTAATCCCAACTCCCAAAATAAGTTAGTCATAAATAGAATTTTTTTTAAAGATTTTATTTATTTATTTGAGAGAGAGAGAGAGTGAGAGATAGAGCATGAGCAGGGGAGAGAGGGAGAAGCAGACTCCCTGCTGAGCAAGGAGCCTGTTGTGGGCTCGATCCCAGGACCCTGGGATCATGACCTGAGCTGAAGGCAGATACTTAACTGACTGAGCCACCCAGAAGCCCCCATAAATAGAATTTTTAAGTACACAGAATATATTGGTAATTATTGATGTAGTTCCATTAAAGTTTTAAACCTAAAAATATTTATTTTTAAACCTAAAAAATATTTTAAAAACCTAAAAATATTAGGTTTATTATCTTATTTAAAATATCACTTATCACTTATTATCTTCTTTAAAATATCTTTAAAATCGCTCAATACTTTTCCACTTTTATTCAGCACAACTCCTGAGCTTATAATTATTTGCCAATTCTTTTTTTAATTTTAAGTAATCTCTATGCCCAATGTGGGGCTCAAACTCATAATACTGAGATCAAGAGTCCACCAACTGAGCTCCACCAACTGAGCCAGCCAGATGCCTCTTGCCCATTCTTTTTTGTTTGAAATCTTAGATAGATATGATAAAGGATCATAAAGCAAAAGTTGCTCTAAATGTTTATTTAAAATATCTTCTGTTTATTAACAATACCTGTGAAATTCCTAATTAATGAAAATAAGGCTCTAACTAATAATGGATCAAAACTTTAACTATTTCCTAAGTGATTTTTTACTGTGTAAAAATAGCGTTTATACTTTAAACTGAACAATTAAGACATTTTGCTTTTGATGTTGATTGCCACTTTCAAGAATTATAATTTATCAATATAATTCATTTAAATAGATTTGATGTACATAAATCATCTCTTGAAATGTTACATTGTTAATAAATGAGTATTGAGCATGTATACAGCTATGTACAGGAAGGAGAAAAAATATTTATGTTCACTGATATTAATAGATAGATATGGTAGTGCCCTCCTCCTCCTAGTATTCCATCATGCAAATAGTTGTCTCCTCTGGAGTCCAAGCTGAGGAGAAAAAATACATTGGCCGTTAAGATAAGTTTCAGTTGTATCAAAACTGCATAGTAGTGGAGGGCTTGGCAGAGCCCTAACTGAGCAAGGCAAGTAAGATAAATATAGGGTTTGTGAAGTAGCTGAGAAATAACATAGAGATTGCTAGCTGCTGCCAAACTCCAGTAGAAGGCTGGACTTAGTGCAGAGTGGGAGCTTAGGGAGCTAAGGCAGGGGTGCAGGCAATAAGGAGGAGGGGAACTTTTCTACTCAGTTCTTGTTTACTCCACCTCTGATCTGAGGGTTAGTAATAATGAAGTTAAAAACCAGTTCCGCACACTGGAGAAATCCTGTAAATTTAGGATTATCGTTGTTGAATCATGGTGACATGTCTCTCTATTGTTTAAAAACACTCTAATGGATGGAACTTAGCAAATATTGTTAAGAACAGTACCAGCCAGACTAACCTGCAGCTTCTCAGACATGTTATTACTTGCTACTGTGGAGTGATCCTCAAATAGTTTACTTAGAGAGCTACTAAGCATGTCAGAGACAAGAAGCAATTTACCCCTCACTTAAAGAACAATGATTGTTATCAAATACAGGAGATATTTAAAACTAACCAACCAACCAACCAAACAATCCCCTCACTCACTCTATTGGCATCATGCTTAGCTTTTCTTTTTCTCTGCCTCTCTCTCTCTCGCTCTCTGCTGATGTATTAAAGGACTTGGTGTTAAAAGGGTTTCGGCAGCAGCCTATTGTAAAGTAGCAGTAGTATTGGTTGGGGAAATAACTTGACGACTGAATATGTTTAGCCATCTTAAAAATCAAACCAGTTTTGCTCCTTGGAGGATCTCACTGTGTGGGGTTGGAAATCACTCTGAAACTGTACCTGGGTAGAGAAGCCAGAAGAGAGTAGTGGCCACAAAACTGAGGTGACAGGCTACTCCCTAAAAGTCAAGGCTTCAAGTCCAGGGCCAGGACCTGGTTCTTTAGTAAGCAGAGAACAAGGAGAACACCAGAGAACTATTTCCATTCTCATTTATTTCTTCTCTATAGATTGTAAGGTTTGAAAAAGAACATTCCAGAAAAGGAAACAGAAAACTTTAAAATAAAGTGAGGCAGACTTTGACATCTTCTAATCACCCTCTTGTGGCACTGAATTTGAAGAGAAAAGGAGAGTTGCATGTCCAGATACCTTTTCAAGGAATCCAATACCTCTAATATCCGTAGGGTCAAGTTATGAGCACTGTAAGGAGCACTCTGCACATTGTTCCCTGAAGTCTGACTATTAATCTGCTTGTAAATCTTTCTCTGTTCCCTCCAAATCCTAGCAAACTTGTAACACAACTGTGATGGAGTCAGAAGCTATTAAACATCTTTTGAGAGAAAGGAGAAGGACCAATGAGGCCACCAGGTCTTTTTCTATTTCCTCATCATGGCAACCTAGGAAATCCACCCCTGGTTCTATCTATCTGAAGACACCAAAGTACTGACACTGGAGCTCTGTGTCTAATGCTAAAATAGCAAACTCCCTTCTAAGTTTTTAAGTTTTCAACAATTTGTGGAAAATACAGGATTTTTATAAGGTTTTAATTTACAAGACTTCATGGAATGCCTTTTTCAGAACACTAAAGGGGGAAAAAAAGATTGCCAAGGGGAAGTAGCATTCAGTTTGCTCTCTGCTTTCTTCTTTCCTTCTACCCCACTGAGAAATCTACAGACTTGAAACCTGATGATCCTATCTTTCTAAGGTGATAAGATGACACATTCTTGCCAGATTAGATGCTATTTTAAAAACTGCTGAGGTGATGACCTGATGTTGTGAGTAAGGATATAATCAAATTTCATGGTCATCACCTGAGCCTTGGCAATGATGCACACTTTCATGGATCGTTACTGAGGTCAGACTCATAAATGCTTCTCAGAAACACCTCCTTTGATCTTCACAACAATGCTCCAAACAAGCACTGCTTTAGTCCCATTTACATGTGAAGAAGTCAAGGCACAGAGAGACAGGATGGCTCCTCCAACTGACATGAGTAGAAAGGAATGCAACCCATGCTGTCCAACTCCCAAGTGCTAAGCTTCCAACCACCTCTTCTATTGCTTCTGCTTTATACATAGACCCTGGCTGAAAACGTTGGCATTACAAGGCATGCAAGAGGGTGCTAATGAGTCCACTTTGGCTGGATGCAAGAATTAAGCAGAGTTAATCTGGGTATTCAGCCAGGGTCCAGCAATGAAGGAGAGCTTCACTGAAGAAGAGGAGCTTGGAGTTGTCTTGAAGAATTTCACTACTTAGTGACAGAAGGGTTTTTAGGCAGATGCAACAAAATCAGCAAAATCATGGGAGTGGTAATGATTAGAGAACACAGAGAGGGTGGAAACAAGGGTCAGCACCTATGTGACAGAATGTACATGGATGATCAGCAGGACACATGATCAGATTGAGCAGGCAGGACTCTGGAATACAGGAAATGGAGTCTAGATTTCATAGCATGAGCAATGTAAGCACAGTAGTTTCTCCATTTAATAATTATTCATTGAGGGTATCCTACATATCAGGCCCAGTGCTGGTTGGCATGGATACAGCAGTGAATGAACCAGGCTAAGTTCCTGCCTTCACAGACCTCACATTCAAAGAAGGGAGGAAGTGGATGTTAAAGAAGCTTAAGTCAAATAGAGTTCACCTGTAGTTGACTTTCTATTTCCAGAGACGTCTGTCTTCCCTTCTACCAAATCTCCAAATGGCAATAGCCTGAAGATGTCTGTTGCAAATGCCAGTTTCAAACTTGCCTTCCACATATCAAATCCCATCTCTCTTAGGTTAAAGAAGCACAATATATTTGTGTTGGTAGTAAATTTAGAAATCATTTAGTAAATGCTATTCACTTCAGAGATGAAGAAACTGAAGGCCCAGAGAGGTGACCTCACTGGTGTAAAATTACACAGAGAATTGGTGGCAGAATTAGAATTAGATTCATTTCCAGATCCACTCATATCTAACCTGGGGTTCTTTCCATTATGCTATCTGCCTCCCAGTCATTCTCTTTGTTCTTTTTGCCTCTAATCTTTCTCCTCTGAAAAACTCACAGTGAGAAGGATGACTTCCCTTATACCAATTCTTAGCTCCCTGGGACAGAGCAAATTCTCTGTCTTGCAGCCAGCAAGATTGAATATGGCAGCTACCAAATAAGGACAAATTTTACAGCCTCCTTGCTGCCCTGGAAACCGGATAATGGCCAGAGCTCATCAAGATAGGAATCGGGACAGAGCCAGGAAGAAATAGGGACAAGAGTTCCTATATAAATGCTTTCCTAAAGGGAGAAAAGTCCTCTAGCAATGTGAATAATTACCTCTCCATTTATGTTTGACAAACAGGAATTTTTGCATGGAAGGTTTATACAGAGAAGCCACAAACAACCAGTGTTATAATGACCCCCACACAACCCCTTGCATAATGCTCTGGAAATGCACTGAGAAGTCTGGAGAAGGTCCAAAATAAGCTGCATGGCAAGAGGAAGCAAGTCTTGGTCTCAGACATTCAGCAGAATCAAGCAGACTCCCAAAGAGTCCACCATGCAAAGCCTGAATGCATCTAGTCTCTTACTACTCTCAGTGCAAAGGAAACACAGAGGTCTGAAGTGAGTAATTTAAAAGGTAACTCTTCCTTCCTCCCCTCGATCCAGAACCACATAAAGACTCAAATGAAACAGGTAACCCAAAGAAGATACCACACAACAGGCATTAAGCAAAGTCAATCCTTTCAGGTTCCTTGCTGGTCTAGATGGCTTCTTCATTTGCTTTGACTTAGCAGCCTGTCATCTCTACTTCAGCTTTCAGAAAACCAAAGGAAGATTCTTCCCCAGAGGCCAAATGCTCATCTACTTTCTCATAGATTCAACATTTCTTAATCCCTGTGCTCCGGGATTAAGAAATATCGGTGAGATTCTCAAATATTCTTGCTTGACAACATCTCCAACTCAAAAGGGCCCCAAAAACCACCCCACTAGAATCAAAGCCCTAACATTTGCAGGCTCGTAGTTTATTGTTTCTTCAGTTGGCCTGTTGAAAGATAAATTACAGGGGGAAATAAAAACAACACATTGCCCTCAGCAGATTATTCTTTACTGAATAATACCTTGTCTTTTAACACTCCTCTTAAGAAATAGCTTTCTGCCTGTGGGTTCTCTTGTGCTATACCTAAGATAGCCTACACATCTCCAAACTTTCAAAAGCAAAGCCCATGATTTCACAGACCCAGAAATGTTTATTTTCTCTTAGCCAATAACATATGCTTGGGTTTATGCCAACTCTATACTAGAGTCATAAGGATTATAATGAAGCATGAAGTTAAGAATAATAGATTATGGAGAGTTAAAAGAAACCTATAGCCCATTTAGACCAACTCCTTTCTTTGGCAAAGGAGTTCCCTGATCAAGAGAGGTTAAGGGTTTACTGCAAGACACCCTGGCTGGTTGAACGCAGAGTTAGCATTTGAAGCTATGTCTTCTGATCCCTAACTTTCTAAGGTTCTTGCCTAGAAATCACACTGCCGTGTGAACAAATATGAAAGCAAGGGGAATAAAAAGTTCAGGTACTGTTCCCTGAAGAATACTCACATTTTCTTTGGGCCAATTTTCTTTGCAATTATCCTTAAGTAAATATCCAGAAATAAATTAGATAAAGCCCAGTGGTGCTTCCAAGGAATTCAAAATCCTATCCTGAATATTATCTAAGCAGGAAGGAACAACCTATTGAATGTTTCCTAGAAAATGTAAATCTGGCATGGAATCATAAAATTATATCTCATCATATGTCTTTCCTGTTTGAAAAATCTTAGTGACTGAAAAAAAGGTACCACTTGAGAGAGCCGGCAAAAATATATCTCATTTTTGCAGAGGTTGCCATGATAAGAATGGGAAGAAGAGAGGTAAGTTACAAAAGAAAGAGACAAAGTCTAAATATCTGGGCCAACTTTCCCCTGTGAGATAAGTTCTGGGTTTATCATTCTTAAAAAATGCCATATATAATTACCATCTCTTTTTGCCCACAGAGGGCAGTGCCCAGGAGGCTCTGGTGGAATAGGAATTTAAAATGTGGTTATTTCAGGGCCAAGATGCATGAAAACATCATCAGTTACTGTGCTCAGTCTGGTGTTTTGGGCACTGTGTGGGATTTCGGTGGGGTCTGTTTCCTGAGAATGAAAGCTTGTCTTCTGGAAGTGACACACAGGGACCACCTGCAGACAATGTTTATAAATTCACTGGCAGGGACTGACTGATCTTACAATGGGACCGTGTAATATAAACATTTCATTATTCTACAAAGGAATATGCACAATGCCACCTAAGGTCCTCTAAGAGAAGGTCTGTGGAGTTACGATGGGAAAACACCACTCATACAGAAATGAAGCCTTGTTCCTTTGAAGCAACATTAATATTAACTTCACCCACATAAAAATGGCATTTTAACTTGAGGATTGTTTGTAATCTCTTAGATATCGAAGATAAAATTAAGACAGAATACAGAGCTTCAAATTTCCTAAATTCAGGGATTAATCTGTTTCAACAGATGCTCTTGGCATGCATGTTTATGTGTGTATCTTAAGTGTGTGAGTATGCACATCCCTTTGAGATTTGCTTATTTGGTAGCATTAATTTAAAAAGCACACACCCCAGAGAATTTTATTATGTGACATACTAGAATGTAGGAGTTAGAAAGGGAATTAATATTTCCCAGGTAATAGCAAGCAGATGAAATTAAGTATGAGGAAGGAAGGAAGGAAGGAAGGAAGGAAGGAAGGAAGGAAGGAAGGAAGGAAAGGAAGAGAAATAAAGAAGAACAGCCTTTGGTTATCTGAGGTAAGCAGCAATGAATACCATTGTTTCATACTCCTGAACATAGCCTGGCAGAGTTTTTTGAGGGAAGCAATTGCTTTCAACCTAATACAATCCATTCAGTGCTCATTAGGCCTCAAAAAATTTAAATAAATAAATATCATTTGGTGTAGATACAATTTGAAACTAGTGCTGACTTCTACATCAAACAGAGGTAAGGAAATGAGTTTTAGATCAATTTAGAGCTGAGTTATTTCTAGAAAGAGCAGGAAAGCAGACAACAAGCCCTTCAATTGTGTCCAAGTGACTTTAGGAGAGGGGCTGTTAGCAGTAGAGAGAGAGAGAGAGAGAGAGAGAGAGGGATGATTCCACTGAAATAAAATTACCCTATATTTGGGAATAAACAAACTCCACATGGCACTGAGATTTATGACCACTGGGATCGCCTGTGGGAACATGTACAGCTCAGACTCTACAAACTATTTTCCTGTTGTAGCCATAACATAACTACTTCAGGTGATTACACATCTACAAACTGAAAAATAAACTATGAACAAGGCCTCACTTCACATTGCATCAAAGGCTCTAGAACAGCATTTGGAACAGGAAACAGGAAGGTGAAGAATGCAGTGTGCTGACTCACCACTGATGCCTCTCCAGTGTTTGGAAATCTCTTTTTTCCTGCCTTAAAGTTGTAATAATAGAGAAGAGTAAAATCAATTTTAAAAGGAAAGAGAGAAGACTTACATTACTAAAAAATATAGATTTTGGAGTAAATTTCAGTATGAGATCAGATTATTCAAAATGAAATTTGGTTTTAAATAGGCTAATGACTTACGGAATGTGCTTTGGGGAAGATGGAGACCTATAAATCAGTAGTTAAGTGTCTGAACTTCTGGGTTGGTGATCATAATGAGAAAAATAGGAATCAGAGCAGGGTAGAAGGGTGTTGCTGTAGATTTGGTATTGTCTGTATTCATCTCCCTTTTAAAGGGTGGAATATACTAAACTTGTGACATGAAAATCAGGACAGCTGACTCAAGCAGGAAGCTAACAACAAATCAAAGCACACTTCTGAGACAAGGCTGAAAGCCATCGGCAGATTTATTTGATGACATGTGGAGAGACCCCACTGCAGGAAGTCCCCAGCTTAACAATGGTTCAACTTACAAGTTTTTGACTTTGTAATAGTGCAAAAGCAATACACACTCAGTAGAAACCATACTTCAGATTTTGAATTTTGATCTTTTCCCCTGGCTAGTGATATGCAGAACAATCCTCTCTCCTGATGCTGGGCAGTGGCTGCAGGTCCCAGTCAGCCATGATAGTGAGATGAACAGATACACCTACAACCATTCTGCTACCCACACAACTATTCTGTTTTTCAATTTCAGTACAGTATTCATTAAATTACATGAGATATTCAATATTTGTTATAAAATAGACTTTATGTTAGATGATTTTGCCCAATGGTAGGCTAATATAAATGTTCTGAGCACATTTAAGGTAGGCTAGGCTAAGTTTATGATTTTCAATAGACTAAGTGTATTAAATGCATTTTTGACTTAGGATATTTTCAACTTACAATGGATTTATTGGTATGTATCCCCATCATAGTTCAAGGAAGTTATATAGTTGACCCTCAAAAGAATTCTGATAAAAGAACTAAAAATGAGGGACCCCTGGGTGGCTCAGTTGATTAAGCATCTGCCTTGGGCTCAGGTCATGATCTCAGGGTCCAGGATGGAGCCCTGTGTCAGGTTTCCTGCTCAGCCAGGAGCTTGTTTCTCCCTCTCCCTCTGCTGCTCCCCCTACTTGTGCTCTCTCTCTCTCTCTCCCTCTCTTGCTTTATCAAATAAATAAATAAAATCTTAAAAAAAAAAACTTAAGTGAGATCTTGTGACATCCGAGTTCCTGGTTCTTGGCATTGCTAAGGCTCAGACTCATCCCTGAACCATGATTCAGAGGAAATGAGGTTTTGCAAAAATGGGAAGTACAAGGGCAATGAAAGAGGTCTTGATGGGGAGATGCAGTCTTTCTCTCCTGTATCCCGAGGGTCCTACCCGATGCCTGAAACATGACAGGAATTCACTAAAAATGTTGATTAAATGGAAGAACAAATAAACCAAAGAATGAATGAATGAGTGAATGAATGAATATTGTGAAGGATGCAAAAGGATTGTTTAATATAGTCAATACAATTAATGAGCTTACAATCAAGTTGAAGAGGAAATTAACAAACAAAATTAAGAACTACACAAGAAAGTGGAGTGTCTTCTTTGCCCTACATACCATCTCTTTCTTAGGAAACCTACCACACCCATATTTCCCGCTCAGGGTATAGCCCTAGGCCTCTATGTTCTGTTTCATGAAACACCACCCATCCTCTAAGCCAAGCTCATTGGACTAAAGGAAGGATTTGATACAATGCAAGGCAGTGCCCTGGCACAAAAGTGTTCTCCCCGAATGGAGCATATCAGATTCTATTCTCAAGAAACTGAGATAATTAAGTGGCAAATACTAGGAGTGGAAGCTGAAAAGATTCTGACAGAGGCACAAGCAAGTCAATATTATGAGGATTCTAGAGTTGAGACGAAGGATAAATTATGAACAAACTGAAAAATTTTGAGAAAGAATGTAGAGATCAGTAATAGGTAAAGTACAAAAATACATGGAAAGAGGGTAAGACAGTGGTTGAATCATGGTAAAGGTGGTGGTCTGGGATGATGAACCAGAATCTCTTGCTGAAAAGGGTTCTGGAGCTGAATGACCTTCCAGGTTTAACTTCTGTGAGGCCAAATCTTACTATTTTGCAATTTCTCTTCTCAAATTTCCATGGGATTCTTTTGCCCTTAATGCCATGCACAGCCTTACAATACACTTCATTTTTCTTTGACTGAGTGAATCCTTATGTCTGGTAAGTCCAGAAGCCTCTCTAATATAAAAAGGACTCTTACGATGCAGAGCTTGAAAATGATTGGCTGACATGGTAAAGGCACTTGGCACAGAAAAATAATACTTAAGTCTGAAATGATCAGTACATTTTAAAATGGATCAGATATTGTAAAGGTAAAAAGGGAGAGGGGAAAAATAAAAAAGACTGCCAAAGAAGGCATATCAGCTTAGCAGACACCTAGGGACAGAAAGACAACAATTGCTGTGGAAGAAGGAGTAGTCATACTTGTCATTTGCCTTTCTGCCGCACTTTGCTGATTTGCTATGCATTCCTGGACTACATTTCCCAGTGTTCCCTGTTTCTATGACTCTCTGGTAGGTTTGGCAAATGGGAGGCTTTGTTGGGAGCTAGAAGGGCAGGTGGAAGACAAAAGTTAAAATGTTTCTTACTTTCTCTCTCTGAAGTGGGTAGTATTCCTAGTAGCATGTGCATATCTGAATTTTTTTTAAAAAAAGCAATTTAATATCAGTTATGAATCTTTAGAAATTAAGTAGTTAGAAACAAAAGCTGTTAAATACCCAGAGTTGGTGGAGGTGTGGAAAAAAACCCTTGCTTACACTTTAGTATAAATGCATATTGGTACCACCATTCTGAAGGGCAATATGTCCATTTATAAGGGCAGGGAAGGGAAGTATCTATCATGTAGACCTTTGACCCTAGCCATGAAAAATCTAAGATCACGAGTCTATAAACCTAGGAATCTAGGAATTTACAGTTTAGGAATGTATCTCACAAGTAATAGTTTTATATCCACAGTTATTCAAAGGTTGTAACAGAAAAATAGAAAAAAATAGATAGCTAAAAAAATAGAAAAAAAAAAACCTATAGCTTTCCATCAGTAAGGGAAATCTTAAATGAACTACAGTATATCCATATTATGGAATGTTTGCTACTCCGAAAAGCATAAGATAGATTGTGCTGTACTGACATGGGAAAAAATGATACATTGTTATATTTAAAAAGCAGAAAGCAATGAGAGCAGACAGTTATTTGCCTCTTCAGTAGCCTCCTCCTCATTGGTATTGACTCAGCCTAAATAAGCCAGGATAATCATACTAATACCAGTGATTGGATTAAGAATGGCTAATGACCCAATCCAGGTCATTAAAACCTAAGAAATCTGCTAGGGAGCTTATAAGAAAGGATTTTTTTTTTTCCTCTGATAAAGAGAAACAGGAAGAGACTATCTGTCTTCCTCCACTAAATGTCTAATATCTGCCTATGATGGCTAGAACTGCAGTGACCATCACTGGCCTGTCATGAACAAGCCAAATACAAAACTCACATATACATAAGGAAAGGGTGAATGTGGAAGCAATTTGAGTTCTAAATGATATTGTAGAGCTACTGAATTAACAGTAGTGTCAAGCTAACACTTGACACTTCTTGTTATGTGAAGTAATACATTTTCTTGACTGTTTAAGAGTTATTGAGCCTGGGTTTTATTTTACTAGCAGCCCAAAGCATCCTAACAAATATAGTGTGTGGCATAAAATAACATGTATATGTGACATATAGTATATTTACATGGCATACCCATGCGTATTTGTAAGTACAAGACAAAGACCTAAAAGGCAAACCCACCAAACTGTTTATAGTGGCCAGCCGCTCTTCCCATGATCAACCCTGGATCCTTCAGAAGCACTCACTCTTCTGCTTTGCCCCCACCTCCCTGGCTGCTACTTCTCAGTCTCAATGGCTGTCTTCTTCATCTTTCTCTGCTGGAATTTTAAAATATTTCTGAGTGGTTCCTTGGCCTTCTTAGTGTCTCAGGAGTGAATTCAGATAAGGAATTCAGATGTGGGAACAGGGAAACTTTCACTTTTCATTTTTACTTTATATATTTTCTCTTTCTTTCTCTCCTTTTTTTTTTTTAACAGTGAAAGTATATTAATTTTGCAAATAAAGGTGAGGGAAGAGCTGTGTCTACTGCCAGGGATCTCATACCTAGATTATAACCAGATTAACCCTGGTCCATTAGTGGATGGCAAGTAAGACTACCAAAGAATGCTGCAGAGATGTGGGGTGCAGGGTGTGGTATGGGGAACTAGTAAGTCCAGGTTCTCAAGCACCAGTGATCTAACTTTGAATACCTGTCTATCAGTTTTTTTCATCTCCTAAATAGGGTTAGTAATAGTCCAGCTGTCCAGTTTATACTAGCAAAGGACATGGGAGGCGCAAACAAGGCAGTTGTGTAAATATGCTTCCAGAATTATAAAACCCTGCAATATATAGGAGGTACTGCTATTATCATCATCATTGTCATCATGGCTATGGTCTGTCTATTTGTGTTTCCTCAAAATTCATGTGTTGAAGACCTAACACCCAATGTGATAGTATTAAGAGGAGTGAGCTTTGGGGTGCCTGGGTGACTCATTCAGTTAAGCAACCAACTCTTGATTTTGGCTCAGGTCATGATGTTGGGGTGTGGGATTAAACCCCACATCAGGCTCCATGTTCAGTAGGGAGCCTGCTTGAGATTCTCTCTCCCTCTCCTTCTTCCTCTCCCTGAGTGTGCTCTCTCTCTCTCTTTCTTTCCATCTCTCTCAAATAAATAAATAAATAAATAAATAAATCTTAAAAAAAAAAGGTGGGGGCTTTGAGGGGTGATTAGTTCATGAGGGTGGGGCCCTTATGAATGGAATTACTGTCCTTATAAATGAGACCACAGAGGGCTATCTAGTCACCCAGGGAGCTACTGTGTGAGGGAAGAATGAGAAGTCTGAGACCTGGAAAAGGGCCCTTACTAGAACCCAACCATGCTGGCACCCCAATCTGGAACTTCTAGCCTCCAGAACTGTGAGAAATAAATTTCTGTTGTTTATAATCTACCCAGTCTCTGGTATTTTGTCATCATGGCCCTAATTGACTAAGACAGTCATCATCATCATCAACTTTGACTCTCTGAAGCCATCATCATCTTTGGAAAGGGAAAAATTGAGTCATGTGGCTCACTGATTCAAATCTAGAGTTTTAAGGCACTGGTTGACTTCCCTTCCTGCTCAAAGTGGGAGATAATTTCTTGCTGTCTCCTCTTTCATTCTGAGCAGGGTAGTAAGCCACTTTGCCTGAGAAAGTGATACTACCAGCACCATAAATACAGGCCTGCAGGGCTCTTTTCCACGCAGAAGGCCAAGTTTTTGTCAACTCATCTTGCTCTTGGCAGGGGCAACATTTTCTTCTTTGAAAATGATCTAGGATGTGAGCTGCTTGAGTCCTTCTACATCTAAGTCAATGAAACTCCAGTTTCAATAAATTTTCTTTTGTAGAAAAGAATATCCTTCATTTTTTATGTATCTTCTTAGTAAGAGTTTAAATAGTTGCTGGCTTATGCAAATTAATCTTACCTAAAGAAAAAAAAGTAATCATTTTAAAAAACAAAGCTGAAATCTGCATCACTACAAAATGGAATGAAATTAAGTCAACTGTATTCAAACGAAGGTACATAGAGCACCAATAAGGTGCTGGTCTCTCTGCTAGGTAGTTCAAATTACACATAATTGAATGAGATACATCACTAACACACAATGACAGACATTGGATTTGAATTAAAGCAATCTTGATAAATTCAAAATCTTGGTTTGTGTATAATTATAAACTTTTAGAGATGACAGATATTCTAAGATTTTTTTTTTCTAAGCAATTTTTTTATGGCTCTCTTTTATGGTACTCATCATGCCTCAATGAGCCTCCAACATATGGTTCAAGATATCTTATAACCTTTTCTAGGAACCCATTTCATTTCCAAAAGCACATGGAACAGGAAATTCTCCGTAACTACCAGATCCCTGAGGCTCAGATCAAGCCAATTTCTCTTCTCAGACCTAAGTGGATATTTTGAAGCTCACCATTTTTACAGATGGAAAATAACTAAACAATTACTCACCAGATTTCTTCATTCACTAATTTATCATCAGAATTGATCAAATTGCTTCTCTGGACCAAGGGCTGTGGGCAGGAAGCTCTGTGCTCCTGAGTATGAGGCAGACCCATCCTGCACCTCCAAGGTCACTGCTAGCAGAAAGGGAATTAACAAACAATGGAAAAGAGGGGATAAAGTGGGATTAGCAGGAAGGCTTCTCATTTTGGTTGAAACTTGAAGAATAAATATTCTGTGCTGAACAAACCAAAATCATTCAACAATCATTCCTGCATCCTTTTTTAGGCAAGCCTGTTTTCCACCTATAACCATAGATGTGATCTCCCCTTACTATTCTTCAGATGTACTAAACCTCCCTTAGGTTCTGTTATTGTTAGAGCATGAATCTTGCTCCTCAATAGTCTATCAGCTTCTCAAGGATGGGTATCATGTCACCTATTGCTTTGCAGCATTCACTGTACTCACCCCAGGGTGAAGCCCCCAGGTGTTGGGGAAGCTCTTGCCATTGGGTTGACCATCCTCATGGGGCCATACTCTGCCTTCATTGTCCCGATGCTTCTCTGAAACCTCATATCACATATCACAGCTGCTTTTTTAATGAGTTTAAGCTGAGTACAGCTTAAACACAGCCACCAGGACAGAGGCTTTCAAATTTGTTTTACTACAACTCATGGTGAGAGATATGTTTCCCTTACCACCCATCACATATGTATATAAGCTGAAATAAGAGCATCATGAAGTAAAGCATACATTGTGTGATATGTGTGTTCCGTTTTTTGGTATTACATTCTAATTTATTCTAATCTTTCTTTCTAGTACTATTCTGTCTTATTTTATTTTTTAAATGCTGGAGGTAGGTCCACCAAATTGATGTCACAACTCACTAATGATTAAAAAACTCCGCTTTAGAGGTTCTTGACATTTTGGAGCTCCAAATGACAACCTTGGTTTGCAAAAATGACTAGGACATAGTCACAGCCTCCAAAAAGTATACTTTCCAAGGGGTGAAACAACAGCATTAAAATTAACACATTTAACATTTCCAATTAGCATGTATTATGCAATTAATGTGCTTCTTTTTTTCTAGAAAAGCTATTATTAAATCAGTGGTGTGTATTATAATGAATAGCCTCTCAGAAGCAGTGTGATGTCATGCTTTAAGATTGATGTCACATAACTCACTACCCCTAGCATTCTCTTATTTTGACTATCCCACGTGGATCACTTTAGTTAATTTCAGGAAAGTAATTCATTATGCTTCCCAGATAGCTAGAGAGTAACTCCCCATACCAGTTGTCTGTTCACTGGAATATTGAAGGAAAACTTCAATTCAGACTCTTTCCAAGTTGCTACTACCAAAGACCCTGATGCCAATATTGTTCCACTAAGCCAGGGATCAAAAAGCTGTTTCCAGAAAGGACCAGACAGCTAATATTTAGGCTTTGAGAATCATAGAGCATTCATTGCAACTTCTAAATTCTGCTCTTGTAGCACAAATACGTAAAGAATGGTGTGGTTATATTCCCATACAATTTTATTTATAGACTCTGAAATTTGAATTTCATAGCATTTTCACGTCTTGAATATTATTCTTCTTTGACTTTTTCAACATTTAAAAATGTAAAAACCATTCTTAGCTCATGGGCTGTACAAAAACGGGTATAAGCTGAAGTAGGCTCCAGGGACTATAGTTTATTGACCCCTGCTCCAAGCCAATAGGATCTTGGAAGATAGAAAATATTTTACCTTCACCATGTACTGAGATTCTCCACCTTAAGCCCCCCTGAGAACCCTGGAACAGAGACAAACTGAAGAGGCCATCCAGGCAATTTTCCCTTGATGTGTATACTGAAGAAGGGTCACATGGAGAACATAAAAGAGTTGTTTATAAAAGGGCTGTTGCCTGGGGCAAGAAATCTTAAAACAACTGTAGCTTTTTTAAAAAGAGGGAGAGTTTATAAATGGAAGCGCAGGAATGTTCCTCCGCTGGTGCTTCCACCTTTTAAAACAATCAGGCTCTGCCCATCATGTGGATTTTTCTATTGAACAGCTTTCCAGGATAAACTATCACCTTGTTTCACAATGTGTTCATCCAGTCTTAGCTACTATGGAAAATTTTCATAATCCAGTAGGCAGCATGCTCAATGAAGTGTTTCATTAGCCAGATCAGTGTGATCAATCCTCATTGCCCTATGAGCAGCTGCACAGACCAGACACATTACTATGTGGCCAGTACTCTAAAATATAGTGCTAAACCTTTAGCCAAGTCTAGATTATTTCCCCACTCTTGCACTGGGACATACAGATGTGCCTTTTCTTGAGGAATTAAAAGGTACAGGACACAGACAAAGACACAACTTCATCACATCTTCCATCTTTCTTTTTCTTTGCTCTTTTATTTACAGAATTAACACTTAATTTAAAAATCAGTCCAGAAGTGTCCAAGCTAAATGAACCCTTCCTCAACATTTACCCCTTCCTCAACCAATTCCATTCCCCAACAAAAAAGTTACTCTTGGCAACTTGGGGTGTCCTATATAAATACAAATACATGTACATAATGCATGTGTTATTTTTTAACCTCTTTTTCAGCATTTTGCTTTTTGATTTCATGAGGTTCTCCATTCATGTCAGTACATGTGGAACCACTTCATTCTTATTTAACAGCTTCATGGGTATAGATATATAAGTTGTATCTTCTTTATATGTTATCAGTTGAGCATGATGTTTTTACCTTAGGAAATGACAAGCTCTTTTCTCCAGAAGAAGCAGTGAACAGGTTAATTGATTTTTAATTGTTTGTTCCTCACATTCTGTGGGTGCCACACCTGTAACACTTGAGTGTTTCACCAAAAGGCAAATTTCTAAAAGCTAATTGGGCGGGACTTGCCACCAGAGATTCTTCTGCAGAGCATTTTTTGGTTTTAATGCTTCTGAAATGCATTTTAAAATAACTTCACTGGTCATGGGATATCTGTGATATTATCTAGGCAAGTTTGACCTGAGAGGATTCCTTCAGAATCAAAAATGTTTGAATTCATCTGCAGGAACATAACCCAGGGGATGCTCTTTACTACTCAGACTCTGTAGAACAAGAACTGGTCTGAAGATAAAAGGAAAAATTAGTTTGGTAACAGTTGGGAACAGAGGAAGTATATAGCTTTAAAAAAAAAAAAAAGCTTTATTGAAGAGTAGTGTATATACCTGTACATAGAATTCACTCTCTTAAGTATACAACTGAATGGTTTTCAGTACATTTATACAATTGTGCAATCATCATGCCAATCTAATTTTAGATCATTTTCATCCCCCCCAAAAGAAGCTTTGAGCCTATTTGCCATCTATTTCATCACCAGCATTTGCCAATCTACTTTCAGTCTCTATAGATTTGCCTTTTCTCGAAATTTTGTAAAATGGTACTGTACATCATGTGATCTTTTGTGACTGACTTCTCTCACTTAGCATAATGTATTTATGGCTCATCCGAGTTGTAGCATGTGTCAGTACTTCATTCACTTTTTAATGGCTGAATAATATTCCATCGAATGAATATAGCAGTTTGTTAAATCACCAGTTGATGGACACTTGGATTGTTTCCACTTTTTTGACAATTATACATAATGCTGATATAAACATTTGCATACAAGTCTTTGTGTGAACATATGTTTTGAATGTTTTTATTTATCTTGGATAGATACCCAAAAGTGAAATTTCTAGGTCATGTAGTAAACCTATTTTAACATTTTAAGAAACTGCCAAATTGTTTTCCAAATTGACTACACCATTTAAAGTATGTATCTTTGCCTCTTGCTTTTAAAAAAGACCTGGGGATTGTTATTATCTAACCTAACAGCAACTCAAGATTAATTATTGTGTTTGTTAGGTCATTATGGGGAAAAGGTATTTATTTTCAATTTGTTATGTACATAATGAATTTTATTTCAATGGTCTGTAATGATTTGTAATGTCTGGTGGTTTTCATTAACCCCCGTTGGAGATTTCCTCCATTCTGACCATTTCTAGCGAATCTATTATGCATGGGTAGTTAATGTTTCTGAAAACAGCCATTCCTTGCATGTGTGTAAGACATGGAGATCAAGGCAGAGACAAAGAAATCCAGATGCAAATTCACTGCATAAATAAATGCTTTAATAGTCTGAAAATGCTTGTGACCTTTTATTTTTTAAAACCTCTGCTCCTGCATTAGTCACGCTCTCCTCCAGTAATAATTAGGAAGTGTATTTATATATATCACACAGGACATGTTCTTGTGATTTTTATATTTCTTGTAGGACTTTACATCATAGCCCATTAAAAGCATGCCTTTGTCATCCCTACAGGAGTTCTAAGAAAGTGATGGTAATGGCCAGGTCTTAAGAGTTACTTGGAAGGTGATATGATCTAGTGAATTAAGAACAAGAAAAAAAAAGTTTAAATATACAGTGAGAATCATGATAGGTCAAAAAGACCCCTTGAAAAGCTACTAATCCACCTGAACCCCTCTATCCTGGAAGTCAAGCATGCTTTTGAATCATTTTAGATAGATAAAGGTCTATCCTAAGTGTAAAAAGGGGAAAAGATTCTGTAGGAATCTTCTAAGGGAAAAGATTCAAAAGGTATTTCTGGCAACAAACTCAGAAAACTAGGAACCTTCCATTTCCTCCACATTTTTCAAGGTAGCTAGCTTAAGCTTCTCATCTTGAAGCTTACATCAGGTTACCTTTGTATATGCTCAAGTTCAAGGAACTGAAGGAAGTCCAGGATCACTGGACACTTAGAACCCACAGAGAGAAAAGAGTGGCAAGGATGAAACATAGATCAGATCAAAGAGAGATGCTGAGGCCACAGCAAGGATTTTAAACTTTATCCTAAGGGCAAGTGGCTTGGCATGATAATAAGGGGTATGAGTAAACATTCCAAATGAGAGATGATGGTGGCTTGTCTGTGATGATGGCTGTAAGAGAAACAACTGGAAAATTTAAGATAACTGTTTGAAGTTAGAAATGGTAGAACTTGAGAACTGGTTAGCAGTGAAGATTCAGGAGAAGAAGGTGTCAGAAATGATTTGAGGTTTCTAACATGTGGAGCTAAGAGGCTGGCAGTATAGTTTACTGAGGAAGAGAATGCTAATATTGTGGAAAGTACAAGTTTGGGGGAAAGATCATGAACTCAGCTTTAGACATGTTCAGATTAATATGTCAGTATGATCTCCAAGTGGATTTGGAGTTCAAAATATAAACATATAAATTTTGCAGTTATTGAAAAATTGATGATAACTGAAATGATAAAAAACACATGAAATTGCCTGAAGAAAGGGTAGCAAGTAAGGAAAGCAAGCCTAAGGCAAATCCCTGATAAACTTTAATATATAAGGGTCAGCAGAAGGAAAAGTAAGGTCAAAGGAAAAGAAGAAGTCACCACAGCAGAGAGACAGAGAGAGATGTCACCATGACCTTGTTAAGAAGAGCCTCAGTGAGGTGCTGGGGCACATACTGACTGCACTGGATCAAAGATGAAGGAAAATAATGGATATCTTCTTGAATGGGTTGTAGAACATGCAGCGTTCTAAAAGCAGAGCCAGGTTGTGTTCAGGCAAAGAAGTGGAGAGATTGTCCAGTCAACAAGGCTGAAAATAAGGAGGCTGCCTTTATATCCATAGCCTGTATTGGTTGGCTTGTATTTTACATCTCGTTTGCCTTTTGTTTTGCCTTTCCTTGTTATCCGCTTCTCTTCTTGGGGCAGAACTACAGGGGAAAGGTTGGAATTGTGGTGGCATATTTTCCCAAACCCTCCTGTCTTCTCCCTTCCTCCCTAGCCCAAGGAAAAGCCTAACCACATTTCCTGTCACCCTCCTGAAAAGAGTTACTGGTCACTCTCTTTCTCTGTTTTTTGTTTTAAAAAGCTACTTCTACTTTGTTAATAATAAATAAGCCTGTTGGTTTTCTTCCCACAACCATCAACCATTTATGCTCCCTACATTCTGATGGCAGAAGGTCATTCCCCTCTGTCTTTGGACATCCTGGGTTTACTTTTCAGAAAGTCTTCTCTGACTCAGAGTAAAGTGAAGCAGCCTCACACCTCAGCCCAAACTCACCAAAACTTTGATCTCACAGGCCTCACAGTAATGGGAAAGAAGCCACATAAGTTCAGGACATTTCCTCCTAAGGACAAAATTCCTAACACCTTCCCTCCTCACCTTTCCTCGTTTTTCTCCCTTTCCTGCCCCTACCTTTGGTAACAGTCCATCTCTCCTTCCTTCGTTGCTGCCTCTAGAGCTTCTCCTGGTACTGAGTCAAAACAGCAATATTCTTGCTGGCCGGACATTGTGTGTGCCATCTCAACTACAGAAAACAAGGGGATTTTTCTAAGGATAAGTGTGTTGTATTCAGGAAGGGATTTACAAACAATCCAAAGGCATCCCTCCTTCTCTGTGGAAGCAAAAACCACTATTCTAAGCTATGAGAAGGGACAGTTCTGCTATCTCTTGGACCTGTCTCTCAGGAGAGTGCCCTACCATCAGGAGACATTTCCCAAATGTCCTCTTCACCCTGATGGGCCTCCAGTAACCCACTTGTCATGGTTTAGAATCTTAGAGTGTAATTTCTCAAATATTAGGTGTTCCCTCATCTGCTGAAATAGGAGTCAGAATGAAGCTCCTTCTTTGAGGATCTCCCCAGTACTGGTATGATGTATGCAAATGTTTCTACTCCTAAAATAAGACAATTTCAAAAGAGAATTTTATTATAGGTAAGAAAGTGGTACATTTTTAGTGAACTTGGATATCCCTTGTGTCTCACAAAATATCCACCTTTCATGAAGAAGGAGTTCTCTCCTGGACTCCCAACCTAGCCTGCCTATACTCATGTTTGCCCCATCTCCCCAAGCAACTGCTTCTTCATATCCCAATCTGAACAAATCTAAGGGGCAAGGAAAAGGGGAACATATTTTCTCACACAAAGACATCTCTATCCCTGGATTCCCCCCACCAAATCAACAACATGAATTGTGGACTAGTTCCAGGCTTCAGCCATGTAGGAATTAAACCTCTATATTGAATCCATCCTTACACCAACTGAGAGCATGAGGAGCCTCATAAAGAGGAGGGCAGGCCCTTCAAATCAAGGTTCTTTCTAATATCTCCTACTGTATGTTTTGGCTCTGTTGAAGCTCTAAATTGGATTAACACTAAAACATTAACACTAAAAGCTGTTGTGGGTGCAGCCATGTAGGAAGTTCAACTTTAAAAATAAGTATGTCTTTCAAGTCCAAACATAATGTTTTTGAGTCATTACTGTATACACCCATGAAAAAGAGCTAATACTTCAATTATGAAGGCAACCACTCTGCTCATGGACTCTCTGGGTCTCCAGCATCACACAGAAGTACAAGTGTAGTTTTTCCTGCTTCACCTGGAGCCTGCTGGGATCATGAAGGAACAACACTGGATCAGCTGTTAAGTGCCGTGTTACCCCTTCTTGAGGAAGGGCATGGAAGCTGCTGTTTCTGTTCACCAGACACACTGTTTTGAAGACAAGTATACTCTGTCCCAGACTTAGCCTGGGTCACAATCCAGTCTCTGACTGGTACTGGGACCAATCAGGATGCTGAGTCCAGGGTGGAGGGGGGGGCAAGAAAGGAAGGTGTCTAGAAATACACACAGCACCTGCAGCAATAGGAAAGAGGGAGAAAGAGAACATGAAGGTAATCCCAAGAGATAACAGTAGAGAGAAAATTTCTTGAGTCTGGCTGCTATTTGAAGAAGGGGCATCTGGAAGTCAGCCATTCAGAAGTCAGAGTCTTGTCATATTTGATAAAAGAGACTGAGACTATGCAGTCCCTCATCCAAATGATTTGTAACATGTGATACTGATTCTCATTTATAGCAAGGAATCTAATCAACAAGCTCAGATCTGTTGATATAGCTGTGTGTGAACTAGGATCATTGTTAGAGCACTCAACTGAAACCTGAAATTGAGTGCTCCTTAATCTTCTGAAGGTTAAGGATCCTTTGAGAATCCAGGGCTGGAGATGCCTCTCCAGAACAACTTACATCCACATTTTCACAAAAATTTTTTGGGGTAGGGGGGCGAGTGCTTCACAGATGCTGAAGCCATACAAGGAACTCTTTTACAGTAGTACTTTTTAATCTTTTTACAAAATAGTCCATTTTTAGAAATGTAAAAATCTCTTTTAATGTTAATTGCAAAAGAGACCAAAACTTGTAGCTAAAAAAAAAAAGCAAAGCAATGAAACCAAAAAAAAAAAAAAAAAAAAAAGACTTTCCTGATTATAAGAGTTCCTCCGGCTCTTTTTTTTTTTTTTAAGATTTTATTTATTTATTTGACAGAGAGAACAAATAAGCAGAGCAGCAGGCAGAGGGAGAGGGAGAAGCAGGCTCCCTGCTGAGCAGGGAGCCCAATGCCGGACTATATCCCAGGACCCTGGAATCATGACCTGAGCCAAAGGCAGATGCTTAACCAACTGAGCCACCCAGGCGCTCCAACGTCCCCACTCTTTTAAAAACCACTGTCCTATAGGAACATGTAGCAGCAAGAGAAGAAAAGACCAAGCCCTGCACAATAGGAGTAATTAATGTCACATAGCACTGACAGTTAATTTCATTCTTGATATGTGATTAGGTTTGATCTTTTAACAACCTATAAGGATGGCATTATATGCATTTTATATTTAAACTTGCCATGGTCACACATAGAAGGACCTCATTCCTGTCTTCTGACTTCCAATTCTGTGTTTGGTCAATTCTTTTTCCTCCTGGTATACCTTATCTTGCTGTATTTTACAAAGTTTGTAATATACACAAATTAAACAGAATTTATATATAGTTAGAAGTTCATTCCATCCCTGGGAAGAGACCTAGCAGGATAAAGAAATTTGAGTGGTCTAATTGTCAATAAAATAGAAATCTATTAACTTTTTCCAAAAGAGAATTTTAAGTAATTTTATCATTTTCTGCAAACAAAAGAAACCTTTCCCTTTTCTAACAAATATTAATTGTAGAGAATGGTAACAGTTTATTACATTATCACAATTATCAATTATTAATATCATTAGAACTATAAGAGTAGGAAATGATCATCCCCTCACACCTTGGAATTTTGTCCATCTCTTCTGGAGCAGTTGTGCTGCCACTCCTCCCCAACTCAAAGCTATGGTGCTGCATAGAGTGGGAGGCAATGCCCACGCTGGAGAGAAGGCAAGAGAAATGCAGGACGGGAAAGTGGCTGTTTCTGAGGGAGGTCCTGAGGCTGAGTGAGGAAGCAGAGAGAATGGTCAAGGCTATTGTCCCAAACACCCTCCTCAAACCTAGTTGGTTGTCCCAGAATCCTGTTATTACCACCTATCAATTTGTTCTTCTAAATACCAGAGTCTCTGAATTTGTAAATGAAGTCATGAAACAACAACAACAAAGTAAAAAAAGAAAAGCATAAACCTTTGTAGACCAGTTGTACAGCTGGTTTTCTAATGTATGGACATTTCTACTCTGCTTGCCAAACAGTATGATTTTGTTGCATCTCTTTCAGCAGATGAGGAAAGGAAAGAGAACTAATGACTAAATGAGCCCCCACCTGTCCCTGTGATTCACCCAAATAATAAAGCATAATGGAAGGTTTTTGCTTGATTTTGAGGATTCAAAGACAGCTTTTCCTTTGATAATTTGGACCTTCTCTTCCTAGTCCTTCAGGCATAGAAATGCCCTTGTCTAGAATTGGATTAATGACCACTTGTGAAAAATAGTGCTTCAAAAGCCACATGTGAAGTCTTACATACCATCTACTGCACATATATTTATGCCAAATTAGTGGCTATTGTAGGACATTAGCTAGATACAGACTAAGCTGTTGTAACAAAGATTCTCCAAATAGGATGGTTTCTTTCTTTCTTAGGTAATGATCCAGTGATGAAAAATGCAATGTGTGAAGCTACTCATGGCACCTGGCTTACAAGTTTGTTCTAATCATCACTGTTTTCCAACTAACAGGAAAGAAACAGAAAAGACATTGAAGGTGGCATCACTTCCACTCATATTTCATTGGATCAGACTTTACTACTTGGCCACAACTAGCAAGGTAGATAAGAAAACGTAATCTGTAGATGGATGACCATGTGTCCAACAGCCAAACAGAGCTTCCAAAAGGAAAAATGGGACAATGGATATTGGGGAGGAGTTAACCATCTCTGTCACATGAGGTATCTATGGCAGGTTGACTCAGCTTGAAATCTTCATTTATAAGGCCACATTCTTGGATTTGTTAGAAGTTTCAGCCAAATGTGTTAAATGTGTTAGTTCATTTTATTCTATCCTTTGCTGACACATTGCCCTATTGTCCCATGCCTATTTCTTCCATCTAAGTCAACCCCAGCTGCCACTTCTGGGTTCTCTGAAAGTTCAAAAATTAATCCACACCTCAAGCACTTGAATTTGTGTGCTGCCCGTAGACAGAGTTCTTAGGTAATGTCTTTCTGCCCAGAGTATCACCTGTTTGTAAGTCCCTGATAATCTGTATTGACTATCATTTGAACCTCTTCTGTCTTATTTGGTATCACTCAAAGATTATCCATTTGGTGAATCAGGAATAAGATGAAAATGTCCCATGGACACCATGCTTTTCTCCCGCGGCTGCACCTCTGTAATCAAGCTTTGCATTTGATTTTATTACCAGGAAATGTCTCATGCTAGGTCTTGATTTCTGCCTCTACTCTACTTGTCCCAGATTGTCTTGAATGGGCATTGTGTCATGCCCCCATGACACACGTTTTCTACCCAGCTCTCCACCCAGCTCTCCTGATGACATGTGGTAAGAGAGAGTAGATGATCCACAGGCATCTGTCACCTCTGTCAGGTTCTTTCAGGTGTACCTGCCAGAGCTCCCACCATCAGATACATAATTGAGGTGGGATTTGGAGAGACCAAAGATCTTTGGGGATATGTTTAACTGATTTGCAATTCTTTGTTGATCCTATGTATTAGGAATTTGATTTTTTAAATCTTTCATTGATAAAAGCACTGGGAAACTAAGAGGCAAACTTTTTATATGATTTTACTGTTGTGGAGCCTGAACCAGGGTTATTATTTATAAATTGACTTTTAACCTTAGAATCCTACTTCAAGGAATCCATCCTGAAAAAATAATTACACATATAAACAAAGAATTATGTACAGAGCTCTTCACCATAGTATGATATATTTAGCTAAACATTGGTAACCACTTAACTGTCCAACAAAAGGAAAATAATTAAGAACATTGCTTTCTAGACTTCAGTCATTCACAATTTTTCTCATAATCAACTTGGACTTTTACTTTTTCAACACTTTTCTTTAAGTCTACTTTAAACCAATTGCTCTTCTTTTTACTTAGCCTCATTCTAAGCAATAATATCCATGATGTAACAGGAATATAAAGTAATAAGATATTTTTCTCAAATATATATTAACATAAACTAAACACATATCTGTTAGAGTAAAAATATTCAGCTGTATGCTAGCTAAAATAGTCTTATATACCACCAGTGATGCATGTATCCTAGGTTTGATAACTTAAGGAAATCATACTGTATCCAGACAGCATTAAAATTAATTTCTTTGGTATGGGAAAATGTTTATGCTATGATATAAGGTGGGTAGAAAAATACAGCAGAAAGTTTTATAAATATATACATATATATGAAAAATTTGACTGGAAATACACAAATATAAGATTGATTATCTCTGAGAGGTGAGATTAATTACTTGCTATTTTCTTCTTCTTGCTTTCTTGGACTTAACAACAGTAAATATGCACTATTTTTAAGCCAGGGGGAGAAAAGTTTTATTTTTAAGTCTTTTATTACGTATTCATTTAATGAGTCTATGAGCTAGGTATTGCCCAAGGGCACCTGTAATATAGATGAACATAGAGAACAGTGAACATAAAGCAATTAGTGAGCATAGTGCAAAAGCTGCTAGCAAAAATGAAAGATCTTTCCCTTTGTTTAGTGCTTTTCCTGTCTCACATTAGAACCCAATACTTTCTCAGTGACTGAAGTCAGGAGAATCAGAATAAGCCCTTCTGAGGACAAACAGATGTCCATTAAGACTGGGTGATTTTGATTGGGTCGTCAATAGCTGAGACCTCCCGGAGACACCTTAAAAGTGAGCCCTTGAGGCATTTTCGCAGGAGTTTCCATTTTTACAGATGGGACCCCGCCTGGCCTTCTAAGACCCACGAGAATCAGAAACAGATGAGGAATCATGCCTTATTCTCATACATGAGAACCACTGACCCACTAAAATCTCACAATACTCTGGAAAAAAAGAAAAGTCAACCTGCTCTTACAACAAATCACCTCAATGATTATGTAAATGATGATGTATGTGATTGTTTAAGAAAATATGAATAATATTAATAAATTAATATGTCTACTACTAATAATGAGGAAAAAAAATCTACTACCCGCAAGTCTAAGTAAGGGAGGCCCAAATCTATTTTTGGATATAAACATTGACCACCAGGGATGGTGGTCCTGGGATGAGCCTTGGGAATTGAGGGATAATGATAGAGTCCCAGGCTTCAAGGAACTCAGACTAGAGCCAGGGCAACAGTCAATCATAAGGTCTCCTGGGATTCTTCATTAACACGGGTCTGAACATTTAGGCTAAAAAGAGCAATTTTTTAAAATATATAATCAAATTTTGCCATGTAACAAATGTTTCTCATTTTTCTGTGGGTTAGTTCTTCTTTGGCTCAAAGGTGATACTTATAAACTTCATATCCTAACACTAAATAGCTAGAGAGCCCAATCTGAATAAACAATCTTTATAAAGGAAAATGCAAGAAATTTAATAAAAGATATTTTGATTTAATTGTTTTAAGTAAATAACAATCACATAGTCCAATATCTTCACAGAGATTTTAATGGGAAACAATAGTATTTTAAAATTTCAATTATCATTTTAAAACAAGAATCAAGAAAGCTGGGACACCTGAGTGGCTCAGTTACGCGACTGCCTTCGGCTCAGGTCATGTCCCAGGATCCTGGGATTGAGTCCCACACTGGGCTCTCTGCTCAGCAGGGAGTCGGCTTCTCCCTCTACCTGCTGCTCCCTCTGCTTGTGTTCTGTCTCTCTCTCTCTGTCAAATAAATAAATAAAATCTTAAAAAAAAAAAAAAAGAATCAGAAAAGCCTGCTCTGGCTGCAGAAGATACAGAATCCCTAAGAAGGAATCCAAAGAAATGTTGGTACACAGAGCTCATGTAGCCACTGAACTAAGCAGGAACTACACACATCCCCAAACACAGACATATACATACTTACACACAGTGAAAAGGCAAACACACCCAGATCATCTTAAATTATCATCAATCTTGACAGCAAGTGTTCCTAGATGCCAGGAGCTCTAAGGGCCCAAGAGGATGGACCGAGACTATTCTTTTTTTTTCTCTTTAAACTTTTTTATTGTTATGTTAATCACCATACATTACATCATTAGTTTTTGATGTAGTGTTCCATAATTAAATGTTTGTGCATAACACCCGGTGCTCCATGCAGAACGTGCCCTCTTTAATACCCATCACCAGGCTAACACATCCCCCCACCCGCTCCCCTCTAGAACCCTCAGTTTGTTTTTCAGAGTCCATCGTCTCTCGTGGTTCGTCTCCCCCTCCGATTTACTCCCCTTCATTCTTCCCATCCTCCTATCTACTTCTTTTTTTTTTTTAACATATATTGCATTATTTGTTTCAGAGGTACAGATCTGTGATTCAACAGTCTTGCACAATTCACAGCGCTCACCATAGCACATACCCTACCCGTTGACTATCACCCAGCTACCCCATTTCTCCCACCCCACCCCCACTCCAGCAACTCTCAGTTTGTATCCTGAGATTAAGAATTCCTCATATCAGTGAGGTCATATGATACATGTCTTTCTCTGATTGACATATTTCATTCAGCATAACACCCTCCAGTTCCATCCACATCATTGCAAATGGCAAGATTTCATTCCTTTTGATGGTTGTATAATATTACATTGTATATATACACCACATCTTCTTTATCCATTCATCCTTTGATGGACATCTTGGCTCTTTCCACAGTTTGGCTATTGTGGACATTGCTGCTACAAACATTGGGGTGCATGTACCCCTTCAGATCCCTACATTTGTATCTTTGGGGTAAATACCCAGTAGTGCAATGGCTGGGTCATATGGTAGCTCTATTTTCAACATTTTGAGGGACCTCCATACTGTTTTCCAGAGAGGCTACACCAGCTTGCATTCCCACCAACAGTGGAGGAGGGTTCCCTTTCGCCACATCCTCGCCAACATCTGTCATTTCCTGACTTCTTAATTTTAGCCATTCTGACGGGTGTGAGGTGGTATCTCATCGAGGTTTTGATTTGGATTTCCCTGATGCCGAGCGATGTTGAGCACGTTTTCATGTGTCTGTTGGCCATTTGGATGTCTTCTTTGGAAAATGTCTGTTCATGTCTTTTGCCCATTTCTTGATTGGATTATTTGTTCTTTGGGTGTTGAGTTTGATAAGTTCTTTATAGATTTTGGATACTAGCCCTTTATCTGATATGTCATTTGCAAATATCTTCTCCCATTCTGTCGGTTGTCTTTTGGTTTTGTGGACTGTTTCTTTTGCTGTGCAAAAGCTTTTTATCCTGATGAAATCCCAATAGTTCATTTTTGCCCTTGCTTCCCTTGCCTTTGGTGATGTTTCTAGGAAGCAGTTGCTGTGGCTGAGGTCGAAGAGGTTGCTGCCTGTGTTCTCCTTTAGGATTTTGATGGACTCTTGTGTCACGTTTAGGTCTTTCAACCATTTGGAGTCTATTTTTGTGTGTGGTGTAAGGAAATGGTCCAGTTTCATTCTTCTACATGTGGCTGTCCAATTTTCCCAACACCATTTGTTGAAGAGACTGTCCTTTTTCCATTGGACATTCGTTCCTGCTTTGTCAAAGATTAGTTGACCATAGAGCTGAGGGTCCATTTCTGGGCTCTTGATTCTGTTCCATTGATCGATGTGTCTGTTTTTGTGCCAGAACCATACTGCCTTGATGATGACAGCTTTGTAATAGAGCTGGAAGTCTGGAATTGGGATGCCGCCGGCTTTGCTTTTCTTTTTCAACATTCCTCTGGCTATTCGAGGTCTTTTCTGGTTCCATGCAAATTTTAGGATTATTTGTTCCATTTCTTTGAAAAAAGTGGGTGGTATTTTGTTGGGGATTGCATTGAATGTGCAGATTGCTCTAGGTAGCATTGACATCTTCACAATATTGGTCCTTCCAATCCATGAGCATGGAACGTTTTTTCATTTCTTTGTGTCTTCCTCAATTGCTTTCATGAGTATTTTATAGTTTTCTGAGTACAGATCCTTTGCCTCTTTGGTTAGATTTATTCCTAGGTATCTTATGGTTTTGGGTGCAGTTAAGGATCGACTCCTTAATGTCTCTCTCTTCTGTCTTCTTGTTGGTGTATAGGAATGCCACTGATTTCTTTGCATTGGTTTTATATCCTGCCACTTTACTGAATTCCTGTATGAGTTCTAGCAGTTTTAGGGTGGAGTCTTTTGGGTTTTCCACATAAAGTATCATATCATCTGCAAAGAGTGAGAGTTTGACATCTTCTTTGCCGATTTGGATGCCTTTGATTTCTTTTTGTTGTCTGATTGCTGTGGCTAGGACTTCTAATACGATGTTGAATAGCAGTGGTGATAGTAGACATCCCTGCTGTGTTCCTGACCTGCTTTAGGTCAGGCTTGGCCTTAGAGCTTAGGAAAGCTCTAAGTTTTTCCGCATTGAGAATGATATTCGCTATGGGTTTTTCATAGATGGCTTTTAGGATATTGAGGTATGTACCCTCTATCCCCATTCTCTGAAGAGTTTTGATCAAGAGAGGATGCTGTACTTTGTCAAATGCTTTTTCTGCATCTATTGAGAGGATCATATGATTCTTGTTCTTTCTTTTGTTAATGTATTGTATCACGTTGATTGATTTGCGGATGTTGAGCCAACCTTGCAGCCCAGGGATAAATCCCACTTGGTCTTGGTGAATAATCCTTTTAAAGTACTGTTGGATCCTATTGGCTAGTATTTTGGTGAGAATTTTTGCATCCATGTTCATCAAGGATATTGGTCTGTAATTCTCCTTTTTGATGGGGTCTTTGTCTGGTTTTGGGATCAAGGGAATGTTGGCCTCAGAAAATAAGGTTGGAAGTTTTCCTTCCATTTCGATTTTTTGGAACAGTTTCAGAAGAATGGGTATTAATTCTTCTTTAAATGTTTGGTAGAATTCCCCTGGGAAGCCATATGGCCCTGGGCTTTTGTTTGTTGGGAGATTTTTGATGACTACTTCAATTTCCTTAGTGGTTATAGGTCTGTTTAGGTTTTCTTTTTCTTCCTGGTGCAGTTTTGGTACTAGATACATCTCTAGGAACGCATCCATTTCTTTCAGGTTATCTAATTTGCTGGCATAGAGTTGCTCATAATATGTTCTTACAATTGTTTGTATTTCTTTGGTGTTGGTTATGATCGCTCCTCTTTCATTCATGATTTTGTTGATTTGGGTCATTTTTCTTTTTGATAAGTCTGGCCAGGGGTTTCTCAATCTTGTTAATTCTTTCAAAGAACCAGTTCCTAGTTTCGTTGATCTGTTCTACTGTTCTTTGGTTTCTATTTCATTGATTTCTGCTCTGATCTCTACTATTTCTCTTCTCCTGCTGGGTTTAGGTTTTTTTGCTGTTTTTTCTCTAGCTCCTTTAGGTGTAGGGTTAGGTTGTGTATTTGAGACCTTTCTTGTTTCTTGAGAAAGGCTTGTATTGCTATATACTTTCCTCTTAGGACTGCCTTTGCTGCATCACAAAGATTTTGAACAGTTGTGTTTTCATTTTCATTGGTTTCCATGAATTTTTTAAATTCTTCTTTAATTTCCTGGTTGACCCATTCATTCTTTAGTAGGATGCTCTTTAGCCTCCATGTATTTGAGTTCTTTCCAACTTTCTTCTTGTGATTGAATTCTAGTTTCAAAGCATTGTGGTCTGAAACTATGCAGGGAATGATCCCAATCTTTTGGTACCGGTTGAGACCTGATTTGTGACCTAGGATGTGATCTATTCTGGAGAATGTTCCATGGGCACTAGAGAAAAATGTGTATTCTGTTGCTTTGGGATGGAATGTTCTGAATATGTTTGTGAAGTCCATTTGGTCCAGGGCGTCCTTTAAAGTCTTTATTTCCTTGTTGATCTTTTGCTTAGATGATCTGTGCATTTCAGTGAGGGGGATGTTAAAGTCCGCCACTATTATTGTATTATTGTCAGTGTGTTTCTTTCCTTTTGTTATTAATTGCCTTATATAATTGGTTGCTCCCATGTTAGGGGCATAGATATTTACAATTGTTAGGTCTTCTTGTTGGATAAACCCTTTAAGTAGGATATAGTGTCCTTCTTCATCTCTTATTACAGTCTTTGGTTTAAAATCTAATTTGTCTGATATAAGGATTGCCACCCCAGCTTTCTTTTGGTGTCCATTAGTATGGTAAATCGTTTTCCACCCCCTCACTTTCAATGTGGGGGTGTCTTTGGGTCTAAAATGAGTCTCTTGTAGACAGTATATCGATGGGTCTTGTTTATCCAATCTGATACCTTGTGTCTTTTGATTGGGGTATTCAGCCCATTTACATTCAAGGTAACAATTGAAAGATTGGAATTTAGTGCCATTGTATTGCCTGTAAGGTGACTGTTACTGTATATTGTCTGTGTTCCTTTCTCGTCTATGTTGCTTTTAGACTCTTTCTTTGCTTAAAGGACCCTTTTCAATATTTCTTGTAGGGCCGGTTTTGTGTTTGCAAATTCCTTTAGTTTTTGTTTGTTCTGGAAGATTTTTATCTCTCCTTCTATTTTCAATGACAGCCTAGCTGGATATAGTATTCTTGGCTGCATATTTTTCTCGTTTAGTGCTCTGAATATGTCACGCCAGTCCTTTCTGGCCTGCCAGGTCTCTGTGGATAAGTCTGTTGGCAATCTGATGTTTCTACCATTGTAGGTTACATATCTCTTCTCCTGAGCTAATTTCAGGATTTTCTCTTTGTTTCTGAGACTCATAAGTTTTACTATTAGATGTCGGGGTGTTGACCTGTTTTTATTGATTTTGAGAGGGGTTCTCTGTGCCTCCTGGATTTTGATGCCTGTTTCCTTCTCCAAATTTAGGAAGTTCTCTGTTATAATTTGCTCCAATATACCTTCTGCCCCCTCTCTCTTTCTTCTTCTTCTGGGATCCCAGTTATTCTAATGTTGTTTTGTTTATGGTATCGCTTATCTCTTGAATTCTGCCCTCATGATCCAGTAGTTGTTTATCTCTCCTTTTCTCAGCTTCTTTATTTTCCATCATTTGGTCTTCTATGTCACTGATTCTCTCTTCTGCCTCATTTATCCTAGCAGTTAGTGCCCCCATTTTTTATTGCACCTCATTAATAGCCTTTTTGATTTTGACGTGGTTAGGATTTAGTTCTTTTATTTCTCCAGAAAGGGTTTCTCTAATATCTTCCATGCTTTTTTCAAGCCCAGCTAGTATCTTTAAAATCATGATTCTGAACTCTAGGTCCGACATTGTACTAATGTCTGTATTGAGTAGGTCCCTGGGAGTCGGTACTACCTCTTGTTCTTTTTGTTGAGGTGATTTTTTCCGTCTTGTCATTTTGTCCGGAGAAGAATGGATGAATGAGAGAACAAAATGCTAACAGGGTAACAACGTCCCAGGAAAATATACTCTAAACAAATCAGAAAAGACCTGAAACCAGGGGAAATGAAAGGGAAAGAAAGAAAAAAGAAAAAGAGAAAAAAAAAGAGAAACAAAAACAGAATAAAACAAAAAAACCCGAATATGATCAAATATGATCAGGCTGGTGCATAGATCAGTGCCACACACTAGATTTTGGGTGTATTTTGGTCTGTTAGAAGAAAGTGCCTCCCAAAATTTTAAAGAAAGAAAAACTTATATATGTACAAAAATAAGGGTTGATATGATGAAGGGATGGAATATGACTGTAAAGATGAAAATTATAATAAATTTTATAAAAGGAATTGATAAGATAAGAAGTTTTTTGAATAAAGAAATAAGAGGATTTTAAAAAAGAACAGAAAAAAAAGGGGGGGAGAGAATGTGTTCAGGCTGGAGACTAGAACAAAGCCATACACTAGAGTTTTAGGGTATATTTTGATCAGAAGAAACTGTATCTCAAAATTTTAAAGAGAGAACAACTTATATATATATGCCAAAAATAAGGGTAACTACTATGAAGGGGTAGAATATGACTCTAAAAATGTAAAAGAAAAATGTTTTTTACAAAAGGGATTGATAAGATGTTGGATTAAAAAGGGAAAAAGAAAAATTAAAAAATGACAGTTAAAAAAATTAACTTTGAAAGACTGAAGAATCATGGTAAAAAAGCCATGAATTCTATGTGCAGTATTCCCCTAGTGCTGGAGTTCTGCCTTTCTCATTGATTGATAAACTTGGTCTTGGTTGGCTGTTCTTGCTGATCTTCTGGGGGAGGGGCCTGTTGTTGTGGTTCCCAAATGTCTTTACCAGAGGTGGAATTGCCCTGCCCTTATCTGGTCTGGGCTAAGTAATCTGCCCTGGTTTGCTCTTGGGAGCCTTTGTTCCCTGCAAGCTTTGGGTACAGCTTTGGAGGACGAGAGTGAAAATGGCGTCCTCCCAATCAACGCCCCAGAGGAGCCAAGAACTTGGGGCCCCATTCCTCGGTGTGCCCCCAGAGAAAAGCAGTCAATCAGTACCATCTCCCCGGTCTCTGGCTGCATCTGTGCTCACCTGGCCTGTGACCAAGCATTTCTATCTCTGGCACCCGACTTGGTGTGGAGTCTCCAAACCCAGCAGATCCCTGTGGTGCACTCCCATGCTGCTCCTCCCAAGGGAGGAAAGGGAGTCTCCCCGGATCTGCCGCTTGTTGGGTCCCTTCCAGAAAGTGGTCGCTTTTCTGTTCAGAGAGTTGTTGCTATTCTTTTCTTCGATCTCCTGTTGAGTTCGTAGGTGTTCAGAATGGTTTGATCCCTATCCAGCTGAATTCCCAAGACCAGATGAAATCCAGGTCTCCTACTCCTCCACCATCTTGCTCCGCCCTCCCAAGACTGTTCTTGTAGGTCAACATGGATTAACTCTTAGAAGGTAAAAATCCCAGTATCTTCTAGGTGCAAAGGATATCTGGGAAGAGGTGTAGATACTGTCTTTTCCTTGGATTTTGCCCTCATGCTAATCTCTAACTCAACTAGCCTCAAAGGCTAAAATTGGACTTAACGGCTGAAACTGCCCACAAGTACCTCCCGCTGGGGTCAAGAAAATATCTAGTACTAATCCTCTACTTTTGAGTACAGTGAATGGCCCAGCCCGATCTTAACCTCAATTCTTTGATTTAGATCCAAGCACACAGCACAAGGCAAAGTATGAAAGGGAGACTCTTATATCAGTCTCCAAGAGTGCTCTAGTATCAGCATTTTTCCAAGGTTAGCTTAGAATGTCCCATAGAAGTAAGGTTTGCATGTGGCCTAGAAACATCAGATTCCTTGTGTGCCAAAGATTGATGCTCCCATGTTTTACTGTATCACACATATATAATGCCCATAATTAAAACCTGATATTGTTGCCCATCTCATTCCAGACCTTTTAGGTATTTTTTTAAATTTTTTAAATTTAAAATCAATTAGCCAATATATATTACATCATCAGTTTTAGATATAGTGTTTTTTTTTTAAGAATATAATAAGCATCTCGATTCCTTTCACAGTCCTCTTTTCTGTACAGAGTATTTAAAGACTGTATCCTGAAGCTGGAAAATAGTGGCCAGACTAGATAAAAAAGATGGTGAGGTCAGGAGAAGTGTTGAAGAAAGATCCATATGCCACTTTCACTCTCAGAGCAGGGATTCAGCCCACCACCTCTAAGCAGGAAGAAAACCAAAACTGATTCAATGCCCACACTAATATTTAAACACATTGTGCCACAGCAGATCCAGTGACTGCCCTAAATAAGTATAAGCATTAAGACAATGCAATCTCTAGTTAAATTTAAATAAGAATCAAATGTCTACTTTTTCACAAATATGAAAATGAATGGATAGCAGTACTGATCAATAGAACATTGTTTTAGCACAAACTGTGTGATACTTTGTACAAGCTTTTTGAAAAGAAGAAAATTTTCTGTGGTTGAGAATCTTAGACTCTAGCCAGAGAGAGAAATTTTATTTTATTTTTTTCTCTTTTCCTAAGAAGGTATAATTGACATATAACATTATGTTAATTTCAGTTGTGCAATGAAGAGACAAATTTAAATGAATACTATACAAGAAACTGGTTATTGCCCCCCAGCACTCCCTTCTTCTTCTCAGTAATAGAACCCCAGAGTTTTAGCTAGGCAAATGTCACCCGCATAAGAAATATACATCAGCCTCCTTTGTAGCTAGGTATGCATGTGTGACTAAGTTAAGGACAATAGGTCATGAGCAGAAATAAAGTGTAAAACTGTGACCAATCTTGATAAAGATGAAGCCTTGGTTCTCTCCTATCCTCTTCTTATGGGTTAGGAATGGCAAAGAGTGCAGCTATCTCAAAAGTCACATGCTGAGAATGGCAAAGCCACCCCATCAACCCCACCAACCCTACAGACCTCACCTCTGGAAAATGACTGTCAGAAAGAAAAAAACATCATTACACTTAATCCACTATATTGGGGGTATTTCTTTGACAGCAGCTTAAGTTAAAAGACACAATTTCATAATAGCAAATCTGTGTGTGGGAGTTGGAGGGATGGCAATGACAGGACAGATAGAGGGAACAAGCGCAGCACAGGACTGGAAAAAGCAGGAAAAGTGGAAGGAGCCATGGACTTTTCTAAGGGTGGTTGGCAAGATGGGAGAAGGATACACAGACCTGTAGCAAGCACAGCATTGCTCAAACAGTAGGCACTCAGTAAATTTTGAGTAATGGCTAAGTAGGGCTTGAAAGCCCACTTAGGCATTGGGACCTTATCCTGGAGGCAACAGTAAAGCAGCTGAGTAATGTGGTAAAAAGGTTGCTTGAGGAAAATCAACTTGGCAGAAGCATGCAAAATTGGATGGGAGTATTGAAAAAATTAAAAAAAAAAAACAAGCAAAATAAATTTTGTAGGTTAGGGTAATAGAGAAGACAACCACAGAGTTTCATTCAAACTGGCATACTCCTAAGAATGAATGGGGTGCTGTTAATAAGTACACTGGGACATTGGGCATAAACTGGGATTTTCCCAGGCAAACCACCATGCAACATCAACATGGAAACAGATAACTTAAACAGACTTCTCAGGGTGTGCTCCTTCATTTTTAATACTTGTTTTGACCACCTCCCTCCCTGCCACCCCTGCCATAGACTTTCTATATTGTTTGTCTATAGGGTCAATTTTCAGACTGGCCCCAAAGATTAGGCTGATTTTATGTTCTATGCTCCATTATGTTGAGTGAGAAAGGGCCATATTTTTCAAGGGTTTTTTTTTTTTCTCATCACTTGCTCCTTTTTTATCTTCACAGGAAATAAACATTGATTATTTTTTAATCACCTCCTTTTTTGCATCCTCTCTGGAGCAGTGTGTTTATTACTTTTAAAACCCAGGAAATAAAATTCCTGTGTTTGCTTTTGTTCCTCTACACTCTATTCATGGAAATAGACTGAGGTTCTCCCACCTGGTGTAGAGAGACAAGGACAGCAGCATGGGGTTCCTCTGTGTGGAAATCCACAAGTCCGGCCAGGTTGGGAAGTGTGGATGACACTCAGAAAAGAGTTAGCCATAGAAAGAATGGTGGCTGTGAGAATTTCCCTTAAGAATTTGGGATTTGGGATTAATACCATGGGAACTGTTCACATTTCTCTTTTAAAATATTCCATTTAAACAAGTTTTCAGCTCTAAATCCTTGGGAAATGTCTTGAAAGGAATTTACCTGGGTTCGCTGTTTATGCATTATACAGGTATTTGTAGATTTACCATTTTAGCAAACAAACCCAAACATTCCTGCCCTCAGATCTCTCACAGAGGCAAATTCCAAGACAGAGAGGTAAGCAAACCTCTCTGCACTGGGGCTCCCATGAATCAGATTCAGGCAAGGCAAGCACTATCTCTGGTGGGTGTGAAGTACTTGGGGAGTTTTCAGGCTATAAGACAAGTGAAAACACGCTTGAGCTGCCGCCCAAGAGTCAAGTATTTTCCTGTTGAAGCCCAACAGCTTCAGGCCCAAGCAGATACCCTGTGCCACCTAATGGAATTATAATGGATTCCAAGGCTTCACAGCCCCCACCCAAGGTCAGTCTAAAATGGAAATCTCTGTCATATCGAATGTAAGGGACCTTAGAAATCAGAGACCTTGCTCAGATCATCCCCTGACATTAAAAATGTGGAAGTGGAGCTTGGAAAACCAAGGGGTTCATCTAAGGTCACCAAGTAGTGGCTGTGTTATGCTGTTGGCTTTATCAAAGCTCAAGGTACTGGGCATCTCAGAAGAACTGGCTGAGCTTGGGTAGGGGGAGAAGCCAGCAGGAATGGGGGAGATGGGAAGGTAAGAGGAGTACCTCCCAGGCTACTGACCTCTCCAAAGAAGCCAGGGAACATGACCACAATCCTGGGCAGGCACATGGTGTCTTTGGTTGGTCCAACAGCTTGCCAGGAAGTCAGGAATGCACAAAGATGTCTATTACCCTTTGATTCAGTCCAATTAAAAAACCTAAAGGAGTAGAATCTTCACAGATTTTGGATTCTCACAACTTGTCTATGAAGGGAAAAGACCCACAGAAGCTGTTGTATAATTGGGTGACTTTAAATGGTCAAACCAGTCATTTAAATTTGAAATCCACTGACTTTCCCTTCCTGTGCCTGTCTCCAGTATTAGCTAACCTTTTCTTTTATCCAAATATGTAAAAACCGAAGGCTCTTTTTTTCAGTGTCTGGTACATGGTATGCATTTAATACAAAAGTGTTAACTTGAATCAAAACTTCAGAATGAATTATCACACAGATTCATACTCAGTTCAAGAACTTATCTTTTCAGACCACCTCAGCACTAGAAACCACGTAAATAGAGAAGTGGAGTCAGAAGGTGAGAGGCATCCCTTGGCACTTATTTAAGAAGGATGTTTCTGGGGCACCTGGGTGGTTCAGTCAGGTAAGCTGCTGACTCTGGATTTCAGCTCAGGTTGTGACCTCGGGGTCGTGAGATCAAACCCGGTGTCAGGCTCAGTGCTCAGCGAGGAGTCTGCTTGCTCCTCTCCCTCTGCTCCTCCCCCTGCTTGCTCTCTCTCACTCTATCTCTAAAATAAATAAATAAATAAATAAATAAATAAATAAATAAATAAATAAATCTTTAAAAAAGAAAAAGAAAGATGCTTCTGCTTTAAGCCCCAAATAGGGATACTGTAGGAGACCCCATTTCTACTCTGAGGCTTGAAGGCAGCAGTGGGAGCCATGGCAGAGCCTAGCAGAGCTCAAGTAGTGTCATGAACTGATGACATCTGTATACATGGGCATTGACATTGCCGCGTGCACATGCCTACCCATGCACAGACACACGCTATTATGCTTTATGCTGCAACTCATATAGGCTTAGGAATTACACAAAAACAAAAGAAAAACAAATCATATAGAAAGACAGAAGAATCAAAGCTTACAAGATACACCACAGAAAGATGACCACAGTCGAGGGACAAATGTGACTGTTAGACTTTTAGCAACTAGGCTTGAAAGGAAAAATGAGTTTAGCTATGACATTTTCATCATCTGATAATAGAATATGCAAATTACAGGGGACACTCTTTTTTTTTTTTAATAGAACTGAATGCAGATAGGAAAGAGCTATGTGACTGAGGTGGAAGACAGTCCCATCTGTGGGATCAGAGCAGAGATCCTTGCTCACTTGGCTCATGCAGACCTATGCATGCAGCAAAGGGTACTCAGCAAAAAGATCTGGGTACTTTAGACAGAGAATGGCCCAACAACAAGCACCTAATAACACATGTTAACAAGAAGCCACCTCTGGCTTCTGTGGCTTTAGCACTACCACAGGCATACCAAGCTAGAGCTGACCAGGTCTGCCTTTCCACACTTAGAAGTATGGTTCCTATGCATATTGAATATGAATTTTCTGGATCTTTACAACAAACAATAAACAACTCTTTACCAAATTATTTTTATGGAAAAGTGAGAAATGGAGAAAAATGGAGATGGCTAGATCCCTGTGTACTCATTGAGAGTTATTGATAGCTACTAATGAAATGGACTCTGGTTCATGTAGTTAAAAAAAAAATTACTGGAAGCTAGCTGTCAAATCATCAGGAAGGCCAAGAACCAGACTTATAAAATAGGCAGGAAGCAGTATCATCTGGTGGCTGCAGACACAGCCAAGTCCCTTCCACAGAACCAGCCCCATCATGACCCTGTCTCGTGGGTAGTCTCCAACTGGCTCTGTATCTTTCAACCTCTCATTCCATGTTCAGAGTCCCACATGAGCCATCTAGGTGACCATGTCTGGCACACATCTGACACACTAGGGATACAAAGAGGTCATGACTGGCCCCTTTGGGGTTTTATATAGAGATGGAAGCAGCACCCTGCCTCCCACTAAGAGGCATGCATTGGGGGATCCCCCACTCCGACAGAGATGCTGGCCAGCAGTGTGAAGCAATAACCCCAGCAGCAACTACCACAAAACCTAGCAGTTGTCTACTATAGGGAGAACTGGTCCAGCGCATGTGTGTGTGACTTGGGGAAAAGGGTGGGGTTCTAAAGGGGCATAGTGAAGAGAAAGTGGTTACAGAGAGAAGGCAGAGCCAGAGAAAAGGGAAAGGAAAGGAAGAAACCAAAACTATGAGAAAGACTGAATTTCATCATCATTCCACAATTTCCATGTATCATTTCTTTTCATATCAAATATTTGAGAACTTCCAATGAATGTCCTTAGAACTATAAAGGTACAGGGCACCTGAGAATAAAGAATGGAAACAATCTTATTAAATCACTCTCATTGCTTTATAGTCATAGCGTGTGTAAAATAAGTTTTCAAAGGGTGATGTGGCCATAAACTGTGCATCTGCTATAAGGCACATACATAGGTTTCAGGACATGACTGAAAATGGAATTAAAACCAAAGCAGACACATTTCAATTAATTTTCCTAATTTTACCACTTCTAGATATTTCACAATTGTCAAATCTTTTCTAATTTTGAAGACTACTGTAGTTGAATATCTTATAAATTGAATTAGGGGTCATCCCTGGTACGTCCACACATGAAAGGAGGATTAAGTAACTATATTTTGTTCATTCCAATGTCTTTTTTTTAAGATTTATTTATTTATTTAGAGGGAGAGCATGTGTGCATGAGAGTTGGGTGAGGCGCAGAGGGCAAAGGGAAGAGAGAATCTCAAGCAGGCTCCACATTGAGCACAGAGCCTGACTCAGGGCTCAATCCAGGACCCTGAAATCCTGACCTGAGCCAAAACCAAAACCAACTTAACCAACTGTGCCAGCCAGGCAACCCATCCATTCCAATTTCAAAGCTGTTTTATCTTATTTTATTGCTATGCATCCTTTTATAATATATATTTTTGAAAGTTATTCAATGATAACTCACTTAAAACAATTTTTCCCAGGTTGTGTCAAATAGAAGTTGAACAATAATGAAAATGCACAATAAATCACAAATTCTCCTCCAAATATGTGATTCAGAAATTAAGCACCATAATCCTTGATCACCAGTAGGTATTAAAGGAAATGTAGCCCTTGAGAAGCCACATGGTTTATGCAGCATAACAAAACAGAGGCAAGAATTTGAAACCACAATCTAATGTCTTGATGTTACCCTTGTGGCAGCCAAATTGTTATCATTATTGCTTTCTCCCCTGTACTCTATTCCCCTTTATAAGAAATAAATGTAATTTTATAGAAATTCTTCTGTGACCTTCCAAATGCAGCCCAACAATTTGGAGAGAGGGTGATTTAAAGTCAGAAGAAAAGCCACTAACACCTTTTGCATGACCTTGCTTCCCAGAGGTCTGGGCCATGGTGATCCAAGTACTCCCACCCTGTACACCTCATCTTCCTTCTTAATGATCTGATCTGCCTTCTTCTTGTCAATATGTTTGGAGAGCATGTTTTCCCAAGTAAACCTGGTCTGGCTCAGGAATCTTGACATTCCATTCAAATGAAATAGCATATTGTTGAAAACTAGCTGCAGAGAGACAGACAGGGATACACATAGTGTCTTCACTTGACATTTTCACATCTAAGAATGTAGCTCAGCAGCAACAGACCATCCGGGGGTGGGGGAATGTTGTGAGAAACCTGATCCTATGAAATTACATCTTGACATTCTAGAAGATACATAACTGATACCTTGACTTCTGAACACCTATGCCCCTTTTATTTTGGAGTATGGTGAGAATACAAAGCCCAGCTTCATACAGTTAGGTCTGTGGTTGATTGAAGACCTGGAGAAGAGGACACACTTTAGGCTTCCTCAGCTTGAACCTATCATGAATGTCTACAGAAAACTAGCACAGCACTCGGGCATTGCTCATCAGAACCACAAAGTGGGCACATGTGAGGGCAGACTGAAGGCTCAGAGATAAGATTCCAGAGAAAAAGAAGGTTCCTCCAGATTGGGGGCAGATCACTTCGGTGTTGTTTAGCACTCTAGCAAAGAGCCACTTTTGGAGTCCTGGAGCTCAGGCCTTGGGGGATGGACATGAAGGTGCTGCTTTGCCCCCAGATTCTGAAGCTTACAGACAGCTCAGACAATGGCTGAGATGCTGAGGTTCTTTTTTTCTTGTTTTCTCATGTTTTTCTTTTAATTCCAGAATATCATTCCTTGCTAAAATTCCTGACCCAAAAAGGCCAGAGATTATGATTACTATTCCTCCCCAGCTTCAAATATGCTATAGTTCCTTTATTTCTTAGGCTCTTTAAAATCACCAGAGAATGGCAGAGACAGATTGCCTTCAGTGTTGGGTGTTCACTGCCAGGAATACCCTGAAGTATCAGGGCCATGGAGTGACTGTGGCCACAGTCTTTCCAAAACTGGAATGCAGCTGCCACCTCATATGAAGAACAGAAACATCAACTTCATGGAATTTGGGGTACAGCTTGCATTTGAGAGAATCACATCCTCTTTGTTCCACTGTCATTTACTCTTCTTGGAAAGGACATACACAAACAATGAATCATGGAACACTACATCAAAAACTAATGATGTAATGTATGGTGATTAACATAACATAATAATAATAATAATAATAATAATAATAATAATAAAAGGAGATATGATTTTGAGGGCATTTTGTCCATTGGGCTGGTTTTCATAGTGAACTTCCGTAGAGGCCACTTACCTGGCTTGTCCAAATAATGAATGATTTCCTTTGACTCACGTGCCAAGTGTCTAGTTAGTTGTGGCAGATGGAAGTAGGGGTTTCTTCTAAGACATGCCCATGGTAACCTTCACAGAAACAAAACACATGGTGCTGCCTTCTCAGGAGGCCCAGGGAAACACTTCAAAGCTTCTTGTCTTCTTCTGTCTGAGACCAGGATACAGGATAGGCTTTTCTACATGTTTCAGTGACTACATCCAGACTCACACTGAAATCCATTCTCCAAGGGTTCTCCATCTATCAAGATATTTGAAACAAGGTTCTAAACTGGCTCTTCTAAAATCTAACTGGCCTAATTGTTTAATCAAACCTGAGAGTACCCATGTTTCTGGAAGGACCTCTTGGTTATTGAAGTTATGCTGGAAACTGAAGAGAATGGAACTTACACCTCACCAGCAATGGATTTTGAATCCCACTAGACAAAGAAGAATGTGCTATAATCACTTTAAGCATCCTTTTCTGCTAACTCAGTGAACCTCAGTGTGAGCTCCCAGCAGAGACAAACCCAGGATAGGAATCTCTTTAGCAGGAGGTGAAGCCCATCAGAACTGAAAAGATTGACTTTTAGTTTAGTCTGAGGTATTCACATTTAGCCATTTAAATAAAGAAAAGCCTGATAACTTGTCAGTAAAATAGCAAATCAAAGGATAATTTTTTGTAGAAACCTAGTGTCAAAAAGTTTCTAAAAAACATATCAGATACTCTGGCAGGTAAAGAAATAAGGCACACAGCTACTGCCCCCAGGAAGCATGCTGTCTTACACCCGTGAAGCACTCAAGAAACCTTCTAAGGTGGGGTTCGCCAAGGACCAGATAAAATATTCCACCTGACCTAGGAATTGCAGCTGCTCCTTGAAGTAGGCTTGACCTGACTATTGTCATTGAAGTAGACTTTGTGGAATAACAGAGTAGAATCAAAAGGGGACTTGGATTTGGATATTTGGGGACAAATAAGTGCATCTCAGATCTAGACATGAACACTCTCTGATAGGTCTGTTTCCTAGAAGGAGGATTAGAGTTCTGGGTGAAGCTCATCCCATGACATCTCTAAGTAGTCCCATGGACTGACTCAGCTAGACCCCTATGGCCACCGCCTGTCTCCAACAGTTCTTTCCTCTGCTCCAGAAGCCAGTCTCTGTCTCCTTCCCTCTCTCATCCTATTTTCTCCTTGTTAATGTTCCCAGTCAATTGGTATGTTGGTCTCTTAGATTGGTGTGATTCAATTAATTTTTTCTCTGGCCCACATGACAGATCCTGTGTATTAGTCACAGAGTACCAGGAATGCCCTAAAGGAGTAGAGACCACAGACAGGATTATTCCCAACTCTGACATGCAAGGCACAGTGCTCAGAACTAAATAAACTTGGGAAAATGTTCACAGAGCTGCCATATGTGTGATATTACAGCCTTCAGGCCAGAGTAATTACACACTGAATTTTTACTTTAGTTTAAATTTAGAATTTAGAGAGGACTTAATTCACTATTTAAGAATGTCTATTTTCAGCGTTGACCTTAGTCTTAGATTTGAGTGTGTGTGTGTGTGTGCTCATGCATCTGTGTATACTTGATTTTTTAGGGACCTAGGAGATCTGCCCGGTTACTTTGCAATTAGAAATTCATCACCTGGGCTTAAGCATTAAAGGTGGGAGTGTAGGGTGGGGAGAAAGGAGGAGTTCTCTCTTATGAAAGTGTAAATATCCCTGTCTGTTTAGTCAGACGTTTCTTTCTTTCTCAGAATAAATGCACCCCATTGATGTTTAATTGAGATTTTATTTCAACTGTATTATCAATTGTCCAGCCTGCACATTTCATAGGTAAAGAAATCAGTTCCATAAAAGGGCAGTGACCAGTCTGTGTTCAGTAAGTTCAAGAGAGAAATCAGATTTCCTGACAGCCCAAGAAGGCATTTTCCATCACAGCACCCATTACATCTTGACCCTCTCACTCCACTTTCCTCCCAAAATACAGTTTCAAATTAAGTCAGTTCTACTACCTTAATTTCCAAATCCTTGGAAATGTCTTCCTTAAACTCAGAGTCAGGGTAAATGATGGTGGCCCTGGAATTCTCACTTAGGTTTAAGGGGCTGGTATGTTGAGCGTGTCCCTGAGTGGAAACATCCTATATAAGGTGAAGTACGGGAGCATGAGACACAAACTTCACAAAGCCAAAACTTTATAACTTCAAGAAGAATACGTTAAGTCCTTACTAAATAAAATTACAGTATTGCGGGGACAGAGAGCTCAGGATCTCCACCAACCTGGTTCCCAAATAAGATTCATCCACACTTCTATTTCTGGTATTTTCCAGGACTATAAGAAGACCATTATTTTGAGGTCATTTTGCTTTATTTTATTCCATTAGAATTTGTATGGATAAGATTTGCCCTCACTATTTTCCTCTTCTCTTAGAAAAGTGAGAAGTTAGTAAAACATAAGCTCTATAAGGAAGAGAGTATAGCTGCCTCATTCTCTATTTTATCCCCATCATATAACACAGTGCCTGGCACATACTAAGCCTTCAGTAAATACTTATTATTAAATAAATAAATGAATGGAAAACATGGTTAAATAAAATATATTATATTGACAGGGTTCTACTTTGTATCAAAGATACTATTATGAGATTTGGATATGTTATGGAGTTTGATATCTCAATGAAAATATATAATAGAAAAGATAGGACTTATGAATAATTAATCCTACAAATAGATTCCTCAGGTAGAAATGTGTCCAAAATCTGATAGTTCAAGAATACAAACACCTCAAGGTTTGAGTAGTGAAGCACTAGCTCCTATTGTCCTATCCCTCTCATGGATAACAACTATAAATATTGATCAAGAAAAGAAATTGAAGACATAAATAAATGGAAAGATATTCCATGCTCATGGATTGGAAAAATTAATGTTACTAAAATGCCCATACTATCCCCCAAAATCTATAAATTCAATACAAATGCACATCAGAAAAACATACATTTATTAAGAATCAAATGAAAAGGGGCACCTGGGTGGCTCAGTCCGTTAAGCAGCTGCCTTTGGCTCAGGTCATGATCCTGGGGTCTTGGGATCGAGCCCCACATCCGGCTCCCTGCTCAAGAGAGAGCCTCCTTCTCCCTCTCCATCTGTCTGTCACTCTGCCTACTTGTGCTCGCTCTCTCTCTCTGTCAAATAAATAAATAAAATCTTTTAAAAAAAAGAATCAAATGAAAATTCTAGATTTGAAAAGTAGAATATCAAAAATCCAATGATATTTTTCACAGAAATAGAAAAAACAATGCTGAAGTTCGTACAGAACCACAAAAGACCCTGAATAGCCAAAGCAATCTTAAATAGGAAGAACAAAGCTGAAGGCACCACACTTCTGATTTCAAACTATATAATAAAGCAATAGTAATCAAAACAATATGGTATTGGCATAAAAATAGAAACATAGAAATATGGAACAGAATAGATATCCCAGAAATAAACGTATGCATATATAGTGCATTAATTTATGTGAAAATAACCACGAATATACAATGAGAAAAAAATAGTGTCTTCAATAAGTGGCAAAGAGAAAACTGAATGGCCACATGCAAAAAAATGAAACTGGACCATTATCTGACACCATACACCAATCAATTTGAAATGGATTAAAGACTTGAACATAAAACCTAAAACCACAAAACTCCTAGGACAAAAAACACAGGGGGAAGTTCCTAGACATGAGTCTTGGCAAACATTTTTTTGGATTTGACCAAAACAAGGCAAAGACAACAAAGACAACAAAAAACAAAAATAAACAAGTGGGACTACATCAAACTAAAAAGCTTGTGTATAGCAAGGAAACCACCAAAAAAATGAAAAAGCAATCCTTCCAAAACTGAATCAGAAAGGAATAGAAAATCTGAACAGATCTATTACTAACAATGAAATCGAATCAGTAATTAAAAAAAAAAAAAAACTAACAACAAACAAAAGTCCAAGACCAAATGGCTTCACAGGTGAATTCTACCAAACATTTAAAGAGTTAATATCTATTCTTCTCAAACTATCCCAAAAAATAGAAGAGAAAGGAAAGCTTCCAAATTCATTCTATGAGGCCAACATTACCCTGATACCAAAACCCTGACACCGAAGCTGCCACAAAAAACAAACAAAAACAGCAACAACAACAACAAACAGGACTATAAACCCATATCTCTGATGAACTTAGTTGCAAAAATTCTCAACAAAACATTAGCAAACCAAACCCAACGACACATTAAAAAAATTATTCACCATAATCAAGTGAGAGTTATTCTAGGGATGCATCAATCTACATGATATATCACATTAACAAGAGAAAGGATATGATCATCTCAATAGATGCAGAAAAAGCATTTGACAAAATACAACATCCATTCATTATAAAAACTCTCAACAAAGTAAGTTTAGAGGGAACATACCTTAGTATAATAAAGGCCATATATAAAAACCTCAGAGCTAACATCATATTCAATGGTGAAAACCTGAGAGGTTTTGCTCTAAGATCAGGAACAAGACAAGGATATCTACTCTCACCACTTTTAATCAACATAGTACTGGAAGTCCTAGCCACAGTAATCAGAAAATAAAAATGAATAATAGTCATTCAAATTGGGAAGGAATAAGTAAAACTTTCACTATTTGCAGATGACACGATACTATATATAGGAAATCCTAAGGACTCCACCAAAAAACTACTAGAACTGATAAATGCACTCAGCAAAGTTGCAGGACACAAAATTAATATATAGATATCTATTGCATTTCTATATACTAACAATGAAATAGCAGAAAGGGAAATTATAAAAACAATCTCATTTATAATTTCATCAAAAAGAATACAGTATCTAGTAATAAATTTAACCAAGGAAGTGGAAGACTTATACTCTAAAAACTATAAAGCATTGATGAAAGAAATTGAGGATGACACAAATAGAAGGAAATTCGATGCTCATTGATCGCCAAAACAATAGTGTAAAAATGTCCATACTACCCAATCTACAGATTTAATGCAATCCTTATCAAAATACCAACAATGTTTTTCACAAACTAGAACAAATAATACTAAAATTTCTATAAAACCACAAAAGGTCCCGAATAGCCAAAGCAATCTTGAAAAAGAAGAACAAAGATGGAAGTGTCACAATCCCAGATTTCAAGATATACTTACAAAGCTGTAATCATGAAAACAATAGGATACTGGAACAAAAACAAACACACAGATCAATGTAACAGAATAGAGATTCCAGAAATAAACCCACTCTTTTATGGTTAGTTAATCTATGACAAAAGAGGCAAGAATATATAATGGGGAAAAGACTGTCTCTTTAACAAATGGTGTTGGGAAAACCAAACAGCTACATGCAAAAAGTATGAAACTGGGCCACTTTCTTATGCCATACACAAAAATAAATTCAAAATGGACTAAGGAGCTAAATGTGAGACCTAAAACCATAAAATTCCTAAAAGAAAACATAGGCAGTAATTGGTTGCAGAAACATTTTTCTAGATATGTCTCCTCAGGCAAGAGAAACAAAAACAAATTAAACTATTGGGACTACACAAAAGTAAAAGGCTTTTGCACAACAAAGAAAACCATAAACAAAACAAAAAGAAAACCTACTGAATGGGAGAAGGTATTTGAAAATGATATATTTGATAAGAGGTTAATATCCAAAATATATAAAGAACTTATGCAACCCAACACCAAAATAATAATAATTCATTTAAAAATGGGCAGAGGACCTGAATAGACACTTTTCCAAAGAAGACATACAAATGGCTAACAGACACATGAAAAGATGCTCAATATTACCAATCATCAGAGAAATGCAAATCAAAACCACAATGAGATAGCACCTCACACCTGTTGGAATAGTGAAAATCAAAAACACAAAAAATAACAAGTGATGGCAAGGATGTGGAGAAAAAGAAAGTTTTGTGTACTGTTGGTGGGAATTCAAATTGGTTCAGCCACTCTGGAAATCAGGATGGAGGCTCTTCAAAAATTAAAAATAGAATTACCATATGATATAGAAATTCCACTAGTGGGCATTTACCCTAAGAAAATCAAAACACTAATTTGAAAAGATATATGCACCTCTATGTTTATTGCAGCATTATTTACAAGAGCCAAGATATGGAAGTAACCTAAGTGTTTATAGAGGAAAGAGTAAAGATGTGGTGTGTGTATATATATATATATGTGTGTGTGTGTGATATGTATTGAAATATATGTGACATATATATATTTAAATACATGCGATATATATATACAGGAATATTACTCAACTCTAAAAAAGAATGAAATCTTGCCATTTGCAACAACATGGATGATTCTAGAGGGTATGATGCTAACTGAAATAAGTCACTCAGAGAAAGACAAATACAATATGATTTCACTTATATGTGAAATTTATGAAACTAAAATAAATGAGGAAACAAAATCAAAAGGGACAAACAAAAAACTGGACTCTTAAATACAGAGAGTAAACTGGTAGTTGCCAAAGGGGAGGTAGGTGGGGGATGGGTGAAATAGGTGAAGGCAATTAAGAGGACAGTTTTAACTATGGAGGTAATGGATGAGCACTGAGAAATGTACAGAATTGTTGAATCACTATATTGTACATCTGAAACTAATATAACATTGTATAACATTAATTGTATTTGAAAAAAATGAAGAGATAATATATGGTATGGGAGAACATATCTGCAAATCATGTATCTGATAAGGGGTTAATATTCAAAATATGTAATGAACTCATGCAATTCAACAGAAAACAAGTAATCCCCACCTCAAAAAATAGGCAGAGGATCTGAATAGACATTTTTACAAAAAGACATACAAATTGACAAAATGTATATAACAAGGTGCTCACCCTCACTAATCATCAGGGGGATGCAAATCAAAATCACATTGGGATATCCCCTCACCCCTGTTAGAATGGCTAAAAAGAAAAAAAAATAACCGGTGTTGGTGAGGACTGTTTGTGTAGAAAAGGGAATCCTTGTACACTGCTTGTGATAATGTAAATTGGTACAGCCAGTATGAAAAACAATATGGAAGTACCTCAAAAAATTAAAAATAGAACTACCTTATGATCCAGCAATCCCACTTCTATGTCTTTATCCAAAGAAAATGAAATTGCTGTCTCTCAAAAAGATACCTGCACCTCATGTTCACTGCAGCATTATTTACAAGAGCTCAGACATGTAAACAACCTGTGCCCTTTGACAGATGAATGGATAAAGAAAATGATTGTGAATATATATATATATAATTTAGCTACAAAGGAGAAGGAAACCCTATTTGCAACAACATAAATCGATCTTGAGGGCATTGTGCTAAGTAAAATAAATTAGACAGAGAAAGACAAATACCGTATGATCTAGCTTAAATTTGGAATATTTAAAAAAAATGAAGTCATAGATATAGAGAACAAATTGGTGGTTGCCAGAGGTGGGTGAAATGGGTGAAGGCATCAAAAGGTACAAACCTCCTGTTATAAGATCAATAAGTGCTGGGAATGTAATGAACCATTTGGTGACTATATACTTAATAATTCTGTTTTGTATATTTGAAAGTTGCTAAGGGAGTACATCTTAAAAGTTCTCATCACAAGAAAAAAAGTTTTAACTATGTAGGTAATGGATGTTAGCTAAACTTAATTTGGTAATCATTTTGCAATATACATGTACATCAAATCATTGGTACAGACCTGAAATGAATACAATTTTATATGTCAATTACATTTTAATTTTTAAAAAATGATGTGTCCCTGAAGGAAGAAAATGGTCTCCTAGGTCCTAGCTTCCATTGTGTAAGGAGTACTTTTTTTTTTCCTGGAAAAGCAGATACTTCTGAGGTGTATGCAATCCTATTCTTGATCCTTAATCTATTACTCCAGCAATCTGAGAAATTAGCTGAAGGAAATTTCACTTTTAATTCCCCTCCACAAATACCAATACAAGCATTAATAATCAACAACCTCACTCCCATCTGAGCCCCACACTGACAAGGGCACAAAAAGTCTTTTCCTTTTACACTTTCTGCTACTGTCTTGACCACATATGACATACAGGAAAGAAATTTCAACTCCAAAGCGCTACTTTAATTCTTTCCATATTTCTTGCTTTGGGGCATTTACCAAGGGTTTTATGAGCTGAGCAGCCAACTGCATTGTTTATTCACCCTGCAGTATCATCAAACTCTTGCCAAATCCATCCAAAAGCTTCTGAGGGTAGGGAAAAGTACTTGTCAAAATATAAGAAACAACTACCTGCAGGCACTACCAAAAGAAGGCAGAGATGTAGGGGAGTCCACACTTGGAACGAAAGAACCATTCTGGGTAGTGTTTCAAATTTCTGTCCAGTCAGGTAAACTACCTCCTAAAATTAAAATTCAATATTTTCAGAGAAACATACCATAATTGAGAAACCCTACAACAAATCAATTACAATATTGGCACTAGGATCCAAACTTAGTTGAAGAAACTCAAGAGTTTCAATGGAGACTGACCCAAGATCACCCAGATGTTGTAATTAGTAGAAAAGGATTTTAAAGCTCTGTTCTAGAACATAAAGGAAATCACACTTGTAATGTATGAACAACTAAGAAAGCTCATCAGAGAAACAGACATTCATTAAGAAGCAAATGGAAATCCTAGATCTAAAAAATGTTGAACATCTCTTTAGAAAAATTTACTCGACAGCCATTACAAGAGAGTGGAGATGACAAAGATTCAGTGAACTTAAACACTGAGCTCTAGAAATTAACCAATCTGAAGAAATAAGAGCACAAAGATGGAAGAAAAATTAACAAGCCTCAGTGACAAAATTAGAGGATCTAAAATATATGCAATTAATGTAATTACAGTCATAAAAGGAAAGGAGGGAGAAGGAATGGCACCAAATGTTTGAAAAAATCATGGCAAGTGCTTATCAATTACTTCTTTCTGTATCATAAGAATGGACATTCTGTGACAATTCAGATGTTTTATTGCTTCTAATTACACTTAAGGTTATCATGGAAACCATCTTTCTCTCATATCCTCATCCTTCTTGTTCTCATAAAATATAATCAGAACACTTTTTTTTTGTCTAGGGCTTAGTTGTTTCAAAATTATTTTAATTTAGCATGTAAGAATTTTTTAACTCTAAAATAAACAGTTGAATTTGAAATATCCTTGAACTTAAAGACATGGCATGCAACATTATTTTTTTTATTTTTTTTTAAGATTTTATTTATTTATTTGAGAGAGAGAGAATGAGAGATAGAGAGCATGAGAGGGAAGAGGGTCAGAGGGAGAAGCAGTCTGAGCAGGGAGCCCGATGTGGGACTTGATCCCGGGACTCCAGGATCATGACCTGAGCTGAAGGCAGTCGCTTAACCAACTGAGCCACCCAGACGCCCGGCATGCAACATTATTACAATATTATTGATTATATTCCCTGTGCTATACTTTCATCCCCATGATTTATTTATTTTATATCTTAATCCCCTTCACCTATTTTACCCAACCTCATACCCCCTACCCTCTGAAAACCACCAGTTTTTTTCTGTATTTGTGTTTCTGGTTTTTGTTTGCTTGTAATAATGTTATGTGGTGACAAATGGTAACTACAGGTATTGTGGTAAGCAATGGTGTAATGTACAGAGCTGGTAATTCACTATGTTGTTCACTTGAAATTAATGTAACATTGTATGTCAACTAGGCTTCATTTTTTTTTTTAAAGATTTTATTTATTTATTTGGCAGAGAGATACAGAGAGAGAACAAGTAGGCAGAGAGGCAGGCAGAGGGAGAGGGAGAAGCAGGCTCCCAAGGAGCAGGGAGCCCGATGTAGGACTTGATCCCAGAACCCCAGGACCATGACCCGAGCTGAAGGCAGCCGCTTAACTGACTGAGCCACCCAGGCGCCCAACTAGGCTTCATTTTTTAAAAAAATATTCAAAAATCCTTTCAAATGTGGTTACTATTTAATAAACACAGAGTTTTTGTTTGAGGTAATGACAAAGTTTTAGAAATAGTGGTTGTACAAAATCGTGAATGTAACTAATGTCACTGAATTGTATATTAAAATGATAAAATGGCAAATTTTGTGTATATGTATTTTGCCATTATTTTAAAAAGTTAATAATGTAATATACCAAAAACTATTGAGTTGTATATCATAAATTGGTGAATTGTTGACATGTGAATTATATCTCAATAAAGATGTTACATTTTTTAATAAAAAAATGGAATGAATTTGTAAACAAGGAAAACACAAATTTCAGTTTATCCCACATGATAATAAATAGAACGGGCCCTGAAACTTCAGTGACTTTTTCTTTCTAAAATGGAGATCTTAACTTTGCAACAGCTGACGCTGGATTGTTTAATTTTTTTGTGGGCTATTTCTCCACGAACTTAACATAACAAGAAGGAATGATCTCCATTGTTTCAGCATTATCCTTCCACTTTGCTGGAAGTGCTTCTGAATCAGCATTCAATGACCAGGTCATCTAGACATTGTAAAATTACAAAATCATACTAAGGTTTTGGACGTCAGTATTTGGAAGAGGTATGTCTAGCTACTGAACAAACAAAAACCAGTATACAGCTCTCCAGACATTTCTCCAGAACAAAGAGGCTAAGAGGCTTGCTGAAGGGCTTTCTTCTCAGTTGTTTGATCCTTTCCAATAGACCAGAAATTAGCCTTTCAACTTAGGCCAGTAAGACACATTTGTTTGGCCAACAACACAAGCAAGTGGAGTGTGGCTTAGTCTCTTGGGAATCAATCTACACTGACAGGAGAGCCTAAATTCTTGCTGCCAACACTTGTCCCACTTTTGTAGGCTCCATACAGAGAATATGAAAAACAGTCTTTCTCCATCTTGCTAAGTATCTCCTTTATTATTATCATTACTTGGAGGAATTTTAAAAACGTGCTATGTTTTGCAAAAAGGTGCAAGCTGCCAAATGCTCTGCATCAGATGGAGGGTTAGTCATCCGGCACTGTCAATTTTTCTTTCTGACTTTGGCAGAAAGGTCCATTTCAGCAGGGAAGAATCAGCGAGTCAGCCGAGACATGTGATCTTTTCTCAGCGTCACTGCTAGTGCCAACTCGTAGTAAATTAGGCGCCTAAATTATTAATAGTGATGAATCCATTAGAGTTGACAGGCGCCTGGCTGCGCTGCCTAGAATTAACTCTGAGTGGTCAGAAGTGCTGATGGTGACCAAACACAAAGTCAGATAATGAGTGGAGCTGCTACTTCTCCCTGAGCATTTACAAAATGGAAAGTTTAGGAACCAGATAGGCAAAGATGCACACCATGTTTGAGATAAATGATCTGGGCTAAAATTAGAAATATTTATGGTTTGGCACAAAACCTTAAATTGCTATAATAACAGGACATTAAAAAACAAAAAAACACCTCTCCACAGCTTGGCATAATTGGACTCTCCTTCCTTGTTTGAAATACTTTCCCTTAATGGCACATAGCATTTAATAAGAAATTCCAGAATCCCACCCCTGGGTGGGTCTGCCTGTTGGCAGTGTGCTAACCTGCTTTGAAATCTAGTTTATTGAAATTACCATATAACTACTTGAAGGGTTTTGAAAAGTGATTAATGTGTTTCAACCCATAGGCATACACTTAAAAAAAGACAATGTCTGCCACTTTAACAGGGCCCAAATGTGCCTTGGGATGGGGCATGAACTGGGTCTGTACAGATATTTACAAGTAGGTATCTGAGCAGAGCCTCCATATGCACTTCTGTTTGTTAAACACATAGCAACTCAGAACCTGGCTGAGCTAGGCACTAAGTTCTGTAACGTAATGTGGTATTTTGTGATTATCTTGAATAATTTGACTTGTTTTATATACAATAAATGGAATTTTTAAAAATAGTCTACTACTTTGTAACATTGAGTTGCAAAAATCACTCAGTGACATTCCCAATTGCAGTATCAAAAATTCTAAAGATCTATTTTAAATCCAACTATCACTCATTCTTGGTATATTCAGAAATTTGAGATTATGGAATTTATAACATAGGAGAATAATTCATTGTAAATGATCCAAAATGGGAAACTTAATAAGTTTTACACTGTAGGACTATGTGTAAACTTTAGCTCTAATAGTCAGGTGTGGTTTTTTAGCTCAGTACTATTTGACATTGGAAATACCCAGAAAAGCAGGAAATGAAGGGTAAGGTGACTTCTTTCAGATCTATGATCATGGACTCAATACATTCCCAGGCTTGAAAAAATATTCTTGATATTTGAAGGAGCCAGGAAAGACTCAAGTTAGAAAGGGGTATTCAGAATTAGGAAAGATCTTTTTCAAAGCCCTAAACAACTAAGCACTTGCACTTCCATTGTACTATAAAATCTAACATGCTACAAAAGCTGGATTTTTAACACCATTGATAGGGTGATGACCTGAAAACAAAAATTTGATCAGGTAACTTTCGCTGCCTAATATTACATCTTACTTGTCACTAAACTAAACTATTTCCACTGCTAGGTGGTCTCCTCATGCCCTGAATTTCTTATATAGAGTGCTTACCTGTTATTATGTATTGAATGTGAATCTTCCATCCCTAGCACTTCATTCATAAGGGCAGGGACTGTGTCTATTTTTTTCACCACCATATTCCACCTTATACCATACATATTTGTTGAAAGAATGAATGACGTCTCTTAAAGGCAGAATGCCAACAGAATGTTTTTTCCTTAACCCAATTGCTTTTGTCTATTTCCTTACATTAATAAACCCCTTATAGCTGATACTTCAATTTGGACTAGTGAATCACGAAGATTATGAGTGGACTTTATTTCCATTTCTTAATTCAGTTTCTTTTTTAAAAAAATTATTTATTTGAGAAAGAAAGAAAGAGAGAGAGAGAGAGCAGACATGAGCAGGGGGAGGGGCAGAGGGAGAGGAAGAGAGAATCTCCAGCAGATTCCCCGATGAGCAGGGAGACCGATACAGGACTCAATCTCATGACCTTGAGATCATGACCTGAGCTGAAATCAAGAGTCAGAGACTTAACTGACTCAGCCATCAGGCACCTCTCTAATTCAATTTCTTATTTTCCTACCCTAACTCCAGCTTACTCTAAATTATATGGCTTCTAATTAGAACAAAATCTTCATAGGATGAATAAGAATAAAATTGACTGTTGATGTATAATATAGACAACTTAAATACTAAAATTTGAAAATAAAACCAATGATGTACCCAATGAATGTAAACTGTGCTAAGACTAAAATTTCTGATAATTTACAATGACTTACTTTTCCTCCTTCAAAAATTCATATAACTGACTATTGACATACTATATAAATGAGCCAAAGATGGCCTCTGTGCATAGATCCTGGATTATTTCTTTTCTAAAAAGCCTGCCTGCACCCAACTCAAATTTGTACACATCCAATTATTTTAAAAAATAGCCCAAACAAGCAGATTTTGGGCTATTTCATGTCTGTCTGTTTTGCATCCCCTAAAGCATCACCTAATGGTTGTTACCCATTGATAAGATAAGGCCTTATAATTATAAGGCCCCAAGCCATCAAGGTGCCCTTAGGAGTTCTCTGATCCAGGGACTCCCTGCCATGTTCTGAATGACATCAGTTAGACATGTAAACCTCCTCTCTGATCGTCATGAGTTTATCTACTTTCTTCCTTTTCTAGACCTCCTCACTATGAGCCTCTGAATGGTCTTCTGCTTTGAGGGACTTCTCATCTCATGAAACCCTGTCCAAGTATCACACAATAAAGCTTTTTGTGTGTTACTGCCTCTCATGGCCATCTTTTTCCTTGATCAACCCAAATCCCCTGAAGCTCTATACAACATATAGTTAGAAAGAGGTTGACCCCTGATATGTTGGTAGAATGATATTTTCACCATTAGCACACTCTTAATCATGAAAAGAATATGTTTCACCATAATTCCAAAGCTAGAGCTCCTAAAGTAGAGAAACCCATGAATATACTTTCAAAGGTCTACAAGTATCATCCTCCCTCCAAAAATTATATACAAGTGCTATGTGCATATACTTCTTTTGGGGAGACAGGCACCAGACTTTGTTTCATTCTTCAAGGAGTTAAAAATCCCTAAAATGTTAAGAACCACTACTTTGCAATCTTCAATAGGCTACAAATCTTCCCTTCGTTTCACATGAGTACAGTTGACCCTTGAACAACATGGAGGTTAGGGGTGCCAACCCCCTGCATATCTGAAAATTCACATATCTTTTGACTCAACAAAAAATTAACTATTAAAAGCTTATTGTTGACTGGAAGCCTTACCAATAACACGAACAGTTGATTAAAATACAAATACTTTGTATTTTGTATGTAATATATACTGTAATCTTACAATAAAGTAAGCTAGAGAAAATAAAATGTTATTAAGAAAATCATAAGGAGGGACATCTGGGTGGCTCAGTCAGTTAAGCTTCTGCCTTCGGCTCAGGTCATGATCCCAGGGTCATGGGATTGAGTCCCACATTGGGCTCCTTGCTCAGCAGGGAGCCTGCTTCTCCCTCTGCCAGTTGCTCCCTCTGCTTGTGTTCCTGCTCTCTCTCACTCTCCCACTCTCTCTCTAACAAATAAATAAATAAATTCTTTTAGAAAAGAGAAAATCATAAGGAAGAAAACAATACACTTATAGTACTGTACTACATTTATCAAAAAAAATCTGCATATAAGTGGACCCGTGTACTGCAAACACATGTTGTTCAAAGGTCAACTGTACATTATGTCATACTTTGAGCTGGACTTGCTCAGTTGGATGGAACACAGAGTGGGAGAGAAAGACCAAGACCGAGAAACAAATTTACCCACCAGAGTCCTAACCACTCCCATTGCAGGTATGGAATGACAGGAGAGTCTTACAAGCAGAACTTGATACTCAAAGATATAGCTACAATAAATATATGGCACTGTCACTACATTGTGGAGAGTTTCAATCAAGAAAGAATGCTGTATTTTGTCTAATGCTTTTTCTGCATCAATTGAGAGGATCATATGGTTCTTGTCCTTTCTTTTATTAATGTGATGTATCACATTGATTGATTTGCAAATGTTGAACCACCCTTGCAGCCCAGGAGTAAATCCCACTTGGTCATGGTGAATAATCTTCTTAATGTACTGTTGGATCCTATTGGCTAGTATCTTTGTATATTCGCATTCATGTTCATCACAGATATTGGTCTGTAATTCTTTTTGATGGGGTCTTTGGTTTTGGGGTCAAGGTAATACTGTCCTCATATCATAAAAGCTGTCTACGAAAAGTCCACAGTGAATATCATTCTCAGTGGGGAAAAACTGAGAGTGTTTCCCCTAAGGTCAGGAACACGACAGGGATGCCCACTCTCACCACATTTGTTCAACATAGCACTAGAAGTCCTAGACTCAACAATCAGACAACAGAAAGAAATAAAAGGCATTCAAATAGGCAAAGAAGAAGTCAAACTCTCTTCCAGGATGACATGGTCCTTTATGTGGAAAACCCAAAAAACTTCACCCCAAAATTATTAAAACTTATACAGCAATTCAGCAAAGAGGCAGGATACAAAATGCACAGAAATCAGTTGCATTTCTATACACTAACAATGTGACCGAAGAAAGAGAAATTAAGGAATCGATTCCATTTACAATAGCACCCAAAACCATAAGATACCTAGGAAGAAACCTAACCAAAGAGGTAATGGATCTGTACTCTAGAAATGACAGAACACTTATGAAAGAAATCAAAGAAGACACAAAGAATTGGAAAAACATTCCATGCTCATGGATTGGAAGAATAAATATTGTTAAAATGTCTACGCCACCCAGAGCAATCTACATTTTCAAAGCAATCCCTATCAAAATACCACCGACATTTTTCACAGAGGTGGAACAAATAATCCTAAAATTTGTATGGAACCAGAAAAGACCATGAATGGCCAAGGAAATGTTGAAAAAGAAAACCAAAGCTGGTGGCATCATTATGTCTGACTTCAAACTAATCATCAAGAGAGTATGGTATTGGCACAAAAACATAGATCAATGGAACAGAATAGAGAACCCAAAAATGGACCCTCAACTCTATGGTCAACTAATCCTTGGCAAAGCAGGAAAAAATATGCAATGGAAAAAAGACAGTCTCTTCAATAAATGGTGCTGGGAAAACTGGACAGTCACATGCAGAAGTATGAAACTGGACCATTTTCTTCATCATACACAAAGATAAAATAAAAATGGATGAAAGACCTAAATGTGAGACAAGAATCAATCAAAATCCTAGAGGAGAACACAGGCAGCAACCTCTTTGACCTCGGCCACAGCAACTTCTTGCTAGACACCTCTTCAAAGGCAAGGGGAAAAAAAGCAAAAATGAACTATTGGGACTTCATTAGGATAAAAAGCTTCTGCACAGCAAAGGAAACCGTCAACAAAGCTAACAGGCCATCTACAGAACAGGAGAAGATATTAGCAAATGACATATCAGATAAAGGGCTAGTATCCAAAATCTATAAAGAATTTATAAATCTCAACACCCAAAACAAATAATCCAGTCAAGAAATGGACAGAAAACATGAATAGACCTTTCTCCAGAGAAGACATACAAATGGCCAACAGATACATGAAAAAAATGCTCCACATCACTTGGCATCAGGGAAATACAAATCTAAACCACAACAAGATACCACCTTACACCATTCAGAATGGCTAAAATTAACAAGACAGGAAACAACAAATGTTGGCAAGGATGTGGAGAAAGGGGAACCCTCTTACACTGTTGGTGAGAATGCAAGCTGGTACAGCCACTCTGGAAAACAGTATAGACGTTCCTCAAGATGTTAAAAATAGAGCTACCCTATGACCCAGCAATTGCACTACTAAGTATTTACTCCAAAGATACAAATGTAGTGAAAAGAAGGGGCACCAACACCCCAGTGTTCATAGCAGCAATGTCCACAATAGCCAAACTGTGGAAAGAGCTGAGATGTCCATCAACAGATGAATGGATAAAGAAGATGTGGTGTATATATATATGTATATATATATATACACACAATGGGATATTACCCAGCCATCAGAAAGGATGAATACTTGCCATTTACATCGATGTGGATGGAACTGGAGGGTATTATGCTGAGTCAAATAAATCAATCAGAGAAAGAAAATTACCATATCTTTCACTCATATGTGGAATACAAAAAACAGCACAGAGGATCATAGGGGAAGGGAGGGAAAACTGAATGGGAAGAAATCAGAGAGGGAGACAAACCATGAGAGACTCTTAACTCTAGGAAACAAACAGGGTTGTTGGAGGGGAGGTGGGTGAGGGATGGGGTAACTGGGTGATGGGCATTAAGGAGGGCACCTGATGTGATGAGCACTGGGTGTTTTATGCAACTGATAAATTATTGAACATTACATCTAAAACAAATGATGTACTATATGTTGGCTAATTGAATTTAAACAAAAATAAATATATGGCATAGTCAAGTATGCAGGTTTGAGGAAAAGCAGTCAAGTGTCTCAATAGGTAAGGTGATAATAGGAACCATCAGCATATTTGAGTAGGATTCAGACTAAGATTGGTTGAGGGAATTGGGAGCTCTTGTCAATCAAGGGATTCTCACAATGGGGAATGGCTGCAGAGGCAAAAAACCATGGTGGGTTAGAAAAACATAGCTTTGTAGTAGAAGTCCTCAGGAAATAAGGAAGGGTAGACGGATGAGCAAAAGAAAGGAAAAGAAGCAGACAGAAACAGAGAGACACAGAAAGGAAGACAGACAGACAATTATAGTTTCCAAGATACTAGACATCATAAAGAACCAAGATCCCTGAGAGATCAGAAACAAACGAGATGAGCCTTGTAATTGCCTCAGCTTATTGTCTTGAGAAAACCCAAGTAGAGCTTGAAAAATACTCTGAGTTGTGAAGACAGATGCTAATGTTCTGGGAGAACAAAGCAACCACAGTTATTAGAGCAGAGTATTGAAGAGAAGAGAGTTACAGAGACAGAACTCTGATGATCTTCAGAGAGTCCATCTTGAGTTCCCAGCAGAGTACAGATAAGCACATGTGTGTGAGGAAATTAAATGAACTTGAGGAAGAAGCTCCTGAGGATTAAGTATGGTCCGTGGTGTTCACACAGGGCTGATAATAGTGCCTGTTCCTGCCAGCCAAGTTAGAAAAACCCATATTCATGTGTGTTCATTAAAATACTGAAAAAGGTCTTGCCTCAGTAATAAGAATTAATTAGCCTTAGATGGACTCTAGATTGCTCCAGATTCACTGAAATGAATCATGAAAACAGTACCTAAAAGAAACAAACTGTTACCAAGTAATTTATTTGCATCTCAGAACAAAGATAAAAAATACTCATAGGAATGCAGAAATAGTACCCAAAAAAGTAAAATTTCACACAAAGATTACCAAGCATATAAAACAGCAGGGAAACATGATCTATAATGAATAATCAATTAATTGAAACCAAACCAGAATTGACATATATTATTAGAATTAGCAGAGTAGGACATTAAAAGTTGTTATAATCGTATGCCATATACAATTCCATATACAGTTCAAAAATTCAGCAGACATATGAAAGGTATAAATAAGACTCAAATCAAACTTGTAGACATGAAAACCTAAATATATGAGATTTTAAAATACACTATATGGAATGAATATCATATTATATATAAAAGAATAAAAAACTAGAGTACTTGAAGACATAGCAATATAAATTGTCCAAAATGATACACAGACAAAAATTTTTTAAAAAAATTACAGAGCATCTCTGGACTTTGGGACCACTTCAAATGGCCTAATATATGTGTATTTAGAGTCTTTGGATAAAAAAAATACTTGAGGAATATGGTCAAAATGTTTCTAAATTTAATGAAAGCTATAAATCCATAGATCTAGCTCAGTGAACCTCAAGCACAAGAAACATAAAGAAAGCCATACCTAGGCATATTGTAATCAAATTGCTCAAACCAATGCTAACAAGAAAATCTGAAGAATGACCAGAGGAAAAGACATATTACACATAGAGGAACAAAGACAAAAACATCAGAATTCTCAATGGAAGAAATGCAAGTAGGAAGCTGGTAGAGGAATATCTTCAAAATACTGGAAGAAAACAACTGTTAATATAGAATTCTATACCCACCAAAAAAAAAAAAATCTTCCAAAAGTGAGGTCAAACAAAGATGTTTTCAGACATATAAAAGCTGGAATAATTCATCACCAGAACGTTTGCACTTTAAGAAATATTAAAGTCCTTCAGACAGAAGGAAAATGATACCAAATCAAAATATAGATCTACACAATGGAAATAACAGCATTGGGAATGGTAACTACATGAACAAATAGATAAGACTGATTTTTGTTGTTTAAATTTTTATAAAAGTTAATTGGTTGCCAGGGGATGAAAGGAGATAGAATAAATAGAGCACTGAGGATTTTTAGGGCAGTGGAAACACTCAGTATGATACTATAATGGTGGATACATGTCATATATTTGTCAAAAACCATAGAATGTACAAGTCTAAAAGTAAACCCTAATGTGATCTATGGCCTTTGGGTGATAAGGATACGTCAGTCTAAGTTCATCAGTTACAACAAATGTACCACCCTAGGAAATGTTGATAATGAGGGAGGCTGTGCATGTGTGGGGGCAGGGAGTACATGGGAAATCTTTGCACATTTTGCTTGATTTGCTTGATTTTTGTGATGAAGCAATAGCTGCTCTAAAAAAGACAATTGGCTGTTTAAACAAAAATAATGTCAATGTATTTTGTATTTATAATGCATATGTAAGTTAAATGCATGACAACAATATAATAAAGGCCAGGGAGGGAAGAAATAGAAATAAACTATTGTTAGGTCCTTAAACTATGCATGAAGTAATACAACAGCACTAGAAAGTAAACTTTGTTAAGTTAATATGCATACTATCAATTCTAAAGCACCCACTAAAATCACAAAACAAAGAAAGTCAATAAGATAGAAATAAAATTAAATCATAAATAGTAATAAAAAAGATATAAAAAGAAGGAAAAGTGAACAAGAATCAGTGGAAAAACAATAACAAGATGATAGACTTAAACCTAACCAAATTAATCACATTAATAGTAAATAATCTAAACCCTCCAACAGACATTGTTGATTAAAGAACAAGACCAAACTATTATGCTGCCTACAGAGAGAAACACATTAAATATAAAGACAAAAATGTATTAAAAGTAAAAAAAATAGAAAAATGTGTACCATGCTAAGACTAGTAAGGAAAAAGCTGCAGCGACTCCTTTAATTTCAGTTAAAAGTAAATTTCAAAGCAAAGGATATCCCCAGGTAAAATTAAGGTCATTTTGCATCTATAAAGGAATCAGTCTGTCAGGAGGACATAGCAATCTTCAAGGTTTATTCCCTTAATAACAGAGTTTCAAAATACATGGAGCAAAAAACAATAGAAACTACAATGAAAAATAGATATGGTCACAATTATAGTTGGAGATTCCAGAAACCTCTTGTCCATAATTGGTAAGACAAATAGACGGGAAATCAGTAAAAATATGGAAGACATGGACGACATCAACCAATCTGACCTGGTTGACATTGACAGTGCTTTCCACCCAACGGTAGCAGACTACACATTATTTTCAAGTGCACACAGAGCATTTACCAAGATAAGCCGTATTCTGGGTCACAAAACAAATCTTAATAAATTTAAAAGCATTCAGGTTGTACAGATTATGTTCTCTGATCTGAATGGAATTTAATTAGAAGTCATTAAACAGAAATATATCTAGAAAATCCCCAAACATGTAGAAACTAAATAGCACACTTCTAAATAGCATAACATATATAAAATAAAATCTACATTCTTTACCAGGGCCTTTGGGGCCCACCTATTGCAGCCTTCTTTCTGCAGCTTTGTTCTTTGATATTCTCCCTTGGTTTACCGTACTCAGACCACACATCAACCTAGCCTCTAGTGATGTGGCGTTCTTTGAATGTTCATATCCTATATGTTGCTAAGGAGTTCACTGGATTCCTTTCTTCTGAGAAATTATCCTTCCTTTACCACTCCTGATTTGTCAATCTTTGTTTTCTCTCCATTTCCACTTTAGAGTTTATCCCATGTCATAACTAGCTTTAACGATTTTTTGTTGTTTTTTTATTGTTTTTTTCCAGACTTGGTCTCTAATTTTGTAGGAAAAAGACCTGTATCTTTTAATTCCTATCCACAGTTCTGTCTACAAAACAGGCACTCAAACTCTTGACTTAATAACTACTGTGAGGCAGATGAGGTAGAGAGCCTTCTCCTACAATACTGGTAGGGAGGTGCTATATTTTGATGACTAGAGACTCTGTAGTCAGACTACCTACATTCAGGTTCTAGTTCTCTCATTTGGGGGCAAAGGGAAAAAAGCAAGTTACTTAATGCCTCCTAGCATCAGTTTCCTCATCTACAAAATGGGGATGGTTACAGGACCTGCCTAATAAAATTGTAGTAGGACTAGATAATATAAAAAGAAGGTATCATAGTGCATAGCACTAATGACTATTGAACAAACATTATGTTACAATATACTCAATGAGGATTTCTCAAATGTCCACTGGGAAACATTCACGATGTATGAAATACAAGGGAATTAACATTTTTTCAGCACATAGTTTCTGTCAGATATTATGCTAGGCACTTTCCAAATTTAAGTAGGTGACAGAAAAAAGAATGTTGAATAAAATTAAAGTGGAAACACAGCATGTCAGAATCTGTGGGATGCTGCTCAAACAGAACTTATGAAACATTTTCTAGAATTAAGCAACTATATTAGAAAAGAATAAATGTCTCAAAACAATTTCCTCAGCTTTCACCTTAAGAACTAGAAAATGAAGAGCAAATTGAAGACAAATCAAGCAGAAAGAAGGAAATAATAAAAATCAAAGTGCCATGGAAACAAAACCAATAGAGAAAATAAATAAAACCAAAAGCTTCCTTGAGAAAATTAATAAAATTGACAAACCTCTAGCCAGATATATCAGTTAAAAAGAAAGAATAAACAAATAGCAATATCAGGAATGAAGGTAGTGACATTACACCAGAGTTTAACAGATATTAAAAGAATTATAAAGGAATATTATGAATAATTTTATGCCTATAAACTTGACAACTTTGATGAAATAAATGAATTCCTTGAAAGAGGTGATCTATCAAACTCACTTAAGAAATATATAACCTCGACAGCCCTATACCTATTTTAAAAAAATTAATTTATAGTTAAAAACCTTCCCACGAGGAAACCTCCAGGTCCAGATGGCTTCAGTGGGGGAGTGCAGGGAATTGTAACAAGCAATTAGGGAAGACATATTACCAATTCTATTCAAGCTCTTCAGAAAAATGGAGGAATACATCCCTACTTAAAGAATTTTTTGAAACAAGCATTATCTTGATAGCAAACTAGGTAAAAACATTACAGAAAAAGAAAAAAAAGACCAATATCTCTCATGAACATGGATACAAACATAATCACCTTATTTATAGACAACATAATCATCTATGTAGAAAATCTAATGGAATCCAAATTAAAAAGATGCTAGGGGGCTCCTGGGTGACTCAATTGGTTAAGCATCCGACTCCTGGTTTCCACTCAGGTCATGATCTCAGGGTTGTGAGATCGAACCCTGCAATGGGCTCTGTGCTCAGCAAGGAGTCTGCCTGAGAGTCTCTCTCTCTCCTTCTGTCCCTTCCCTGTACCCCCTCTTTCTCTAAAATAAATAAATATATCTTTAGAAGATGCTGGAATTAATAAGTAAGAGTATCAAGGGTGCACGGTACAAGATCAATATTAAAAAATCAAATGCATCTCTATATACTAGCAATGAATAAATAGTTGGATATTTTAATCAAAAACAACACTATTTACAATGGCATCAAACTTATGACTAAATTTGACACAAGATGTGTTAGACCTATAAAACATGGCTAAGAAAAAGTAAGATCCTATATTAATGGAGAGATACACCTTGCTCATAAGTTGGAAGACTCAATATTGTTAAGATGTCAGTGCTCCTCAAATTGATCTACAGATTTGAAGCAATCCCAATCAAAGTCCCAGCAGGTTTTTGGACAGCCTTCTATTAAAGTCTTTCTTCACAACGAAGTTCTACCCAGCTTTTGCCATGTCTACAATGAAACTCAAAATCAAAATCAAAGAACCCTAATCACTAACATATGACAAATCTAAATCCTATCTTTAGTCTTTCTTTCTTCTTTCATATATCACTGATTAGTCTTTTTTTTATGGATCCATTATTGGGGAGAAAAAAGGAAAATTTGTTACAGGAAGACAGTTAACTTCTATAAGCGAAGAAATAAAAGCAGAAATTGAGATTAGCCAGATAAGAAAGGACTTGGTCCAGTGTAGACTGTGCCAATCAAAGTTCTCCTGAAGGGTCCTGAGAATTTCATAATCATCTTTGCAAAGCTTGGGAGCCTGAACGAAGTCTGGTATGATGCACAGGGTGCCAGACAGCAGCTTCCAGTCTGCATGTGAGCAAAGCTCTTCACCTTCCACCTTCCTTATGGCAAAAAGGGTGTATGTTACAGCAGTGCTTTCTAAGCTGTGTCATTAGCATGTTGGCCTCCAAACTTTTTGAATTGTATACCCCTCCTCCAGGAAAACCTATGAATATATATATCCAGTAGATATATATTTATCTCTTCTTAAATTACATATATGTATATGTTCAACCATATCAATATATTATATAAATTGTAAAAAGTTACAGAAATGACTTCTTTATTTTTTTATTAAGTTTTTGTTTTAATTCCAGTTAGTTAACAGAGTGTTATATTAGTTTCAGGTGTACAATGTAGTGATTCAACAATTCCATATATCACCTGGTGCTCATCACAACAAGGGCACTCCTTAATCCCCATCACCTCTTTCACACATTTCCCCACCCATCTCCCCTCTGGTAACCATCAGCTTATTCTCTATAGTTGAGTCTGTTTCTCTCTCTTTCTCTCTCCTTCTGTCTCTCTCTCTCTCTCTCTTGTTTTCCCTTTACTTATTTGTTTTATTTCTAAAATTCTATATATAAGTGAAATCATATGGTATTTGTCTTTCTCTGACTTATTTTGCTTAGCATTATACTCTTTACCTCCATCCATGTAATTGCAAATGGCAATATTTCATTCTTTTTATGGCTGAATAATATTCCATTGCATATATACACCATATCTTCTTTTTTTATATTTTTTATTGTTATGTTAATCACCATATATTACATCATTAGTTTTTGATGTAGTGTTCCACGATTCGTTGTTTGTTCATAACACCCAGTGCTCCATGCAGAATGTGCCCTCTTTAATACCCATCACCAGGCTAACCCATCCCCCTACC